>NW_026000057.1:1307080-1367448 GCF_001458135.2 Marmota marmota marmota | reverse complement strand
GTTTTACTCTGTTATGAAAACAAACGGTTGTTAAAGTAATTCAAGAAAATACATATATATATATATATATATATATATATATATATATATATATACACACACACACACACACACACATAAATATGCAACAGTGAAGCCCACTATTGGTTGCAATTATAGTGCATCAATAAAAAGTCATCTTAAATCAAAATAAAAAAAGGAAAGGGGATGAGGTGTACTTTTAGCAGGGGATTACAATAGTTTCCTCATGGAGAGGTGGTTGGTGTGTCTGTGTGTGATTATTACTTATTTTCTTTTTAAATTGCTTTAGGCTTTTAGGAGTCAGAGAAGTGATTACTAATGGAGCAGGATACTTACAAGAGAAGGAAGAGACTCAGTTCATGGAGTCCTAGGCAAAAGTGCTCTTTTCTGCTGAGGCTGCAGGGACCATGTGAAGAAGGACTCCGGTGAGGGGGGGGTGGGTGGCTTTTATTCTGTCCACAGAAAGGACTCATATGCTAAGAGAAGGTGATGAGAAGAACGGAAAGTGGAGAATGGGGAGTTTCAAGTGTGCACCAAAGAAATGGGAGGTTGAGCTTATTAGCAACATTTGGAAAACTTGGGAAGAATCTCAGTGCTTGTCAAGAGTGAGCCTGGTCTACCTGGTCGTTGCTCCCCTCCCCCCTTCTCTTGGGAATACTTGAGTATTTTTTTTTTCCTAGAGCTGGTACTAGGAAAAAAAAAATATCTTCCAGAGGAAAAAGTTTTCCTAATTTTTTTTTTTTTTTTTTGCAGTTAATGACTGATTGACCAGTTTCTCTTGGTTTCCTTCAAAGGCAAAATGACCATAGAGTGATAATGAAGGTCCCGACCTTTTCTCTCTGTACCTTCCTTCATATCATTTCTGCATCTCTTTCAGAATCCAGTGTTTCTAGAAAGCATGTTGTCTAAATTAACCTCAATTACAGGAAACGCTTTCCCACTCCAAAAAGTTAATTCTAACTCTATCATCTTAGTATAATTTGCTTTATTTACAAACAATATTAAGTTTGATTGTTCTATAAGATTCTTACTGATTTCCATAGCAACCACTTTCTATTGAAAAAAAAAAAATGCCTTTGCCAAGGGATGGAAATCCCTTTTAAAAAGACAGAAACAATTTTGCCAGAGTCATAATCATTTCAGATTATTTTCAAAGTTTTATTCAACTTTGACACAATGAGTAAATCCAAAGAAACTGTAGCTAATTGAAAATTGGAGACTGTGCCATTAAATGAATTGGAGATAGAGCCTTGTGTGTATTTCTTTTTCTTAATTAGTTGTTAGAAAAGTTTCAGCACTGATTACAAATCTAGTCAACTTCTAGAAGTAGTTCAGTGTTTTAAATTAGTGTAATTGGGTTTCTGTGATATATGAAAATGTTCTCTGGTTATGTTGGCTTAGGTTTGCACATAAGAGTACAGTAGTTCCCTTTTTGTAATTCTTCATTTTACATAATTTCTGTTCTTGGCTATAAAAATTCCCTAGCTTGAATAACTGCCTTTATTCTTGTAATAAATATTTTGGAATTGAGTTCATGTTAGTAAATGACTCTTGTGTCTTGTCCTGCTTATACATCTAACAACCTTTCTTTTCTGGTCAGGAAGAAGAATCATTGTTAACTAAATTGTTTGAGGCTTCTCTGTTGTTTTGTTGACGAAGTTGATGACATATGAATCTGGACAATAATTATCTAGTCAATATGGTAGAGATCGAAACTAAAATGAGTGCTTACAAGATGCTTGTTATTTGCTGAATTTTACTTAGTAAATGATTGAGTGCTTTAAAGGTTTGTTTTCCTTAAAAAGTTAGTAAACAATTAAACCCCAAAGGATTATTTGGGATTCTATGACAATCTGTACCAGGAAATAGGCTCACATAGTGTTCTTCATCTTCCAGCTGGTAAAAATGAAATATCACATTTATTTCTCTTCATCTCCACACCAGATGCTTCCAGCAGCTGGGATTCCAAGATTAGTTTGTCCAAAGTATGAAGGCATGTCATCCAACCAAACTATTAGGTTGACCCAGTTTTTGTGGCTTCTAGTAATTATGCTATTCTCTGCAACACTGTGATTTAATTTCAACGTTACATTGATAGGCTTGGGGCTAAATCTTCCTATCCCTATTCAAATAAATTGCTTAAAATATAAGCTTCTGATCCTTTATATTCTGATTCATTCTAGCAAAGTGCACAACATTGAAAGCTATTCTTATTATTTAGTCATATCCCAAATGCATTTTTTAATGGAACTGCGTTTCTGTATTAGGCCACAGTTCAACATCTCAATTACCCAATTAATTCCCTCATTTATGTTGCAAACATGAATCAGGCAAACATGAATCAGATTGTGAATCTTAGTCTGCATTCCTTTTTGGGGGGATTGAATCCAGGGGTGCTTAACACTGAGCCACATCCCTAGACATTTTTCATATTTTATTTAGAGACAGGGTCTTGCTAAGTTGCTAAGGCTGGCTTTGAACTCAGGATCCTCCTGCCTCAGCCTCCCAAGATGCTGGGATTACAGGCATGTGCCACTGCACCTGTCTTAGTTCCATTCTTGAGCTAGGAGAACATTTTCTCTTTTTTATTACAGTAAATGTGTTCATGTCACATAAGGGCAATGGATAATCCACATCGACCTTTAATAATTTTTCAATAATTGTATCAAATTTAGAAAAGTAGCATAAACTCAGAGCAATACTTACATCAAACACCTTGTTAATAAAGTCCATATATTACCTGAACAAGCATGAGGCTTTTCTGTAATCACTTTCCCCTTCAGAAAGGACAGGGAGAATGAGGCCAGTAGTTCCCTATATGACAACTGAATGTAGTCTACCATCTATTTTTGTGATGGATGAGAAACATTCCTTGACTTCTCCAGTTCATTTCACCCTCAAGAAATGTGCTTGGAATACTTATCCCATATTAGATTCCAGAAAAAGGTGATTAAGCAAAGTTCATGACTGTCCATTAAAATGCACAAATGTTCTATTAAAGAAAAGAAACCCCAAATGAGATTTTTATGTGCATGCATATTCATGAAATCCTGCCTGTTTCTAGATTTCCCACATGCAGTTAATACTTTCACCTTCAGTTCACTGTTTTATAGCACTTAACACAGTGTTCGTACTGTCTACTTCAAGGATTTTGCAGTTAATGTAGGAACAGGTGAAAGGACAGATTTGTGGAACCAACAGCTCATCCTCCAAGTCCACCTGTGTTTTAATAGAGATATTTTATTCCGAAAAGGTGATGGATGGTGAGTTTCCTGTGGTTTTAAGTTGAATGTCATCATCCCCCTTTGGATACTCTCCTGTCTCTTACAATACCTGGTTCAATGTATACATTTTGATAACTGCACAAATTTGCATATAAATACTTTTGAAATGTATAATCACATTCAAAATAAGCACCCTCAAACTTTAATATATATTATTGCAAATAATGAAATATTATTTCTCAATAGAAATCTTTGAAAGTCCAAATTTGGTGACTAAGTAAAGGAAATGCTGAGGAATATATAGAGAGATTATTGACTGGATATATTAGGATACATTCAGTTAAAAAATCAATTTTTGGGAACTTTCCAGAACGCTCGGTGAGAGGCGGAGGAGCGGCGGCTGCCCGGGCTGCACACGTTACGCGCTCCTTCCCACTCCCTCACAACGGCCCTAGCCCGCTCACCGGCTGTAGAAAATGGTGAAAGAAACCACTTACTATGATGTTTTGGGGGTCAAACCCAATGCCACCCAGGAAGAATTAAAAAAGGCCTACAGAAAACTGGCCTTGAAGTACCACCCTGATAAGAATCCAAATGAAGGAGAAAAGTTTAAACAGATTTCTCAAGCTTATGAAGTTCTCTCTGATGCCAAGAAAAGGGAATTATATGACAAAGGAGGAGAACAGGCAATTAAGGAGGGTGGAGCAGGTGGTGGTTTTGGCTCCCCCATGGACATCTTTGATATGTTTTTTGGAGGATGAGGAAGGATGCAGAGAGAAAGGAGAGGTAAAAACGTTGTGTACCAGCTCTCAGTAACATTAGAAGACTTATATAATGGTGCAACAAGAAAACTGGCTCTGCAAAAGAATGTGATTTGTGACAAATGTGAAGGCCGAGGTGGTAAGAAAGGAGCAGTAGAGTGCTGTCCCAACTGCCGAGGTACTGGAATGCAAATAAGAATTCATCNGGGTAAAAAAAAATATCCAGATGTTCAATGTTGGTTTGACACTGGTTCTCAATCTTGGCTATCACTGTCAGGAGGACTTCCCAACATGATGCATACTGTACTTTACAGCAACTTCTCAGATAGTGGGAAAGGAAGCTCTAAAAGCACAGAAAAGAGAATGCACAATACAAAAAATGCCATTCTTGCACCTTTTATCTTTCAAAATGTGTCATCTCATCCACCTTTGGAGATAGCAGGAATTTAAACACCTTTTTTTAAATGGGAAAACCACCCTCTCTAGTCTACTGGCTTCTCAAATTTGAACATGTTTGCCAGGCCTCACTACCAATTTGATGCTGTAAGTCTGGGGTAGGACCTAAGAATTTGTCTTTGAAACAAGTTGCCAGGTAACATTAAGACCAGTGTTCTAGTCTGAGTAAAAGCTAGTGACTACAAAGACAGGTCCAGATTCTTGCAATTCATTTATTTCCACTTACCTCACTACCTGTGGTTTGCTTGGGTAAATATTTAACAGAATGTGGAGAAACAATCCATGGTTTCTTTGCCTTAGCCTAAACTCTTAAAAATTGAGGAAAACAGCAGGAGAAGGAAGAAATGGAGCTCTGGAATTATCTGGTTTTCAATGTGAGCTCCATGCAAGTTGTGTTATTAAAGTATATCATGTCTGGGAAAAAAAAATCAATTTTTGACATTACCTAGGTCAACCAGTTGTGCTTGTATATAATGATGTGCAGATAACATTTTATTATCAATTTAAAATTAAAAGCTTCAGTTGATCAGTGGGATTTTCCCACTTGTTATTAAACAAATGTTCACTAAAATAAAACCTTCAGTATGATGCAGCATTTATTAGGGTCTATTCAGTCATTCAGAGAAGGAACTTGGTTCCAACTTCAATTTGAGGATGCACATAATAAAAACTTCTTATGGTTGTTTCATAATATAATATGCTTCTAAAGAGCATATTAATCAGTCAACAGATACTAAGTATAAATTGTATGCTACAACATATAGGTGCTTCATTGGAACCTGAACTTAATAGCAATATGAAATTTAAGTGAGATGACTAGCAGTCATAAAACAAGCAAACATTGAAATGTATTTCAAGACTCCATATGGTGAAATGATCAATATTAAAATGTCAAAAACATTCAGAGAGGTTACCTGAGAGTTGGAAAGGATGAAGGAACCATCCTTTCCCTTCCTTCTCTCTTTCATTTATTGATTTATTTATTCTCATCTTATTTATATCCTGGTGAGTGAGTAGTAGAACCTGAAAATAAAAGGATGAATGGATAATCCTTCTCCTCATAGAGTCCATTCTTTATTAGAAATAAATGGCATAAAGAGCATGTTATGCAGAGAGAGAGTAACATGAATAATTCATGGACATGGGTGAGCCTTGAACAGAAATGAATTTAGATTGATAGAAATAAGGGAGAAGTTATTCTAGGCTTAAAAATTAGCCTGTCATGACACAAATATTAGTTTCTCTCAAGTTTTGATCTTTAGCACTGAGCAGGCATATAGCAAATGCCTGGTAAATATGGGTTGATCTAATTTAAGAGCATGTCTTTAGGGCAGCAAGAGATCTGATCTGAATGAAGTTTTCATTTTGAAGACTAAGGAGAAATAGGAATTATCGAATTTTACGCTATGAGGTGCCTCTTGGCTGAGAGAAGAATGTGATAGCAGCTGCAGAATTAAGACTACTTTTGACCAGGAGTGATAAAATAGACATGGCGATCAATGAAGGTGAACATGGCATTCATGCATAGACCTGACAGTGTGAAGCTAATAATGTAGGTCTGAGCAGGATCCAAACCAGGGGCTCACGGGGAGGTCACCTCTGGACAAACAGTAGCTAACTATCCGAGTCCATTTGTGTGACTAAGGACTGAATGTCAGAATAAGAGGAGTAGATTTGAACTGAGTGTGAAGTGAAGGTCAAGGCTTTAAACATGAGCAACTAAGTGAAATCAAAGCAGAAAAATGAATAGGAAGTAAAGATTGGCAAAGATCATTTAATTCTGATAGATCTCAGAAGTCCATGTTAAGTAGATGTGTGTGTATGTTTATGTGTGTGTGTGTGTTTTGAGTGCTATGTAGCTTGGAACATCCATGTACTAACTGGACCATAGAATATTTAACATGCAACTTCTTTTACCTACCTGGCTTGATAAAGTTAGGGTTCATAGAGAAGAGCTATCAAGATGTTAAAGGAATAAAGGTTTGCAGCGTTAAGGAACTTGGCCAGTATAGAACAAATTGCTCTCATTCAGCTCAAGGATAAACTGAAGCTCCTTTATAAAGATGGGATCAGCTTTGTTAATTCACTGACTATTTCTAATCAAAGACCTCTAAAATTGATAATGACAAGTGGGAAATTATTCATGGAAATACATATCTGACAGGGCTATTGTGGCTCTCCATATCAGCTCTGGTTGCATCTTCACATACTTGCTAATCAAAATTTGGCCTTAGAAAAGTTGATCAGCTAAGCATTACTGAAATTTCCTTTTGAAGTTAACTGCTGATCCAAAGCACTCAGGATTTCTCTTGAATACCACCAAGTTCATAAACATGTGACATGCTGAGTAAGCACTATGACCCCTATCCTAACTAACTCTGCCAACTGTCAGGGCCCCCTGGCTACTTACTGATGCATCCATCAAATTTTTGCAGGTGTGTCCTTGGACTTGACCTTTATATTCACTTAGATCCTAACCAGGAAATAAATTATGGCCTAGACCACACCTGACTTAGAATGGAATAAACATTGCAACTAGTTCCTCACTCATTTTGTAACCTCAGTAATCAGAAAAGGTTTACAGCCACTTCACCTTTCCAAGGAGGTGATATGAAAGTTCCATTAAGGTTAACAACATTGATTAAAATTAAGCCTCCACGATAAAGGTTACACTGGGACCCACTAACGTTCCATTGCTCCTTAGCACAGCCAGAGGCCCAGCAGGGTATTGGCTGCTATTTCTGGGGAAAGGCCCATCAATCTTGTGTGTGTTGTGTGTGTGTGTGTGTGTGTGTGTGTGTGTGTGTGTGATAGGTAGTGGTCGTTTTTAACCCTCTCATGGGGAAGAAGAACTAAACAGGATGGGGAGGCTATTCCTACTTCCTCAGGCTAAAGAGAAGGTGGAGGTCTAGAGGTTCCTTATTCTGCAGCCAGGCTCCTGGGCTCCCATTGTCTTCTCCCTAACCAGCCTTCTTCAGCATGGGGGCTGCCTCACTGAGTAGACCCAACAATTCAATCAAGAAGAATTTGAGCTGGCCTTGTGAGTAATAGTCATCAGAACGAGAAGGTGTAATTGCTGGTTATTGTACTTTGTGCATGTTTTCACAGAGATGTAAAGAAACTGGCTTGCTTGAAAAAAACTCAGATATTCAAGATTCCCCTTTAAGCATCTTGCCCACCTATCCTTGATATCCTATTTTCAAAGTAATGGACCACCTTATACTCAAGGCTCTTCGTTAACTGAGTTATTATCTTTCCTCCTGTAACTTTTAATCTTTTTTCTGTTCCAGTCACTTGAATGGACTTGAGGCCTTGATCCTCTGTAAATGTTGGCCATTTATATTCCTTGACTCAGGCTGATGGTCCCTGAAGCCACGGTAGCCCAGTAGGCACTGCTCCATCCCTGTTACTGGGACACTCTTGGACTCACACTTATGGGTACATCTGACCAGTGTGTTCATATTGTAGAGTCATTGTTAAGTCTAGGAGCTGCTGGTAGACTCATTTTCAAGTCTCAGATAATTTATCCTCATCTTACTCCTGCAAAATGACACTCCCATCTATCTGACTTTCCTGGCCCCTCCTTCTGACTCTTCCGGCGAGAGAATCAAGTCTTCGGAGCCCAAAAGTTTGTATTTCTAGAACATTTCTAACATTTTAGTGTTGAAAATAGTTATTCTACATCTTTGACCCAAAGTCTCTTCATTTCCCTAAAGACTAAGTCAATAATATTAAGCTCATTTGGCAGTTTTTGAAGGTTAAATTAGCCAATGTGCATATGTCAAATGAATATAGATACCAGCTCTTCTTCTCTGAAGTGGAGTCACCCCACTCCTCCTCCTTCTTGCTTCCTCCCTCCTTCTGTGCCTTTTTCCCTTCCTTTCTTCCAACAAAAGTCACAGAGAACCAGGCCCTTTGTCTACAGTGTGAATAGAACTCTCAAATCGTTCACAGTCCAGCCTGAGAGACAAAGGCACAAATCAATAACTTTAATCTACTCTGTAGAGGCCATTAAAGAGAAGGAGGCAGTGTACCAAAGCTGAGTTCTCTCACCATCTCTTTTCCAAAGATAAAGAATAGGGTGAGTCTGACAGTATACAGGTGTGAATGTCACATTATCTTTTAATGTTCTTTATGTGCGGGCTCTTCAGAACATCATTAAGAGCAGTTGATCCATCCTTGATATTGTTCTCCATCAGGAAGGCAGCATGAAACATTACTTTTGGTATTTGTTCAAAATATAAAGTTCCTTTCAACACTGGCAAAAGAAAGAGCATTGAAAACGTGTCTCATGTACAAAGCTAACCTGGAAAACTGAGGAGAATCTCCTCCCCCTTTTCTCTCCCAAGTAAGTGTTTTTGTTCCCAGGATTAGCTAGACTGGTGCTGGATTTTTCAATTGAACCACCTTAAAGATGCAGTTGGTAGTTGGTAGTCATTCAGTCGTATTCTGAATAAAGGTCAAGTTGGCTATTGGGTTTGGAATGTGAGAGCCCAATGTGAGTGATACCTGGCCCTCAGGCTGCCTGCCCTTCCTCCCCCACCTCTCCTGCACAGGTGAGCTTCCTTGGCCCCCCTGGTTCCTGGCTCAGAGGTACCTCCCTTCATCTTGTCAGACAGTAGGAAGAGGGTGATGTACTCCACAGATGTGATCAGGGTCTTCATTTTCTTGAAGAGAAGTGCTTTCAGTTTTGGGAGGAAAGATCTCCTTTCAAGGGAAGGATTTTTATAATCGTTTGTGATTCATAGCATACTTCCCATTCAGGATTATATGTTGAGGGAAAGAAACTTGACTCATTTAGGGAAGCCCATAAAGCTGGATAAAATTGTGTAAAAATGTAATAATTTTTTCCAAACACTTTGCTAGAAATCATGCTGTGATACTTGGTTCCTACCACAGCACGGTGAGGCAGGTGGAGCAGGAATTATCTTACCAAATTATAGAGGAGGAAACTCTGGTTCCCCAGAGATGAAGTGCTTGCCCCAAAGTCTCCTAGTAGCATCTCACATGAGGACCTCAGAATTACCTTTTCTAACTTTCCTTTGCTTTTCTAAAACCCCCCATTACTTCCTCAGCTCAACTGTGTGACTATCCAGACCTACATTGGTTTTAATATGATTGAATTATTCATCTAACTTAAGTCATTACAAGAGACAAGCATCAAATAATGTAAATTCCACTAAGTTCTCTCTCCATAGATTTATCCTCTCCCAAATTAGTTTACTTATTTAAAAACTAGCGAAATTAACTTAGGTGATAAATATACATTTGGGGGGAGAATATACAAACTACCAACGACATACTATATTTGAGTTTGTCTTTATATTTAATGATACTCCAGGTGCCTAAAATAGCTCTAGGACAGAGAAGGTGCTCACTGAAAGATTACTCTGTGGCATAATGCTGGGAAAGGACCAGAAATCCATTTGGATCTTTAATCTGGAGATGGGGATAGGGGAGTCAGTGCCTTCATCTAATTCAAGTGCAAAGAACAGTGAGGAAGGAAGCCAGGGGTGATAGACTTCCATCTGGATAACTATGTTTAAAATGTCTGTTTTAAAAAAAAAAATTCATGGGGACAAACATAGTGGCACACACCTGTAATCCTGGCAGCTTGGGAGGCTGAGGCAGGAAGACCCCAAGTTCAAATGTAGCCTCAGCAATTTAGCAAGGCCCTAAGCAACTTGGTGAGAAGTTGTCTCAAAAAATAAAGAAGGGCTAGGGACGTGTCTCAGTGGTTAAGCACTGGGGTCCATCTTTGGTCCCCAAAAATAATAAATAAATAAGTTAATGCAATTTTTATGAATCAAAGAATTCAGTTTGGTGCATCACCCTAAACAAATATGGGTACTAATCTGAAGATTAGTGACCCAGAGACTTCTTGGTAATGTGAGACACTTCCTAGGAAGTAAATCACACCAAATGACTTAGAGGTTTTGAGACTTGATGTGGTCAGAAGCATATGATAAGCTTGTCAAAATTTTAATTTATATGGCTGGGGCTGCAGCTCGGTTGATAGAGAGCTTGCCTGGTACATGTGAGGCACTGGGTTCGATCCTCAGCACTACAAAAAAATAAAATAAAAGTACTGTGTCCATCTACTATAAAAAACATTAAAATTTTTTGTTTTAATTTACACTGATTTGTCCCCAGTGGTTCTGATGGACTCTGTAGATCCCAGGGATCTGCTTATTAATCTACTAGGCCATTCTGTTAGAGGTGGTCTGAAGGCCAGCCACACTTTCAGGCTTTTGTGGTATCTAGAGTAGTCAAATTCATAGTTACACGAAACTATGATGGTTGCCAGGGATGGGGAATTCATGTCTGAGTGGTGCAGAATTTTAGTTTATGCAAATGAAAATATCTGATAAAGGATAAGAGGTCATGGTTACACAAAAATGTGATTATAATTAATGGTAGTGAACTATATACATAAAAATGGTTAAAATAGCAATTTTCCAATTATCTATGAGGTACCACCACTTTTTAAAACAGGATTTGTAATGCAAGAGCTAGCTATTCTTTAAAAATACTGCTGTATCTTTGCTGTATCTTTCTTACTAAGTGTTGATAAAGATAACAGGTATCTCTAGTTTCAACTGCCATAATTTGTAGTCAGTGACGGATTAATATTTTATAAGTTCATCATCTCTTTATGACAGAGCAAAAATAATGGACTCACTAAAAGAGATTGAGGAAAACTTTATTTGGGCTTTATTCAGAGAAAACGGATTTCTTGTATATCCACAGTCTGACCTAATGAATGAGAATCTCAGCGAGTTCCTCCACCTGCCTCACTGCTTCTCTAAACTGGATGCACCTGATTTTGCCTTGTCTTGTTCTTGCAATCAAAGCATGTAGTGATACTCATGCTCTTTTCAGGATAGGGTGTGGGCCAACGTGGGGAAGAGCCTGAACTGCATTATTGCTATGGTAGATAAACTGATTGAGAGAGATGGCGGTAGCGAAGGCTGCAGCGGAGGCAGCAAAGATGGAGAAAAGGACCCTTCGCTAGTGGACTCCATCACATCTCACCCAAGGGGTAAGGAATCCTTTTTTTTTTCCCCTCCCAATTATTGACTGAGTAAATCCAATGAAAAAATCATGATGAAATGAGATAGAAAAGGAGAAGTCAACAGTGCCTTTCCTGAAAGTGCTGGTAGCAGACTTCCACTGCTTTGACTTGGAGGATAGAAGACTATCAAAATGGATCCTAGTTGTGTTTTCAGAATTGCTTGCAAGGCCTATTTTTTTTTTCTTTTGCTACAAAGAACAGTGCTTTCTCTTGAAGGGTCTGAAAGAGTTTAATCTACTTTCACACATTCTCCCGAAATTTTAATAGAAAGAAAAAACAAAGATTGCTTTTAATTCTTACAAATTTGAGGGATACCAGGACACAGTTATTTCTCACAGTTCTTGAACAGAATGCAGTGTGATAGATGTTTTTTGCCGTATTTTTTTTTTTTTTTTTTTTGGTACTGGGATTGAACCAGGGACACTTTGCCACTGAGCTATATTCCCAATCCCTTTTCCTTTTTTATTTTTTATTTTGTTTTGAGGAAGGATCTTGCTAAATTGCTTAGGGCTTTCTCAAGTTCCCGAGGCTTGCCTTGAACTTGTGATCTTCCTGCCTCAGTCTCCTGAGTCGATATGACAATGGGTGTGCACCACCATAAGAAGCCCTGAGGGATTTTTTTTTTTTTTTTGTGACCATATCAGAAGGTTTGAATCTGAAAACTGTGTTTCTGCATTATTCCAAAAAACATGTCATAACAATAGATTTCCACACAAACACATGCATACACATGTGAAAAAAAGAAAGGAGAGGGTGAGATTTTCAAATGCATGTCATATTCACAGGTTGACTAGCAAATTTTATAGAATGTCAACTGTAGTTGTATCCCCATAAATAGCTTTTATGATTATTTTTGTTAATTTTATTAATCCATACAAAAATATTTCTTTATGGTAGTAGGAACTGATATTAGATTTGACTTAACCTTTTTTGCTAAGTATCTTGTTTTGGAGAGAATAAACACTATTTGTCTACCTACTGAAATTTGTTCTTTATTTACTTTAGGAAAATGAGTCCTCAGAAGGTATAGATGTCTATAAGATTAAATTTGTGTTTTCCAATTTGTCTTCCCGATTTCCATTACTGACATTTTCATCAGGAGTTTAATTATGTAAAACATCCATCTCTCATTACTTGATTAACAGCAGACCCTTTTCTTAATCACATTTGTAAACCACAGCTTTCCAATATCGCCTTATTAAAGATGGTCCCTCTTCCTCTATTGCACACTCACACAACTGAAAAGTCTACAGAGGATTGTGTTTGTATGATGATTGTATTTGGTATTCTTCATATTCATACTTAATTGGTCTCACTGTATATGGGGATTTTCTTGTTTAATAATATCACTTTGATTAGCTAATGAATCTACAGTTCTATAACTTCACATGAATCAAAATGAAAGCTTGTCATAGCTATATCATAAAGAAATAGTGTACTTCAATTTTCTTTAATTGAACATATATTGACTATGAACTGTGAGCCAGACACTCTTGTGCGCTGGCAAATCAGGTAAGTGAGCAGAATTAAAAAATGAAGAGACTTATTTTATCCATAGATTGGTTTCCTAGACATAATATTTTTAGCAGAAATAAAGGATAACAGCTATTGCCACATTTTTTGTTTGGTGTTCCCCAGATGGCTCTTGAAAAAGAGAAATATTCTAATATTTGAAATGCCATACTTTATCTACATCTTATGTTTAGAAGATTGTACATGTATGATACAAATTATATTTTTAAAAAATAAAAAATATTTTGTAGACAAATCAGCCATAAGATTAAATGAACTGATTTTATTTGAATGTGAAGCAATGAATACACACCTTCTAAGACCAGACAGTACTTGCTGCAAATATAGAAATCACAACCAGATCATTGGTGTGGATAGTTAGAGTCAAACTACAACATACTGTGTTCTAATTTATTTTAAGTGTCTTATTTTTATTTTGTTACATATATTTATTTCACCCATTGTCCCTTTTTCATTATGTTATAAAATTTTAGATGTCATTATTTAAACGTATAAGATAAAATATTAATTTTGCATGAAATTATTTAACATAGTATACATTATTAAATTATTCACTGAAACATTAAAATTTCGCATGCTATATAGTTACATACAGAGTGCTTATTCTAGAGAGAAAATTGACACATAAAAAATGCTTAATGTATATAAATATTTTACAAATGAATGTGCTAAAGTATATATACATTCTATAGATACATCCTATAGATGCAGTAGCATCTTATTATAGATGTTTGGATTCAACTGATATATATATTTGGATTCAACTGATGAGTTCACTTAATTAATAAAAACATTGAAATTTCAAATATTAATTTAATACATATTATGTATATCATATTTCATTAGAAAATTGTATCTGTATGATAAAAAATAACACTTTAGAAAGTAAAATTATTTGGTAGAAAAATGATCTATAAGAGTAGATGAATCTTTTTTTTATTCATATGTGAGACATTGTGTGGACATATTCCAAAACAAGATAAAGTTAATAATTTATACCCTTCCTCTTATTTGGGGGGGGGGGGCGGTGAGACTTTTGTTTCTACCTAACTTTTTTCACATAAAGCAATGCAGTAGAGAAATATATGGTGGCCTTTTAAGCTATCGTAAACAAATGAAGAAAGTCATGTATTTGCCTGTATTATGGCCCAAACTATTTCTATTTAAAATATTTGAGGTATGCATTCCCTGTTGCCAATTACCTGTATTTTACAAATTTTATACATGAAAGTGAAAACTTGGAAAATTTGTAAACAAAATCCAATACCATCATGCATGTTTTTTTTTTCTTATTTCAATGTGACTTTACCATTTTGAACATTTCCTATGTTAATACATCCACATACTCACAGTCACACACACAAATACACAACGTTCACACTCATGTATATTTTAACCAAATTGAAGCACACATTATAAATACAGATGTTGAGTGTTTTGTGTATTAATATTTTCTCAGACATTTTGTGGAATTTTAATAATTGTAAACTAACTCACCTCCAGGCAAACCACCATTTCAGGTATTCAGTTATTATAATAATGCTGGAATTAATGGATTAACACACAAGCAATTTTGAATATATAAATCTTCATGTTTCAAGTATTGTCTTTTACATTAGATTGCTAGAAGTCCCTGTTCATTTATTTAGCTTATCTACTTAATTATGTATTCATGGATACAACTTATCTATTTCTATCAATGTGAGATCATAAAAATGTTCTATATCCTATGGTTTGTAATCTATTATTAGTATTTATCTTGACTCAAATTGTTCCAGATTTAGCCTCGGGAGCTCTGTGCTTCTGTGTCCTTTTGATGATTTGCTCTCTCCCACTGTTTAGTCCTTCACTTTCAGTCTTCATTCTTCCTTCAATTTCTCACTTTCTTTACTCCCTGCCTTATCATAAGTGCTCCAGGCTCATCTTGCATTTCTGAGTTCCAGGTCCACCCACTTTCCAGGGAACCCTAGTTTCTTTCAATGGAGAATAGCAGTTAGAAACCCGAACCCGAGCGTGTAGGCATTTGTTACTCATCTTCCCAGCCTTAAATAGTTTCACGGACTTCATGCTATTTGGGGTGAAAGTTACCGTAACTTCTGCTTTTCTGTGAAGTTGACATTGTATGACTTATTGCTGTATTTCGAAATATTGTTCTTATGATACAGTCTATTTCTTTAATACTATTATATGTATCCTCATCCCCTTGCTATGGTGGAAAATCCTTCCTGCTTTCCCTTGTTTACAATTAATTAGTGAACTGATGGAGTGATTTGAGTCATCTGGTATTTATTATAATAGATGATGTGATAAGGGATAAATATTGTTAGGCATTTATTTATTTATTTATTTATGATGATGATGATGATGATGATGTGTGTGTGTGTGTGTGTGTGTGTGTGTTTTACTGGGGATTGAATCCAGGAATACTCTACCACTGAGCTACATCACTAGACCTTTTCACTTCTTTTTATTTCATCATGAGACAGGGCCTCGATAAATTGGCAAGGGTGACCTTGAACTTGCAATCCTCCTGCCTCAGCGTCTGGGGTCACTGGGATTGCAGGCATGCACCATAGAACCTGGCATATTAGGCATTTTTGCACCATCATTTATTAAGGAGTCTTCATATTGTATCATTTCTTGTTTTTATTTCCTTTACAGATTAAGTTCTGCAAGTAATTCTAATAAATTTCTTGAATTTTATGTTATATACAGTTATACTATCTTTTGTATTGGAATATATTTCTAAATCTTATAGGGTAAATCAAACTTATACTAGTTTTTCTTTCTTCAAACCCTCCGTTATTTTTATGTTTTAGCTGTATTTGTGTTTGTTTTGCTGTTTTATATTTTACATGGCTACACGGTAGTCTTGTGAATTATCACCATGTTTATCCATTTTCTTATGCTCCTCTTTGACCTATAAATATTTCTCATCAGGTTGTAGGTTTTTCTTGTTACAGTATATTAATTTAATAGTATTTTAAATTTGTAGTTTGAAGGATTTCTGCTTGTTTATTTTGGAACCAGAATGTTATGATATATCTTTTGCTTGCTTAATAAATTTCTTTTCAGCATGAATACATATAGAGAGAAGTAAAACTTTCCCGACTGTTTTGAACACAAATAATAGAATAGCCATTCCAAACATCTATAGCATGTGTGTGCCTAGTGAACACAGATTGTTCTTATATTTTCAATACATATAAACACATTTATAGGCATCTGTTGTATGTGTAGAATCACTTGCCTTAAATTTCATGATAAATCGAGAACTCAAAGATTAAATCCGAGAATATTAAAATCTTAGATTTGACGGGGTCTTAAAGACCATGTAATGAGACCTCCTAAATTATGTTAAGAAGCTTGCCCAGAATATCTCTGCCAGTTTTCACCTAGCCTCTAATGCGCATCTCCAGTCTTGAAACCATTTTTATTTTTTCAGGCAGCAAGCTTCAGACATTGATCCAATTATGTTTTCTTTAATTTCTCCCACTGACCCAAATGTAATCCTTTGCAATAAACAGGAGAAACTTACTTTTCTTTTCCCAAATTAAGCCTAACTCATATTGTGTCCTTTTTGAATTCTCAATGTCTGTGAGATTTTTCAAAGAAATAGACTCAAAATGCGTCCAGTAGTTGCTTTTCTCAGATCCTTTATAGTTTGAGAAGTCCCCAGAATTAAACCCAGTGGCCTAATAACTACAGAGCAACTCAGGAAGTCCACCTCCCTACTTTAGCTACTATTGATATTATGATACCTAAGCTCTCATTAGCTTTTGGAAAACCGCGTTTTAGTAGTAATTCTGTTGGTGTCCATAATTCTGCTAAACTTGACTCATCCCGCTCATCCTTCATTATCAAACAACATATAAGCACCACTCTACACTGGACTTTGTGAAATATTAGTGGCACAAGGAGATTAAGACAGCTTATCTCAATTCTGCTGAAGAGATGGATGTCTAAACCCATGACTACAGTATAAAACACTTTTGAGTACACTTTAATAAATACCTGTTTCTTTCATCCATCATTTCTACTGTCCTACTCAGGCTTATTTCATTCACATTTTATACACATTTCCTGTCCATTCATAAAAGTAATAGATAAAAATGATGGGAAAACAGAGCTAATACAGGTCCTTGAGGCACCACATGAAAAAGAACTATGTGCATTCAAATGCACTTGTTAATCCCTGCCCTTCGGGTATGTGTGTTCAGTCAGCTGTGTATGCAGCCATCGCTGCTATTGTATGGCCTGCATTTCTCCATCTTTCGTAAGCATATCATGATCTGTTCTGTGAAAGGCCAAATACCTTATGACATTCAATTCTTCTTCCTAATCTACCCAGCTGTAAGCCCTGTCAGAAAGGAGATGAAACTCCAGTGACATAATTTTCATTTATGAGCTCATGCTGGCTTCAAGTCGTCACTATTTTCTCTCTCAAAGGAGGTAAATGTCCATGCAGATCACAGAATTAATTCACTTATCACTGCTTAGAATTCACTTCTAGTTCCTTGGTACTAATAATGTTCCTTACCACTTCATAATTCTCTTTTAACTTGCAAAGCACATTCCACATTCCCTCTGGGATCTGAGATTTCACTATATTTACCACATCTTTTAATTTTATTCTGGCTGACTCCAGTTAACACAGTTGTCTGACAACTACCAGGGATTTGGCAGTAATATATCAATAGTCATCAAGAGCTTATGAATGCCAAAGATTAGTCATTTGAAAAATGCAAGATAGGGAAAAATTGAAAGTTTAAGCAAATCACTCCTCTGTTCCATATTTCGTCTTTGATTGCATAGATGAGCTTTTTGTCTAACATACTTGAAATAATTAAAGGATAGATTTATATATCACAATATATATTTATATATTTCAAGCATTAAACATCATGGAAGACACACACTATTTTTTTTCTAAGTTTGAAAGGGAAGATGAAGATCCTTTCCTTCATTCAATAAAGTGTTGTCCAGCATCTACCCTATTTCATGTACTGTATTCATAAACATTCAACCATAGCCCTGTTCATGCAGTCTCCTGTGTGAGCAAGTTGTATTTGAAAGGAATTATCCAAGTTAAATGTCTTGTAAAGGTAGAATTGATAAGATAAAGGATTTAGGATAGTAAGTATACATTTGAGAGGCATCAACATGTAGGCAGAATAAACTGAATAAAATATAAAGAGAAAGAATAGGAAACTATGAGCAAAATTCATAAAAAAAGAGCCCCAGGTTTGGGGATCACCCCAGTTCATGTGTGGGAAGCACCAAGGGATGAAAGTCAAGTGCAGTTTGGATATCACAAAAGGGTATAAAAAGAGCTATTATAATTGTATTTACAGCTCACACTTGCTGTGCTCACATTTGTGTGACAAAACACTTTTCTAAGACTTCTCTCCCTTCCTCCTTTCTCATGACCCACCTGGAGGAGGTTCTGTTTTTATCCTCATTTTATAGAAAAGGAAGTTGAATACTGTGTCTGAAAGCACAGAGCTGGTAGGCATCTCAATATGGATTTTAATTCACATAGAGTGATTCCTGATAGAATTTATCAAAAAGAACCCAAGTCCTCATATGTCCATTGGGAAAAGGAGTGCTTAAATTTAAAGAGCAGTTTTGCCTATGAATTGACTTGTCTTTATTTTTGCCCTTGATATTTTAATGGACTTACTTTCTCAGTCACCTCTGATGCTTCACTTGTTTGCTTAATTTTCTTACTTCTGATAAGCACTCAAATTCCTTTACCTTGGCTTCACCATGCCTTGACTTCTTCTGCTAATTCATCTTGCCTCCTCCATGTTCATGCTCCATCACATTGAGCTGTGTAGATCTCACCTTGTGCTTCTTACTCCTAGACCTTCAAAAGTTGCCCTTCTCCACCTCCCTCAAGCCCGAACCTCACATCCTTGTGGCCCCTTCCCTCAGCTGGCTCTGTGGGACCAATGTTGTTGCTCATGACCTCTTGCTCACTAGAACTGTTTGCTCTGGGCATAATGCTCTGAGTTACCATCTTGAAAATTCTAGTAATTCTATCTTTGCATTTGTGTTTTATTGTCAGTCAAGCCAGGACCTGGGAGTTGAAGCTTTGACTCACATACATTTCTACCACTCCTCACAATTGGAGGGATTCTCCAATGTCTGCCCTGTCCCCCCATCCCCATTCCAGCCAATGACTGCTTCTCATTCCCACTAACCATGGAGCCTAGGAATGGTACTGGAGAGCCAGGATGAGACTGGAGCTCTTTGAGGCTCTGAACTCACATATGCCCATGAACAAGGCAATGTGATATGAAAGAGTAAGTTAAAATCACCAACCACCATGGCAGGTTGGTAGTTATATCACTGAGAAAGGAAAAGCCTTTTTTACTGCCTTTTGAATAGAATTCTGCACTTTCATTTTTCACTGAATTCTTCTGATTGTGTAGTCATACCTTCTTCAGGGATTGCAGGCACAAGGGCCTGCAAGCATCATTCAAGATAGTAAGAATGAGTCCAGGAGAGGGATTGAAACTACAGCAAACTAAAGAATATAGATCCCTTCAAATGAGGCCACCACGTCAGCCCCAGCCCATCAGTTCCACCAGGGAACATGGAACTGAAGTCATTATCTCTTCTGATTTTTGAGTAAAACTGAATTTTTATGTGAAATATCCCAGTATTCAAAGGGTTAAATTCATCAAAACATGATGAAACCCAGGCCAGAAAATGCTGGCTTGGGGACCATTCCTTTGAAACCTATGAATATGATTTATCGTGCATAATATTTTTGATGCTATCTCCCCTACTAGACATGGCTCTCTGAGAAAATATGCCAAGTCTCTTTTTTAAAATATTTATTTATGTATGTATCTTTAGTTTTTGGTGGATATATTAGTTTGTTTTTATATGATGCGGAGTTTCGAACCCAGTGCCTCATGCATGCTAGGCAAGCACTCTACCACTGAGCCACCATCCAAGCCCCAAGTCTTTATGATTAGCTGTTGAATCTTCAAAGTCTAATATACTTGTTGGCAAATGATAGGGACCCAACATAGTGGAATAAAGACCTAGTCAACTTGATTGAGGACTGCCATCCACCAGAATGCTTAAGCAGTTTGTCCTGATGTTGTCAAGTGACTTCTTCAATGTATATGCACATTTATGCACACATGTGTAATTGCTAATATCCTCAGAACTTATCCTTAACATTAGATATTATTATTTCAGTGCTTTTATAAAATGCAAAGATGTAAATATAAAGCATCATTTTCTTCAAAGGCTTTAGATGTTAATTTTCCTGAATTCCATGAATTTCTACACATTAATGTTTAGAATTTTGGGGAAAAGAAAGATGAATGGATTAGTCTTTTAAAAACCTACAGTTTACCAGGTGAAACAACTTTTAAAGTGTATCTATAAGTTTAAAAAATTGGTAAATAGATGTTTTGGTCACCTTTTTTGCTGCTGTGACTAAAGGACCCAACCAGAACAACTGCAGAGGAGGAAGAGTTTATTTGAGGGTTCACGGTTTTGGAGGTCAAGTCCATAGAAGTCCTACTCATTCCTAGGAGCTCCAGGTGAGGCAGGATATCATGGTGGAAGAGTGTGGCAGGGAAAAACAGCTCACATGTTGATCAGAAAGCAGAGGGAGGGAGAGAGAAAGAGACTCCACTCGCCAGATACAAATATATACCCCAATTCTCACCTCCTCCAGCCACACCCTACCACTTCAGTTACTGCCCAGTTAATCCTATCAGGGGATTAAATCACTTATTGGTTAAGACTCATAAAACCCAGTCATTTCTCCTCTGACCCTTATTGCATTGTCCTACATGTGAGCTTTTGGGGGACATTTTCCATCCAAACCATAATAATAAGATAATCCAAAGTATCATATATTTTTATTAAATATGCATAATTCCAATAACATTTTACATTATGACCTTTTTAATGACCACTCTTATCAGGAATCTATTTTTTTCCTTAAAAATCAGGCAATGAATTGTGATGGATGTAACAGAGCAGTGTGGGCCTCCGAGGCAGTATCCTTGGCATGTTCACAATTGGGGGTTTGTTTGATCACATGGCCTTTAACAAGTCATTTAAACTCTCAGAGCATCAGTTTCTTCTAAAGGAAGATCAATATTATCTAAAAATTGGTAAGGAATCTATCAGTCCTAAAGTTTTGCGATGGTAAGGGAGATGCTAAATTCTTAACAGTCATTTAGTCTTGTGTTTTTTGTTCATAAAACAATGAACAAAATAAATGCTTACCTTCCTGAAGCATAATTGTTTTTAGCAGGAAAAAGAAAACATTTAAAAATAACAGGGCATTATATAACATGCTGACAGTGACAGATGCTTTGGGAAAAACACAGAGTAAATCATGAGGGTTTTGGAGTGATGGCATGGGCCAGGGATTGCCCATCAGTGGCACAGTAGGTTTTGTTTGGAGGTTGACATTTTCAGGAGAGAAGCAGAGAGGAGAGGGAGGGAGCCATGTAGACATCTTGGAGAATGATGGATTGGATATAGAAGACAACTTGTGTACACACGTTCCTGCCATATTCAGGAAATAGCAAGAAAGCCTGTTTGGTTTGAATAAGAATATGAAGAATATGAAGCAGACAGAAGAGAAGATGAAGTTAGGAGATAGTTTAGGGGAACAATCATATAGGAGTTTTGTGCAGATGTTGGCTTTTACCCCAAGAAAAATGGGGAGGAATTGGAGGGTTTTGAGCAGAAGATTAATCCAATTTAACTTCAATTAGCACCTGGTCTATTGTGTTCAGATCAGACTGTAGACAGAAAGGTATGGACCACTTAGAAAGCGGATGGAGTGTATGTAGGTGAAGCACAAGATGGGTGTGGCCTAAGGAGGAGGTCCTGAGCTCTCTGTTTATTTTGAGGGTGAATCCAAGAGAGTTTTTTGATGGGAAAGTGAGAGAAAAGGCGTCAAGGACAACTCAACAATTTTTGACTGGCAAATGGAAGGCTGAGAGGGCTACGTATTAGTTGAAGACGACTCTGGATAGAGAAGGCCTTGTAACAAGTGACTTAGAAACTCATTTTGAACAGGTTAACTTTGTCGTGGAGATATCAAGTAAGCAGCGAGATATAAAAATCTATAGTTTCTGATAAATGTTCAGGCTAAGGATGTTAATTTAGAAAAATCTTGACAAATAGATAGTAATTAAAGCCAGGAGACTGAATAATGTCAATAAATGATTAGATGTATATAGAAAAGGCAAATAACCTACAGACTATAGCTGGGGATATCTCAATATTAAAAGGTCAGAAAGAAGTGGAGGAACCATCAACTATTTGAATGAGGAGCAGCCAGTGTGGTGGAAGGAATAACAAGAAAAATGGTATTCTCAAAAGTGGGATTCGGTGGGGGTGAGTTCAAAGAAGCCTGAGAGGTGGACTTTGGATTTAGCATTGTGGACAGTCTCTGGGGACATTGACAAGAGTGGCTTCAAACCCCAGGGGAATGAGTTGAGAGGGAGACAGAGAAAAGGAACAGGAGACAACGCGTATGGACAACACTTTTGGGGAGTTTGATGAAAGGGAACAGAGGTAGGGTAGAAGGTACTGAGGGAAATAGGGGCCACCCAGAGTTGTTTTTAGAGATAAGGAGATTAAAGTGTGCTGAGGGGAAGGATCCCAAGAGAAAAAGAAAATAAGGATAATGCGAGAGGAGGGAGGGGAATTGCAGGAGTGATGCTCCTAAGCACATAAGAAGGGCTGGTCCAAGCTAGAGAAGAAGTAGTCCATCGTGAGGAACAAGACAGAAGTAAGGGCATAATGGACCAATACTGGGAGGTAGGCAGATGCAGGGCAGCATGTAGAATTATGGTTACTTCCATTATTTTTAACATAGGAGCTCATATTTATAGATTGCTTAAGGTGTGCTAAATACTTTTTGAAAATACTGCCTGTATGAACTCATTTGGTGTTCACAGCACTCATAGGAATAGTTCCACATAATTAATGGACAAGAAGGGGTGATAAAGTCCCCTGATGCCCAGCCATCCCCTATCCACTGGCACCCTGGATCTCAACCCTGGTAGTCTGGCTTCAGAGCCTGCCTTCCTGGCTTTTGTGATGCACAAACTCTGTTCTCCAGGGAGGGGGGGGGGAATAGAAAAAAGCTTCTTCTTTAATCTTCCTCCATACAAATCATTTTTGCTATCACCTTTTTAAAAAGAAGTTAAATTTTATCAGGCATGAACTTAAGGTACTCTACAATAATGTCATGAAAATCAGTTCCCTAGGTATCTCCTAAAGTTTACTATAGAATCACACACATACATTAAGATTCAAAATTACTTTTGAAAAATGACTTTGCTTTCTCATAAGCATGGGGATGCTCACTGCCACAGGGAAACTGGTATAGATGGAGGAAAAGGGAAATGGTGCCTCCTACCAGTGGACTTTGGTAACCTGAGAAATGTACAGTGCATATTAGGAACGGGAACAGTTCAGTTACTTACCTACCTATCAACATTTACAAGTTAAGTCTCTGCACAAAATTTTCTATTGCATTTGTAAAAATTAAAAAAAAAATTGGTGCATTGTATTCCCCTGGCCTTGAAAGTTACTGGAAAAAATATTGCTTTCCCTTCTTCACTTTCCTCCTCGGGCTGCCTGTACATCAGTTCTATCAGTATCATTCACATGCATTGCCTCTCTCTTCCATCCTTAGATGCTACACAGCATTTAAATGACCAGAACCATCTGAGGCAGATGCATTGGTGACTTTAGGTAGCTCTGTAACTTGTGACCTATGGAGCTTATTCTCCAGTACCCAGCCTGTTTGTGGGCCAGAGTCCTGAGATTATAGTTTATTTGAGGTCTACAGGAAAAATAAGCCCAGGGAATGTGAATCTTGACTCCTCCTGTTCCAGCACAACCTGAATTCAAAGCTTTTTGTGCTCCCACAGATACAGGGCTTGTTTGATTAATGGATTTAGTTCCAGGAAACTGTCTTAGCAGAATTTACTAAAGGCTTTCAACTTTGTGCTAAAAAATGAGGAGTTCAAGCAGGATATCATTTGATGCATTTCCTTTGCTGTTTTTCTAAGAGCAAGACTGGGAAGTTTTATGGCACTGTGTTTTCAGGCTGGCAGGGTTTAAACAAACAAGATGCCCTTGACATGAGGAAAGGTTGCCCTCTGTTTTTCTCATTGCAGTCTACCTTGGGTTGAGCAGTACACTCATTTATAATACATGTGGAAGGTACCAAGAGCAGTCACTTACCCCAGTGACAGTACAATGGTTTTATTTTACGGTACAACTGTGTCCTCCCTATGATACTCTTGTGACCTCTGTGGTAGAGTCAAAGGAAGCACAGCACTCTGTACCGCCTCCTGCCAGGGTTACCATAACCCTTTTTCCATTTCCGGGCCTGATGCCCATTCCTTGTAGATGGGGCCTTGCTTCTTAGCTGAGGCTCTTTTACACATATCTGCACTATTCTGTTTTTCTGCTCACCCCTATCCCTGTCCCCTCCCTATCCCTGTGTAGTTACAGTCCACATTTAGCTTTCCATTTCTTTCCCTTGACTATATGCTCAACATTGGCTTCATTTCATTCCTGCTTTCTCTGAGTCCTTGAGTTATCTCAGCCTCCTTCCAGTGCCCCTTACCGCTCCCTCTGGGCAGTTCGTGGCATCTGTTTATGAGACTTGGCGTCACCAATCCAGGCACTGCCCACACTCTCTTCTTACAGAGCCTTCCTCTATGGTGTGACCTTACCACCTTTCCTGAAATTTCTCCACACGTGGCTTCCTTAGTGGGACCAGCAAATGCTACACTCATGAGTGAACGTGGACTTGACAGAGACAAGTGGTCTTGCCTCTGCACTTCTACTCTTCCAGCTTGTCCTGTCTCCCTCCCCACTGCTTTGCTACTTATCACACCCCTTGAGTTGCAGATATTACTTTCCATCTCATATTCCCTTCTCTTAAAGACTCAAGATTAGGGGTCGTGTGTTTCCACTATCAGTATCACCATAGGACTCACGCATAAGACATTCGGTTTGTCCAATGCATGAGTTCTCACTTGGCAGTTAAAGAAGATGCTATGGTTTGAACCTTGAATGTCCTCAAAGGTGCATGGGCTAAAGGTTTGGTCTCCAGAGTGGAGCTATTGGAAGGAACCTTTAGGAGGTGGGACCTAAGCCTAGTGGGTAGGCCTTAAGTCACTGGAGATGTGCCCTTAAAGGGGACAGTTAGAATCTGCTACACACTCCCTGCTGTTGCCATCTGGCAGTCCCACCAGAAGTCCAAAGTGATGGGTCTGCCTCATCTTGGACTGGAACCTCCAAACTATGGGACAAAATAATACCTTTCTCTCTATAAGTCAGTTACCTGAGGTATTTTGTTATAGTAATGCAAAGCTAAAAAATAAACCAGTAGACTTATCATTTGTTAAAATAGATAAATAAAGTTGCTTTTTCAGTTCCTGGGGGATCTAAGCAGGAGATGGATCATGAAGATAGGGAAAAAGTCAGGAGGGCTTGGTGGAGGGGGTTTTGAATGAGCAGCAAAATGTTCAAAGCAGCAAAATCCCAGCAGGTGCTTTCCTTTCCCTGATTACTGGTGTGTTGTTAGCATAGTTTCTCTGGAGATGACTGGGCATTAAGAGACCTCCTATGTGCAGGTATCTAGAAGCTATGACCAAAGCTGGCCACATGCATTAAACCCACACAAAGAAGTTTAGCTCTAAACTATCTGCAGAGGAGGTCTTATCAGTAATTGACCCTTCTGTGTTCACCTTCATGAATTTTACAGTGATTTTCACATTGTAAAATTATACCTGCAAGAGAGGGCTATCGCTCAGAGGGGCACTTACATCACCATATCTGGGTTGATATAAGACATAGACTAAAGTCAGCAATAACTCTGTGAACGTGTTGTCTATCTCCCTCACCCCACCCCTCAAACTTGAACCTTTGTCATCTCTGTGCTGACCTGGGTTTTGGATGTACAATAAAACCCCCATTGGCTGTGGATTTGGTCTGTGTCTACCTCAGGACATTGGGAGTGTTTTCACTCTCCTCTGAGGCAGTTCTAATCATTTGGCTTCACAGTTCATCATCTCCTTACCCAGGTGAATCTTCTGAACTGGGAGCATTTCTCCTCTTGTCTCTTTACATAAAGCCTAATGGATGTGCAGTCTTTCAGCATTTCTTCTTCCTATGTCTGAAAAGTTGTGATAACAAATATGACGTAGGGCTACAAGCTTTTGTGAAGTTAATTATTTCAAATGAGGAAAGAAGATCAAACACCTAAGAAGAAAATGGCTTAGAAATTGGAAAGAAGGTATTCCGCTCTGCTACAGTTGGTTGATATTTGGCTCTTTTATTTTTCTCCTGAGCAATGTAAGAGCCATTGAGCTCAGAGGACGGGAACATCCTGTACAGAAAATAGATGGTGTGTGGAGGAGGAGAGGGGGCACCCGGCAGTCATTCTTTGAATCCTTCAGTGAGCTTCACTTGAATATGTTAGAGCAGCGAGGAAAGGGCTAGAAAACAGAGCTCTGCTTGGATGGCTTCCAACTCCCTTTACAAAGCTCAGGAAAAGCTCAGCTAAGCCACATGCATTTTATGTTTTCCTGAGGAAAGACTCTGCTTGTTGGTCTCGGGGTTAAGGAGTCTCAGCACGTTTTTATAGAGACACTAAAACATTCTCTTCATATTTTCCTCTGGCACTGAAAGGAGCCCAGGGGAGAGAATCACATTTAAGTGCCAGCTAGGCCGATGAGCTGTGTGAGAGGTTAGGTGAGGGGCAACCTCATGGTGTGTGCGCCCTTAGCTGCCATATCACAAAATGTGTGTGTGTGTGTGTGTGAGAGAGAGAGAGAGAGAGAGAGTCATAAGCACAGAATCTTCGCTGAAACTGGAAGAAATTAAACTCTCAAGTGAGGCTTATGTGTGTTTCACAATTTCTGACTTTTGATGAGATAGTGCAAAAATGACCACCATCTTCATCCTTATCAGATAATGGCTCGACCTGTTCATGTGTGACAGTGCAGGAGGAAGGATACAGATGGACAGACGTGAGGGACATGTCACAAGAGTCTCAAGACTGTCCAGAGCTGGAGCTTTCTTCTTTGTCCCCAAACATTTTCTTTTTAAAAGAAAGCAGCAGAATTTTCAGTTCTTTGTGCCAGTGATTTGGAATGTTCACTGGAGCAAGAAGACCATTTACGAACCATTTCAGGCTCTCTTGGCCTGTCATACCCCATTGTGTTTATTTCAAAACCTGAGATTTTTACCTAGAGAATGTTGCCAGAGAAGAAAACCTGTCACTGTTGCAATTGGCATTTGTGGGTGCAGTTTTCCTTTATCTGCTGAACTTAGCTGTTTCTTTTTCTAGAAAATTCTCATCTTTACTTTGCTCATTTACAGAGACTACTGCATAGGAGGCATAGTACTATCTTTTTTATTTTATTTATTTTTTTATTTTTGTAGTGCTGGGGATTGAACCCAGGGCCCTGTGCATGCGAGGCAAGCACTCTACCAACTGTGCTATGTCCCCAGCCCTCAGCCCTGGCATAGTACTATCTTGAAGACATTATATCTTGTTCACATCCTTGTAATTTTCTCATTCATAATTAATATTTCTTATGTAGTCATTTTCCTTAAATTTTTGCCATATAAAGTATATATAATTATGCTAAATTGGGATACCAAAATATTGCTTATATCAGAAGTATCTAACATTGTTTATAGGTTTAGAATATCAGTGCATTTCTTTGTTCCAGGTTTTTACCCCTATTCTAGTGGGACTGCAAATCAGAATTAGTCTCATGGTCTTTCTCTCTGGTTATCCAATGACAATTTGTGATGAAGAGTCAACTGGCTAAAGAATCATGATTATGGATTTAAGAGTGAGGGAAGTAATATCCTAATGCTATTAAGGAAGTCTGCAAAGTTTCCTCTTTTAAAGACAATCAAGAAAAACCAATGGCTCTGTTTATTTTGAATTGTCAGTTAATATTTTTCAAGGGGAAAAAAGTGGACCTTAAGTTAATTTTTAATTTTCAAACTAGAAGGGGTATATCCCGTTCATGACCAAGTTACTGCCCTCCAGACACAGGAAAATACGCTAGGTGCTTAAACAAAGGATCATGCTGTTTGGGGACTATGCAAGTGTCCAAAATAGTGGCAATCATTTCCTTGAATGGAATGAGTGACCAAGTACTTCTCCCTCAGCCTGATAAAGCAGCGCCACCTACTGCCCAAAAGCCTGACTTTATGCTGAAGCCGTTGAGCAGAAACTGATCTCTACACACACACACACACACACACACACACAGACACACACAAATTGGTTCAGAGGCTCTTATCAGTTAACATCTAATCTGGGTCAGTTGAAGTTTTTTCCCTACCATTTCTGTGTGTGTGTGTGTGTTTCAGTGTCCTCATTTGTATTAGAAGCAACATTAGAGAGAGTGAGAGACAGAAAGAGATACAATGCAAACAGGAAAAACGTAAAAATGCAGGCCTTTCCTCATTGGTGTCTACCGCTGTCTTTTCTTCTGGAAATAATGATGCAATTCTATGTTCCATTTTACACATAACAGTGATGTAAGAATTAATAGTCAATGCTTGTCTGAATTGAACCATTATTCATATTTCATCCTAGGTGTGTGTTCTTTATTAAATGGTTACAGATTTAATAGATATTTGTGAATTCCCCTTTCTCCATTATTGTCATTCCTAGAATTATATGAAAGCTACAATGTTTTAGCAATAATAACCCCTAGCATTCCTAATGTTCTTTATATTATGACATCACACAGGCATTTGCATAAAGCATTAATAAGAGCATATCTTTTTATTATGTTAGAGTCATTAATTATTCTTTCAACTACTTAGGTTTATTTCATCTAGTCTATTACACCACAACATAAAATAAGTAAGTGGCAGGAGACATGGTACAACAATGATCGTGGTTCTTTTCATCATTCCCTGTAACTCTTTCAAGGTCTAACTGGTTATCGACCACTCACATCATTCATGATGATGCTTCTCCTTTTGTGCTGAGAAGATCATATCATCTCAAACCTGCTCCATAATTAATTTTGCAGCTTGTACTCCTTCATATTAAATTGTATTTGTCACCCTGGTGTTAATTTATTTGTACGTTAATGGGATGTCATACAGCCCCAAATTTATATTTGACAGTTGTCAGGGCTTTGCTCTCCAAACAAACTGAAATAGAATATCACTTGGCTTTGGTATATGATGTAAAGACATGATTGTATAAATGATATATGTTAGAAATAGAGACATACAAATAGCACAGATGGCTTCAGTTTTAATCCATATTTGAAGAAAAGCTGTGTGAATCCCTAATATTGTCAAAACTTGACTTTCTCAATCTCCTGTACATGTTAAGAAGCTTTTATTATATTTAGTGTAACTTTACTCATTCAACTCAAACTCAAGCATCTGCTCCATGCTAGGCACTGTGCTGGGTTCTCAGGATTCAGTGATTAAAAAGTAAATTCCTTCCCCTCTGTGAACTCACTTTTTTGTAGAGGAAAACAATATGCAAGTGGTCCCAGCAGGGAGGGCCAGGAGCTGTGGGCACAGGAGGAAGTGAATGCCACCAGACTTCAAGGGCATGGGCCCGGGAGGAGGGGGAACCCAAGAGACTTCTAGAGGAGGGAGAGCCTAGGTGACATTTTCAGGGGTGAAAAAGAACTTGCCAGGCCAGAAAGTGTTCTAGGAGGGGAGATAGGGTTTGCAAAATCACAGGTGTGAGAGCCACACAGTTTAAGGAGAATGTGTTTTTCACTTAACTTGGGCTCAAGACTGCACATGAAGCTCTGAGAGATGGGATTGGACAGGCAGAAGAGACAATAGAGGATCAGTCATGAGTCTGGACTTTTTTCTGAACGTTTTCATGATTTTTTTTTAAGTAAGGAGGCAAGAGTGAGTGATTGGCTTCAAACTGATCAGAAAGCTCCTAGCAACACTATAGAGAGCGGATTTGAGCAGACTATGGCTGGAGGAAGGGGGATCAGTTAAGAAATAAGCAGGGAAAGGGAAGCAATTACACATTACAGAGCTAATTGAATGACCACCTATGGAAGAAGTCTAGTAAAATTTCTGTTTCTAGCATACGAACAGTCCCATGGCATCTTCCACTAAGATATTGGCAGTGCCCAAGTTGGAGATGAGCATTCAGCAAAGGAGGCATGTGAGTGTGTGCAATACCTCCAATGAGAGAGATCCACAGGGTCGCTGTCTATAGACTTTTGGAGTTCAGGGGAGTCACTAGAATTGATCTTTATTCTTTATGAACCCTTTATAGTATGTTTAATTGTGCTGAAAGAAATCATGAATAGGTTCTATGCACCGAGACCTCCCTTCATGAATCCCACGGTTCTTACTCCCCCAGAGGACTGGTATGAGCAGTTGAGCCCCCTCGTCCTGACCCTGAAGGACTGCATGGGAGAAGTGGTGAGCAGAGCCAAGCAGTCGCTGACCTTCGTGCTGCTCCAGGAGCTCGCCTGCAGCTTGCCCCAGTGCCTGACACTCACTCTACGCAGAGACATCGTCTTCAGCCAAGCAGTAGGTGCCCGTGGTTGTTCCCACAGAGCCGGGCTGCATGTGCACATCCTCTCTTTGATGAGGGTAGAATTCTTCCTTTGGCAGCTTTATTTTTAAAGATCCTTTTCTTAAGGTGTGGACACCAATATTTTTTTCTTGTGATAGCTATGAGCAGAAGACCATGCAGACGTAGCTTATGAAACCACCTTCGGTATTTCTTTGTGAAACACTGAGATGGCCAAGTCTCTGTCCATTCCATTGACCAGGGCACAGAGACTGAAGAAAGAGTGATCCATCTTTGTATTATGCTCTGGGGTCTGCTAACATGTCAGGGAAGGGACCTCTGCCTCGTCCTGCAGGTGACAAGCTAGGACTGGGCAAAGGGATCTCTTTACTCAGTTTCCCTATCACTCCCAAGACAGGATTTCACTGTAATCCTTATTTTGTTTATAAAATAAATTTTCAGGGCAGTAAGGCTTGAACCAGGAGCTTACCAGGACTAGCTCTTTTTCTGATAGGACCCCACTACTCCACCTCATGCTGGTGCCATCCTTTTTCCCACCTACCTCCACCCCCAGGGTTGAGTCTTATAAACAGAAAACATGCAGGGAAGGAGACAAAAGGCCTCCTTTTAAGCATTCCATTCAATGGGAGAATTTTAACCAAACTGTCTCTGTCCACCATTAAGCTATCTCGTGGCTGGTGCATAGCCAATGGCGCTAACCACATGTCAGGAATTATGCCCTACTCCCTATATAGTTCTTTGTTGTGTCCTTTCAATGACTCTGTGAAATAATTGCCTCTATTCTGCATGTACAAATAATAATTAATTCAGTTTGGAAGTGCTAAGTAACTTTTTGTGGTTTTCTTGGTAGAAATCATATGCATACATTTGAAGACAAACCCAAACTCCAAAAGCCATGTATTTACCCTTTTGTAATACTATCTTCCCCAAGACTTTCATACAGAGCCTTGATGGATCAAAGACTGCCAACTTATTTTATTATGTATATATGTATGAAGACTAGTAATTTTGTTAGAATTGTTAATTAAATCTGTGATGTCTTAAAAGTCTAAACTATTCTAAAATTGAACTAATAAGATTGCTGACCCCAGTAAATTTCTTCAATGATTTTTTTTTTTTTTTAGCTTGCTGGATTGGTTTGTGGTTTTATCATCAAATTACACACGAGTTTGCACGACCCCAACTTCTTGCAGCAGCTTCATACAGTGGGGTTGATAGTACAATATGAAGGACTGCTGAGCACATACAGTGAGTACTGTTTAGTACATGTTACCATCACGTCCCTATCCATGATATTTAGCACATCAACTTTTCAGGGAAGTATAAAAACAATATTGTGCCAAGTATTACAGAAATAATGTAATTTCTGGTTTTTACATTCCTTCACCTTGTAACTTACTTTGACATCCCATTATGTTTTGAAAATAGAATTATAGATTATTTCAAAGTAGACTCCTGAGAAGCCTTCTGGCTTTTTTTTTTTTAATATAAAAGGCTCTTTGCCAACATACTTTCAATCAGTGGATTTGAAAATCCTAATGCTGAAATATCTAGAACTACACTATTCATTACTGGAGTCTCCAATGGATATGGAGCCCTTGAAATAGGCCTACTCCAAATCAATATATTCTAGATGTGCATCCCGATTTCAAAGATTAGTTTTTAAAAAAGGAAATTTTACATAGTTATTAAAAATTCTACATTGATTTTTCAGTTAAAATGGTCTTTTGGATATATTGGGTTCAATAACATATTATTAAAATTACTGTTACTTTTTTATCTTATTTATAAATATGACTGACAGAAAATGTATGATAATGTACATAGTGCATATTCTGTTTCTATTGGATAGAGATGATCCAGAATCCTACTTAACTATCTCTTTCTCAGGCTTTCTTAGTTTGAGTATGTAGATACAAACCTACCAGGGGCCTTGGGCAGTGGTGGTCAATTCAATCATCTCTGTGTATAGAAATCAGATATCAGTCCTGTCGATAAAAAGATGTCCAAATGATAGTTTGTTTTATAAAGGTTTGAAAATCTCTCTGTAGCCTCTGAGCAAAAGTGTGCATTCTTCTTCCCTCTAGGGGTACATGGACTTCCAGAAAGTCCATTGAAAAGGTTCTTATTTCTCTGATGAAAACCTTCAGCCGTTGAGGAACAGTATGTGGAATAAATATGCCACCTTCAAAAACCCTTTCACTAAAATATTAGAACAAATTCCAGCAAGAAGGGGTAGTAGCTCTTGACCTTTTCTCTATAAGTATGTTTGTAAAGAGGCACCTTTTTCTTTGTTTAGGTGATGAAATTGGAATGCTAGAGGACATGGCTGTTGGCATTTCCGACTTGAAGAAAGTAGCATTTAAAATAATAGAAGCCAAATCCAATGATGTCTTGCCAGTTATAACAGGAAGACGGTGAGTGTGACCATTTCTTACAGACTGTGCTTTGTTTGGGATGTTGTATTTATTCCTGGAAAAGGAGCCTTGGAGAATTCAGATTTGGCTTGAGTTGTTTTCTTTTGTTCTCTTTTCCTTTTTGGTGAAAAGTAAATACATGTGATGTGACAGGGCAAGATCTTGAAAATCTTCTAGAGCCTTAAATGTTTGTAAATTGTAGTCAGGTGAGTCTGGTAATGCTTCTCCATGAAATATGAGAAATTTAAAATAATAGCGTGCATGAGAAGAACATTTTCTCTTTATAGCTATCTAGTCTAAAGCTCTGGATGTTTTTACTTTTGCGGGAATCGTTCAGTTAATAGCTCCATAATTCTTGAGATGACTTTAAATTAAATTCAGTTAAAAGCAGCAACATTTTTAGGAAAGATATATTCCTATGTCAGGGGCATATACCACCATTTTTCTTAATTATTTTTGACAATTCATTCTCAGACTGTGAAATTTCCGAGAAGTGTTTTAAATATATAGCTTTGAAGGTCAGTATATGATGGGCAAAATATCAGAAATAATTAAGAAAAATGAAAGTGTGTAAAATAGTCTTCTAGTAGGAGACTTCTATCCCATAGTAAGTTGTTGCAATCAGAATTCCTTCAACCTTCAACTATTCTACTGTTAGCAGTTTTAAGTGCTGCATGAGTTTATTTAAAGATTGAAATATTCTTTGGTCATAATGAAAACGTGAATGTACAAAAGGAATAAAACTTTTCATGCTAGAGAAAAATGAAGAGGAGGCAGCGTCTAAAATTAATGCAAAATACACTTGTCTTCCTGTCTATGGTAAACATGTGATATTTAAAGTTTATTTGAAGGGTGCCGAGAGTCACACAGTTGGAAGATAGGTGACTATTTCTTACACATAGAGGAAAATAAAAAAGCCAATCCTCATCTTCATAAAATTAAAAATCTCATTTGGAGATTAATGCTTCATTTGCTATTCATTGGAGGAAAAAGGAATAAAATTGCCCATATACACACTTGGAAATAGTACAGCTCTGTATATTACCGTGAAGTTTACTGTCAAAAGTGAGAAGGTGATACTTTTCTCACAATTTATAAGGGACACTTACCAGGGCATTTGCAGATGAAGTGCAGAGGGCTTTTTCTGAGGCCACTCCTCAAGCAGTATCTAAGTTCTCAAGTTGTCACAGAGATGGGAGCAGCCCCCTCCCCCCTCCCCCGAATGACAGCGTGGGTAGCTTGGCAAATCCTGCAATTGGGAGGAGTCATCTCAAACCATCATGTTAGGAATAAAGGACTCCATCAAAGGCATACAACAATTTTAGAAGCAGTTATTCGTGAAAAGGTAGGATATATTGGACAGAATTAGTGGGGATCTGTGGTGCTTTTCCTGAGGGCTGCTCCCACCAGGCAGAACTGCCCTCTCTCAGTTTCACCAGGACAAAGCCCATTCACTAACCCTTTGCAGCTTCACTGTCCTGGAGAATGACTTCATTTGCACTGAAGAACAGGAAAAAGCACAGTCTTGAAAATTGTTAGAAACAACAGTGATTTAGACAGTTCCATTCACAATAGAATCATAAAGAATAAATAGGAATAAATTAAACAGGTTTGTCTAGGAAGTGTTTACCAAGCACACAAAATAATTACTGAGAGAAATTAATATGATACAGTTATAATGGAGAGACAGTCTGTGCTCAGTGTTTGGAAGACTCAATGTTGTTTAGATGGCATTTGTTTCCACAAATGGATCTATATAGATTTAGTATAATTTCTGTCTAAATCTCAGGAGTCATTTTTGCAGAAATTGGCAGAATAAACGTAAAATTTATGTAAATGAAAAGGACCCAGAATACTCCCCAAAATTTGTACGGAGGATTTATATTTTCTGGTTTCAAAATTTGCAATAACACTATAATAATCGAGACAGTATAATACTGGTCTAAGTATCCGTATACATAGGTCATCAGAACAGAATTTGGAGTTCAGAAATAAACTCTCATATTTAGAGTCAATTGATTTTCAAGAAATATAACTTAATGGTGAGTGTAGAATTTTTTCAAAAACGATGCTGTAGCAATTGGTTATCTATATGCAAATACAAGAATTTGAACCCACATACAAAAATTAACCCATGTAGATCTAAAAATATAAGCTAAAACTATGAAACTTCTAGGAGAAAATATTTATAAGTTGGCTTACTAATGAGTTCTTTAGACACAAAAAGCAAGGTGCATCAAAGAAAAAACACATAATAGGACTTTATGAAAATAGTAAACTTTGAAGCATCAAAGATATCATTAAGTGAATGAAAATACAAGTCACCGACTGAAAAACATGAAAATCATATATTTGAAAAGAACTTGTTCCCAAAATATTTAGAGATAGCTTGTATCTCAATAAAAATGAAAAAAAAAAGAAACCCTAATTTAAAAATGGGCAAAAATTTGAATAGATATTTCATCAAATACATTTTATGAATGGTTTGTAGCACATGAAAACATACTTAACATCATTAATCATTAGGAGAATGAAATTAAAACCACAGTTATTTACCAGTTTACTCACACTAGAATCATCATAATCAAAAAGTTAGATAATAACAGATGTTGATAAAGACATGTAAAACCTAGAATGTTCATACATTATTGGTGAAAATGTAAAACGGTACACCACTTTGGAAATAAGCAGTTTCTCACAGAGTTAAGTATGAACTCGTAGGTGTATATACCCATAAGAAGACAAAGCTTTTGTTCAAACAAAAAAATTTGACTGGAATGTTCACAGCAGCATTATTCCTAATAGCCCAAATCATGAAAATATCCCAAATTTCCATCAAATAATGACAACATCGGCACATTGTGTTATAGTGTATCTATAAAGTAGAATGCTATTTAGTAATTGGACAAACTGCTGGTATACACTATGATGTGGGTAACATCAAAAACATTATGCTAAGTGAAAAAGCCAGATGGAAAAGTCTACCCATTGTATGAAACCATTCATAGGAAATATGTAGAAAAATAAACCCTGTAGAGACTTCCTGAGGCTGGCAGTCAGAGGGGATTGACAGGCATGAAAGATCCATTTAAGGTGATGGAAATGTTCTAAAACTGGATTATGGTTATGGTTGTACAACTCAGTAAACCTGTTAAAGCTCTGGATTATGTCATTAAATGTATGCATTTATGTCAATTGTATCTTAAGCTAATACAAAGTTATCACAGAAAAATTACATAAAGCGTGTCACCTTCAGAGTAACTTGCACATGTGTACTGTCTCTTTGATGCTTAAATATTCTTGAAAGACTTGAAATAAACCCCATCCCTCTGTTAGCTGTGCTATTCTGAGGAGGGTTGGAAACAATTAAGCAAAGAGCAATAATGTGTCCATCCATCTGAAGGTAATGTTAACATCCATATTTGCTCAATTGATGGTGATTCCCAATTCTCTTTCATAGCTAGAAAGTCTACATTTCCATTCACAATTCACGCTATATCAGAAGACAACAAACTTCAAAGTATGCGAGGAACTACTTTTGCTGAGCATATTTTATGAATAATGATTTAAATTTTCAACTTTAAACATTAAAGGTTATTTTTAAAAAATGTTTTATTGATGTACTATAGTTGTAAGTAATATTGGGATTCATTGTTACATATTTGTACCTGCACACAATATAACAATATAATTTGGCCAATATCATTCCCCTGTATTTCCCCTTTTCTTCCTCTCCTCTTCTCCCTCATCCTGGTCCCTTTCCTCTGTTCTACTGATCTCCCTTCAATTTTCATGTAAATTCCCCTCCCATCTTTCTTTGTCTTCATTCTCTCTAAGCTCCACATATGATAGAAAACATGCAATCCTTGACTTGCAGAGTTTGTCTTATTTCACCTAATATAATGTCCTCAAGTTTTATCCATTTTCCTGAAAATGACATAATTTCAATCTTTTTCAATCTTTTTATGGCTGAATAAAACTTCATTGTATACATATACCACATTTTTTTATCCATTCATCCACTGACTGACACCTAGGATAGTTTCATAGTTTAACTATTAAGAATTGTGTTGCAATATCAAGGATATGCATGTATCATTATAGTATGATGACTTTAATTCTTCAGGATAAATATCAAGGAGTGGTATAGCTAAGTTATGTGATAGTTCTATTCCTAGTGTTTTGAGGACCCTCCATACTGATTTCCATAATGATAATGTTTAATAAAGATTTCCAATGAAAATATGCTTGTGGTATGTGAATGTTGCAAAATGATCAAGACTCTCAAAGGTTACACCTTAAATAATTGAACCATTTCATTTCCAATAGGCTATCACGAACAGGGTTTATCAATAATAATCATGATTGAGCTGTGCCAAAATTTTTTTTATAAATGATTTGGTTCATCAGACTTCACTATACTGAAAATATCCAATATCCATCATTCAGTTACTTTCTTTATTTTGGGAACTGATGAGATTTTAAAAATAACTCAAGAAAACAAATACCATGGCCATATCTAAGCACATGGCCCTGGGTGTTAAAAAATGAACTAAATATTCTTCCTTTCCTGATTGAGCTCAGAGTAATGTAGAGAAATCAAACATGGAAACAAATATTTTCGATTCTCTGTGCCAAGCAATTTGGTGAGGATATGAAGGAATGCTTCTTGAATGAATGAAAATAGAAAATAAGCAGACAAAAACCCTAAATCCGGGCTACATTCCAATGAATCTATAATGATCTGAAACACGAAATAAGCCATGCTTCCTCCCTGTCCTTCCCTTCTGCAGTGAACACTATGTGGTAGAGGTCAAGCTTCCAACTGCAATGTTTGAGTTGCTACCTGCACAGATTAAAGAAGGACAGTTACTCCGTGTGCATCCAGTACTTTTTAATGTTGGGATCAATGAACAACAAACTCTTGCTGAGAGGTAAGCTTCAGGTACAAGGTTGATTTCAGTTGTTCTTTTTTCCTTTTTAGGCTATGTGGGGAAATCCCACATGATTCTGCATATAGGATTTAGATATATTTATTGGTACCATTCTGCATTTTATTGATTCCAAGTTAATCGATATACCAAGGTAAAATATTCATATTCAAGGAAATATGGCCCAAATTTAAATTTAAATTTAAAAAATTGGGGTACACGTAGAGGCTAATAGCAAAGTAGTCACATGGATCAACTTTATTTTTTACACTTGCTAGTACAATGTGTGTATTAAATTTGAGAACTTTTTATGTTCATATATATATATATATTTACATTATAAATCCAGTTATATGTGTTAAAATTTTATGAACATAGTCTATTTTTTCCTTTTTTTATGTATTATTATAACTATAGTAGGATAATGTTAACATGTCTTAATAATGACTTCCTCAAATAGTAAAAGACTTTATGCAATTCCATGAGGCATTGTCAAAAAATACTTATTCTTTCTGATCAGAAAACTTAACTTCTTCACCTTACCTAATTTACATATAAAGATTATAGAAACTGTGGATAAAAGTTTATAAAACACAGGTGTAAAAAATTTTAGAGAAAGAAGTGATCATCTTGTTTAAGCCAGATGTGGTAGCTCACACTTGTAATCCGAGCATCTTGGGAAGCTGAAACAGGAGGAGCGAAAGTTCAAAGCCAGCCTCAGCAACTTAGCAAGGTCCTAAGCAACTCAGTGAGACCCTGTCTCTAGATAAAATACACACACACACAAAAAAGAGGGGTCTGGATGTGGCTCAGTTTTCCTCTTGTGTTCAATCCCTGATACAAAAAAAAAAAAAGAAGAAAGAAAAAGAAAAAGAAAAGAAAAGAAAGGCCTGGCTGGAGAAGTCTCTGACAGGTAAACTTTGGACAATCTGAGAGTTTTTGGTATTTAAAATGATTTCTTAACTCCCCATAAGTAACTGTTCTAAAGTGTGTGGCATATTACTTGCTATGACTTGTTAAATATATTTTAGATCTTCATTACTGTCTTTTACTAAACTAACATTTCTGCTATAATTGTAGTTCTCTTGAATTTCAATGATGCTTAACATGCCTCTTGTTAGCTATTATTTTCAGACTCTCTCTTTGCTTCTCCCTCTTACCCACAAGATGTTTCCTGGAAAACATAGGTTTTCATAATTTTCATTTGGCAGTTAACAAGTAGATGATGAAGCTTTGTATTTTATGTTTGATTTCAATCCATGTGGAAGCTGTTAGTCTCTTTTCTTACAGTACTTATATATCAAAATATAGTTGTATGCATAGTATTGTACATGAAGTTTTCTTTGATAATTAAACACTTTTTAAAATCAGTATAAAAGTTTGTATTGTGTGTGTGTGTGTGTGTGTGTGTATAATCTTTTTCCTCATATCAAATGATATTCCTGAACTTAACTCACACAACTTGGGACAAAAAGAATCAGTCTAATAAATAGTGTCTTTTTGATATAGCAAAAATTTTTTGGTACACTAGAGTATGGTATATTTGGGGTTTGAATTAACTCATAGACAAAGTAAAACTTAAAGATAAAAAAATTAATTGCTCAAACTTCAGGAGACTGGGAAATCTAAGAGCCAGGTCTCAGCTGCATTGGTCTCTGATGAGGGCAGATGTCTGATCACGTTCCCCTGTGTGCTCACATGGCCTCTTCTTTGTGTAGATAGTGCAGAGCTCTCTGGTGTCACTTCTTGTAATGTACAGGATCAGAGCCTACACCCATAACGCCCAACTCACTTACTCGGAGGGGGGCCCCATTACTAAATAAACAAAACTAGGGTTAGGGTTTCTGCACATGGATTTTACTAATCTTACTTCAATGAGGATGCTATGTTAAAAACACCAGTTCACTCTGGTATCTTTAAAAGTTAGAAAAGTGTATTTTCAGTCTGGAGAAACTCTTTTAATTTTCCTATGACTATATTCATGTTCTCCAAGTTCAATTCATACAGATATTAAACATTGGCTCTGCCAGGCACTGCCATGTCCAGCTATGGGACAGAGGGAGACAAGAAACGTGGGATGTGACACCTGTGCTGAATGAACTACAATACATTAAGGAGGATGAGTCAGCCAACACCACATTACATTTGACTTTCGCAATCATCAAAGATGCTGAAAGGACAGAAATAGCATAGGAAAGAAATGGGAGATGAGTCCACGTGGAAGATCCCTTGGAAAACAAGAGCTTTTCCCTGCTTTTTAGAATATGAATTAATCAAGCCAACAAGGAAGGTTAGACATTCTAGTCAGAGGAGGAAGAGCATGTGAACAGTCTCAGAGGTGTTAAGACAATGCTGAGAAGGGAGAAGGGTGTAACTATACTCCCATGAGTGTGTTTGATAGCTTTTGTGGAGAGTTCAGTCCTGAACAAAGGGACCAGACTTTGTCATTACAGGGAGAAGAGAAGCATTGAAGTTCAGTGAGCTGATAGGGTGATATTGATTCTTTCAGCATTTGGTTTATGTATAATGCAATGCCGGGTCCACAGCTGATACTGAGCAAATATTTATTGAATGAATGAATGATCTCGTCATGCTACATAATAGACAAAAAGGGAAGGAGGCTGGAGGTATATCACTGGAACATTTGGGAGGCTTGAGGAGAGTAATTAACTACCTAATATATAGTGACAGTGAAAAAAAAGGAAGAAAAAGCAGACGTGGTAAATATCAATAAATAGTGGGTAGGATGGGGGAACGAAAGGAAATCCAAAATGGTGCCTGGATTTTGAACTTCAGTTAAATGACAGGATATCGGGGATAGGTCTACAAACAGTCAATAAGAGGAAATGGATTCAGGTTTGGGTTATGTTGCACATGAAGTCAGTATAGGAGGGACACAACTCACACTGAGAATTCCAATCTAGAAATATGGATTGGGATGTAGATACGTACTGGGAGCCATTTATACAGCATCCTTTGGACTTTTGAACTTGGGAAATTGTCAAAGAGAAGACAGGGACACATGAGTAGAAAGGTTTATCTTAAAGAAGGACTAAAAGAACCCTGGTACAGAGAGGTTGGTCTTAAAATTTAGCAGGAAAAAAATATCTGTAAAAGTGAACTCCTCTCTGTGGGTATAGGGCTCTCCATGTTCCTCTGGCAGTTGACAGTGTACAAGACTGCATGCAGCACAGTGCCCTGTCCTGGTCTTCTGAAGCATTCCCAAGCTGCCATGGGTAATGAGGAAGATTGAATGGATTCAAAGAGAGAGAGGGAGGGAGGGAGGGAGGATTTTCTATGCATGCAGAGATGCAGCCCTGAAGAGGAGGTGCAGGGTAAGGAAAATTAACATTCACCGGATACTAGTTTTCTACATGCACAGGGGGTTATGTTTGCATATGGTGTTTAGTCAAAGTTCACAGGCGATGATGTGAGACTAGTTTGGTGTTGTCAGAGTGATTGGTGGAATCAGGGCGGTGGAGACTAGAATAGGCTTGAAATCAAATTTGTGAAATGTAGCTTAAAAAATGAGTTACTTTCTCTTAGGAAACTATTGTCATCTATTTATAAAGCAACGATTAAAAAAATGTTACTTTTTGGAGCTCTTCTACAATCCATAAGTACTTTATTTTTTCTACTTTTAGGTTTGGAGATGTCTCTTTGCAAGAAAGTATTAACCATGAAAATTTTGAACTTCTGAAAGAATATTACACAACATTTATGGAAAAGATGCCTCCTGATTGTAAGTACATGAGTTGTAGAAACAATAACAATAATTTATTGATTATAAATCTTCAGGAGAGGTCAGGCATCGAGGTCAGTGACTAAAGAAGCATAGGCTGGGAGTTGAGCGTGATTTTGAGATTATGAGAACCAAAAAGATTGATTGCCAAGGTGGCTGGGCTGACGCCTGCCTCATTACCTTGATTGCACTTTAGAATATGTCCCACAGCTCATGCAGGGACATTAACTTCAGTGCCATTGGAAAATGACAAAAATTTAAAGTTTAGAACTTAACATTAGAAACCTCTATTGAGCCTAATAAAAATTTTTGCATAATTCTTCACCATATAAAACACTTAAGTAAATCCTTAAGTCTCCAATTTGCAAGATAACGTCAGACATGTCACACACTGTATAAAGAGAAAATCAGAAAGAACACAAGTTACACAATGTAATGCCCAGTAACATAAAAGAAGGAGCCAATTTACTGAATATACTTATTGCAACATTTTACAGGAAGAACTTAAGGCATTCAAGCTTATAGAAATGTGTTTTACATTTTTTTTTTGGAAAAGATTTGGCCATTGTTTAATTCTGAAGCTCTTTTTCCTATACCATTAAGTACATAACACTTAAGTAGTCCAACATCAGACAATTAAGAATGTCTTTGAAGTTCATTTGCAAATAAGTATAAATATGCTGAGATATTGAGATATTCACAATGATAATAAACTAGATTTTAATAAAGTAGGGAATATTTTAAAATTTCAACCAAAAATTATAATTGAAATCTACCTGTCATCCAATCACAAGCCATTTGTTCACTGCCTTACAGTCTTATAATTACTTTGTGATAATATTAGGTGGCAGAATGTTAGGTCTTTTCATTAACCCAGTGAACTTTGAATCAGATTTCTTCAGTGGGCATATGCATGTCCATGTGCAAACAGAAAGTTTTACTTTTAGTTTTCATACTATAATTTTTATATTATTTTATTTTCCATCAAATTTTTTTGTCAAAATGAAATTAAGCAGGTAGAGGTTTTTTAGCAACCAGCACACTTTGAATTATAAATTTGTTAATTACCTGAAAAGTTACTATATTATGTATAAAACGCTTTTGCTTTGGTCATTAATTAAAAAAAAGAGTTGACCCTAACTTGGATGTTGGTGAGTCTTCAGTCTGTTTATAAGTTATTTGTAATTTGGAAGTAAATCTCAGAATTTTTATCAACTTGATTTCTGTTTATCTTGTTCTTAAAATGTATGTGTAGTTCCTGGATTAGCAATAGCAGCCTGACCTGGGGACCTGTCAGCAATGCAGACTCTCAGGCCCCACTGCAGATGTACTAAACTTACCCTGAACCCATATTTTAATAATATTTCCAAGTGGTTCCTGACCCACATTAATTCTCTTTTTTAGTTGTAGATGGGCACAATACCTTTATTCTACTCATTTTTAAGTGGTGCCGAGAATGGAACCCAGTTCCTCACATGTGCTAAGCAAGCGCTCTAGCACTGAGCCATAACTCCAGCCCCCTGATCCACATCAATTCTTGAGAGCCAGCAATGGTCATTGATATGTCATCCTCATTCAAAACCTATGTTAAAGTCCATGAACAACACTTGTACCACCTGTAAAAGAATCATGGAGAATATTGATGAAATATTGCCTGAGAGATGAAATACAAAATAATTCTATTTTCAATGTAAATTAAACTTCTCATAAAAATAAATATTAAAAGTTTAAAAAGATAAAACCTTATATATTAGCAATTAAATAGTTGTCCATTTGTATCAATGAGGAATTGTTTGCAGGACCTCCTGCAGATACAAAAATCTATGGATGCTGAAGTACTCTATAAAAATGGTGTAGTATTTGCATAAACCCTGGGTACATACTCCTGGATGCTTTAAATCCTCACTAGATTATTTATAAAAGCCATACAATCTAAATGCTATGCAAATAGTTGTTACGCCATGTTGCTTATAGGAAATAATGACACAGAAAATCTGTACATGGTCAAATACAGTTTGAGTCAGTTAGCAGTGTTTTAGTTTTCTGAATATGTTTGGTGGCTGATTGAATAAACAGATGTCCAACCTGTGGATGTGGAGCACTGACTGTATAATCAAGTGTTTTTAGAAACTTGAAAATTTACTCTTTGAATACAGGATGGCCTTTCGGGTCATACCAGTTCCATTTCATTATTTAGTCAGGAGTCTTAATATTACTGGATTTTCCTTTTTTGTTTCCTATATTTTTGAGACAAGGCTATCATAGATTCACGGCAGAATGGAGTTGTAGCATGACTGTGGTACATCTGAACCAGGGTGTCAACCCCATTTGTATAGTTATGCTGACACCTGGGGGCTAGGCCTGAGTTAGAAACATTGCAGGCCAAAGCATGATTTGAGTTGTACTCCATTTGAGGACAAAACCACAAAGCTTGTGAGTAGAGAAAGATTAGAGGTTAGGCCATTTGCTAAAAGGGAAGGAACTACTATACTGGGCCATATCCACAATCCATAAAGTTTATTGTTTTCTTTCACAGTAAAATCAATGGATAGTTTCTGTCGATATTTAAGATAGATTAATTCTCTTAATAAATCATTTTTCCTTATTAATCCATTATGAATGTGCTTTCCATTAATTTATCAACCTGTTTTCAAATGATTTATGCATGAAATAGTTGAATTCTATAAGACTTTGAGGAAAAACAATAATTTTTTCTCCAAAGACTTTTTTTTTAACCTTAAGGGATGCCCCTTACTTTTCTTATATCAAGACATAAAGATACATCCCATCCCAATATATTCACTCCCAAAAGGCTTTCATCTTTTTGCGCTTCTCTTTTTTTATTTGTTCTTTTTAGTTACATGTGAAAGCAGAGTCCATTTTGATGAAATTATACATGCATGGAAAATATTTATTGTAACTAGGGCCCCAGTCTTATGGATGTACATGATGGTGGGATTCACTGTGGTGTAGTCACCTGTGAATCTTTTATTCTTTTGTTCAGAAAAATTTTCAGGACTAAAATCATATTCTTCCCCAAATCTTCTCTATTGCCACCGGATAGAACTGCTGCTGCTGGCCCCTTTTCTGTGCTGTGAATTCTCCCTCACAATTTTTTTTTCTCTAGTGATGCTGCTTCCCAACAGCTGCCATCCCTGCACTGACTCTGAGGCACAGTGATCTCTGGGAGCTGCTTCCCCTCAGGCCCTACCTGTGGTATTCACTGGCCCCTTTGATCAACTGGGAAATTCCGTGGGGCCTGTATTTGTGCTTCTCCTATTTGCTCTGATCTTCCCATTGAGCTTGATGATCTGAGACATCTTTCAGACATCTTTCAAGCCCCTTTCTTGCCTCCCTAAAACATGAAGACATTTAATTTTGCATTATAAGTAAACTGAAAAGAAAAATAAAGCACTTCTATAAATCACCAGCACAAAAGGCTCCGTGTTTCGAGACGGTTATCGAATCTCACATATAATCCAGAGCTTTTGTAAAAGGAGCAGATTCAATGCTTCTTTCTCTCTGCTTTAAGGTTGGAAGGACCAACTGTCCATTGTTCACATCCAAACACTTTCTCTAATAGTAATGCCCTGTACCCAACACAGAGGGAGATTGGAATCATAATATCGGTTTATTAAAACTTGACCACTTAACTGACTCCTTTATTCAAACAAAAAGAATGGGTTGTGTAGCACTTTTGACTGCAAAGGAAAACCAGGCCGGGCTTTGTTTTTAGTTATTCTAAATTATTTCTATATTAATTGAAAATTCTTTATATGTATAGGATCTCCTCCATTATAGCAATAAGAATTCCACATGAAATGCTTTTTTAGAAAAAAATGAAAAACTTAGTTTGCAATGCAAGTGGGTAGAATGTTGTCATGTATTTCATTGTATGTATGTGATTTTTGCTGGAAGTCTCACATTAAATGGAGCAGGTACTGTTGAAGATCATATTATGTATAAAACTCTGCCAATCACTATGGATGATGAAGATGAATAGGCCTGTCCCCTAGTAGCACACAATTTAACGACTCAGTGTCATCAAAGAATAATCTGCATTAACTCTGAACCTCATTTCAGAAAAAATAGTTGCTATTTTAGAGTGTTGATCCTTTTTCTGAATAATTTGATTTTATTGTTTTTTGCTTCCATTGTTCAAAGAGTTTTACTTTATCCTTGATTGTTTCTGACATTCATGGTCTGGTTACGCATTGTCATAGCTTTCATTTCTGCACTAGGAAAAATAAAACATCCTGTACATTCATTCCATTTACAAAAATAGGAAAAGAGAATGCAAATTTAATAGTTTATGGATAATTAATTTTAGATGAATTAAACAGTTTTTTCCACAGTCTGCATAGAAAATGATAACAGACATTGTGAAAGGTAATATCTGTAACTACAAGAAAAGTAGGGCTATAGAGCCCGCAAAGAATGAAGGAATTATTTGACATTGAGGCCAAAAAGAAACTAAAATGAGAGGCATATAATCCAGGGAAAGATGAGCAAGAATATTAGATGTGTTGAAGACAAAGAATAAGGATTAAAGAGAAGCTATTGGATTTGGTTCCTATGAATGATTGATGACGTTTAATGGACTAGTTTTAATTAGCAGGCTTTTAAGAAGAGAACACATCTTGTACAAGTAGAGAGAGAGAGAGTAAAAGCCACACCTTAGGAAACTCACCACTGAATACCAAGAGAGAAATGAGAAAGTAGGCGGAAAGCAATGAAATGAAACAAAAGGGTTTTTGTTTTGGCTTTGATTCAGTTTTCCAAGAGGAGAGGTCAATGTTTGTTCAAAGATGGATGGAAATTTCATAGTGCTCTCTATGGGCTAAGAACCTACTCTTGGTGTTGCTGAGAGGTTCTGGAGAAGGTAGTAGTGGTGAGTCTCCTGTAAGTAGCCAGAAAGTTCCAAGAGAGTACAGAGGACTAGACCTCCCGTGTAAGGCAGAGACTGAATATAACCTGACAGGGATGAAAGTAGTCTTCTTGCTTCTATATAATGAAAATGGCCATGCCTGGCTGAGGCCCCATTAACACCTGAAAAATTCCGGCAAAGATCCACAGTTGCTCTGTGAAACTGGTGTTCTACACATCAAAGGTTTGAAAGGTTACAAAGGGGAGCTCGGAGTTGGTCTTCAAAACCCTGCTGGTCACCGCTGGTTCTCAGGTCTCGCAGCCCTTTGGTGAATTTAGAGGGAAAAGCCTTAGAAAAAGATTTTTTTTCACATATCCTTTGCCAGTTTAAAAAATCAGGTCAATCATGGTTTTCCTTGATAGCCTGTTAACTTCTTTTAACACAATTATTGAAATATACTTCTTAAATATAATTTGTAAAAAGCTGTGCATGCCTATTAAGAAGTCTGACATCTTTTACTGACCTAACACTTTGTTAGCGGAGTGTAATTTAGACTAAAATATTCTTAGCCTTTTGGACTTCTGTTCTTCTTTTCCTCCCTCCCTTCTTTTCTTCCAGTGCTAGGGACTGAACCCAGGGCCTTTCACATGCTAGGCCAGCACTCTACCACAGAGGGGTTCCCTCAGCCCCTCAGTTAGCATTTTCTATTTTTACTATTTCAATTTTTTCTTAACTCTCACTTTAAAAAATTGATACATGGAGTAAAGCTGGCTCAAGTCGGGATAAAATTAGAGAGATTTAATAAATGTTGGAATTCAAAATAAATGGAATTTATAAAAAGAAATGGTGCTCTATTGGGACAAGTAAACCTGCAAATAAGAGGATTTCACAGAAGCAGATGAAAAAGAAAAGCTTAACTATAAACACAGTATAGGACATAAAAAATTAGGTTAATTAGATCAAAGAATTGAACAACTCCCTGTAATATCTGATACTTTGTCATTTTGGACATTGCCATATATAACCATCAAAAAAGTAGCATATTTCTCAAACATGGGCCAGAACTCTCTAGTAAATGAAGATAATTTTCCAGAACAAGTGTGTGATGATATTTTCTTGAATTAAAATATTATTTTTGTGTCCAAAAGGAATGGAAAGAACAGCTGCCAAGGGATTATTTGGAACTGTTCTTGGTATAAAATAAACTTACAAATTGATGCACATGAGAGTATTGCTAGAAAACCAGCTACAATATTAATAACACATATTTTGCTCCAAAATAAAAAACCTCAATACTAGGTCTTGGCAGACTTTGTTAGCAAACTGTACTATTGGACTCACCATCCTGTCTAATGCCATAGTCACTATCATGTGCCAATGAGTACTCTGTACTACACATGGATAAGAGCACTGAAGAGGAAAGTGTAAATCAGCTCCTGTGGTTGGTACACTTATCAGAGAGGTGCTTCAACATTTGCTCTGACAATGACGATTAAGGCTATTTAAGTGGATGATGCCTTCATTTAGTGATCATTCTGTGAGCTCTATCACAGACTAGGAAATACATGATGAAATCAACTCTGACAGCACCAGCTACATGTGCCTCATAGACGGGCAACACTCCACAAGCCAAAAGGGCACACGTGAATACCAGGCTGTTAATGGCACCCATCTTTATACTTTGTACATGTGCATTCTCTCTCTCTCTCTCTCTCTCTCTCTCTCTCTCTCTCTCTCTCTCACACACACACACACACACACACACNTCTCTCTCTCTCTCTCTCTCTCTCTCTCTCTCTCTCTCTCTCTCTCTCTCTCTCTCACACACACACACACACACACACACATATGAAGCAACTCAGATGGAATGATATTTTCATTCAATGTGAAATTACCTTGATTTAATATGTCATGCTAAATTAAAGTGTCTAAGTTTCCTAAGCACCAAGAATAATCTGAATAGTACAGAGTTCTAATATTTCTAAAAAACTGGAAGATAAAAGATAGAAAAAGATGTGGAGGCTAACTCACAATAAGCAGGGGTGGGGAGAGAAGACTAGAAGTTCATTGTTACAGACAAAGGGGAATGAAGGAAAGGGAGGGTGCATGGGAATAGAAAAGACAGTAGAATGAATCCAACATAACTTTTCTGTTTATGTATGAATACACAACCAGTGTAACTTCACATCATGTACAACTGCAAGAATGGGAAGTTATACTCCATGTATGGATGGTATGTCAAAATACATTCTACTGTCACATATAACTAAAAATAACAAATAAAAATTATTTAAAAAAATATAAAGTTAGCCTGTAAATGACCCACTAAGGCTCAGCAAAAGAATACAGAATGAAATAAATGTGAAAATTTAAAAAAAGATATTAGGATTTTCTGAAGTTAACATGAGTATCCTTTCAACACCTATTATACATTGATTATCATATAACTAATTTACATTAATAAATTTAAAGGCATTTCAACTTTGATTCTATGTAGACATCCAAATATACAAAAGAAAAATCTAGTTAGTCATCCAAATATTTTGCTTATTTTGTTTCAAGCATATGTATATTTGGAAACATTCAGATGGCAGAGGAAATTTTCACATATTAGCCATATGTTTGGCATTGCATAGATACACAAAAATGTTAAAAGGAACTGGCAGTATAAGGGAGATTTATATATCTATTTCTGCACAGATAAAATTACATGATATCCATCTATGCATTGATTAAGAGATCATATAACCTTTAGGGCAACCTCAAGTTGAAGAACCTCAAAGTTGAAACTGTCCAAAAGAGGGCAGATGAAAATAGAATTGGGCTTTTGCCAGGACCCGCCAACATGGGCCGTGTTTGCACCAAAACTGTGAAGAAGGCTGCCCGGGTTATCATTGAGAAGTACTACACGCGCCTGGGCAACTACTTTCATACCAACAAGGGCGTGTGCGAGGAGATCGCCATTATTCCCAGCAAGAAGCTCCGCAACAAGATCGCAGGCTATGTCACACATCTGATGAAGCGGATACAGAGAGGCCCTGTGAGAGGTATCTCCATCAAGCTGCAGGAAGAGGAGAGAGAAAGGAGAGACAATTATGTTCCTGAGGTCTCTGCCCTGGATCAGGAGATTATTGAAGTAGATCCTGACACTAAGGAAATGCTGAAGCTTGTGGACTTTGGCAGTCTCTCCAACTTGCAGGTCACTCAGCCTACCGTGGGGATGAATTTCAAAACACCACGTGGAGCTGTTTGAATCTTTCTGCTATGCTGTAATATTTTCAATAAACCTGGGAAAACAAAAAAAAAATAGAATTGGAAGATTTCTAGGTGTCTCCATCTTTTCTACACCAATTTTTCTTCTAAATCTATTCCAGTCAGCCTTCTTTTCTCATAACTCCTCTGAAATGTTTTTTTGGAAGGGATTTGAACACTGTTAGACCTAATGCCTGGTTCTTTGTCCTTGTCTTACTTGATCTAGTCGTGGGTTCAGCATGGTTATTTATTCCCTCTCTTATCATCACACATTTCTGTGATATCTCTTCTCTGCTCCCTTGTTGAACATGGCCTCACTACCTTGAATACATCTATAAACCATTGACCTTCATGTCTTCATTTCTGGCCCATCTATCTTCTCTGAACTCATGTTCTGATCAATGCCTTAAACTTGGTTCCTGCTGTCATATATACCTAATTAAAACTTTTTAAATTGGAGTTACTCTTGATTCTTCTCTCTCTTTGAACTCTTACCCTTCTTCTAGTCCATTGGAACATCTCATTGGCAGTACTTTCAAAATATATGAAGAAATAGAGTGAATTTACTTTTATGTATAAATCAATAAAGCCTCCTCTATTGCTGCCATCCTGCATAAACCATTCTAATATCTCTTCAAGATTATAACAAGAGCTTCCTTGAGTTCTCTGTCTTTTCTCTCTCAGTCCTTGTTTATTTATCATAGCAGCCAATGTGATCCTTTAAAAATGGTACTTGTTGACTTTATAGCTGAACTTCCAAAAGCATCATCTGGCACATGGTACCTACTTCATAAATAGTTGGTGAATGCATGAGTGAGTGGCGTAAACTGGGTCATTTAGGTATGTTTTCAAAGAATCAGAGAAAAATAGAAAGCTACTGGATCTTGGAATTCAACTTAGTTTATGTTAAAAGTCATTATTCCTGTTAATAATTGTTGAGTGATAAAAGGATCCTCTAGTAAAATTACTTTGGAATTCACATGACCACATTGAATGTTCAGGGAAGATCTATAGCATGGATAGAAAACTTTATGTAAAGGCACAGAAAATAAATACTTAGGTTTGTGGGTCATGCAATCTCTGTCATTAGTTCTCAAATCTGATATTATGGTGCAAAATAAGCCATAGACAATATGTATGCCATGGACATGGCTGAATTTCAATAAAACTGTGTTTACAAAGGCAGAGGAAATAGTTGGGCTTAGTCTGCAGGCCATAGTTTTCTGACCCTAGTTTGTAGTTTCTAAACCTATTTAATTTTGTGTAAAAGAGTATTCTTGACATTATAGAACCATTAAAAATTATATAAGACATCCATTAGCATTTGGCTAAATAAGTGCCCCTCAGGACATAATTAAAGAAATACTGATCTGGTCCAGCCGTATCATTTATTACGAGGGACTTGGGGATGCAGCATAGATTTTGTTAAGTACATGCACTGAGCTAGTGGGACAACAGAGACTAAATTCCATGTATAATGACTCCCAGTTGACCATTTTTTTTCAGTTTTATACCAATGCTTTCTAGCAGCTTCTGACAGCAATGAACTTAAAAGTATATTACCTGAATTTATAGATTCCTTGATTTCTAAATTAGCTGAATTTATAATTTATGATTTTAAAACTGAACATTTCACTGAATAACACCATGTTTTTATTTTCTGATTTTAATTTTTATATATTTCAAACTATGAATTCATTTTCAGCTTGTTGCAAAAGAAACTTGGGTACACTTACTTCTTGGAAGTTTTTTTTTCCTTAATTGGTGTGTTATAATTTTACATAAAACATAAAGGTGGAATTCATTGTGATATGTTCACACATGCAGAAAACATAATTTGTTCAATTTCCTTTAATTCTTAAAGTTTTAATGCCCTTTTCCTGGCAGCAAAAAAAAAACAGAGACTTTTCTTTTTATCTGCTATCCCTTGAAGTAGTTTTGTAAATAAATGTGATAGAAGACATTGTTCAATCTTAATTTTCTCAATGTACATGAAACTGTAAACAGACACTCTCAGTGTTCAGTAACTTGGAGACTGGATTGAAGAATGAAGTACAGGTAGCGCTGCCATAAACAAGATGGGACACACATACACATATACAAACGGCCAACTGCTTGGCCACATGCACATTGATCAATGCAACTTCTGCATTCCCTGGTGGTCCTGGTGGTTTAAATCCCTCCGTCTTTTGGTTAGCCTCATTCTACTCTATAGCATGTGCAGATATAGACTTGGATGCCTAGCTTTTTCAGCCATCCTACCGTTTTCTTCTTTTTTACTGAAACTCTTTAAAATGTCAAAGCCTTACATTCCAGATTCCACCACTCATCAAAGACTGGCTGGTCTCCCTGTAGACCACTCTCATAAGTCACCACATATAAATGGTATAAAATCAAAAGGCATGAATTCAGTTGAAAGCTCACTTATGTGAGACATTTGATGTTTTCAATGCCCGCATTTCATTGTCAGCCAAATGAGAATAATTAATATGATACACCTTGTACTTCAAAGTACATTCTTCCATTATCTCACCAGGGAAAGGAAGTTAGGATTTCCATTGTCAGTTTCTGTGACAGAAGGATGTCATGCTACACTAATGATTGTTAAAGAGATGGATAAGACAAGGACTGTGGTGCACTTTGAGTTTCTCCTGTATACACACCAACCAACCTATGCGTCCAGTTAAATTTGATTGTGAAGTCTTTTTCTGTGGTTTGAACCAGTTAGCATCTCTTTTCTATTCAGTGACCTCTTTGCTGCTCTATCTATTCTCTTTCACATTTATATTAACTTTACTAATTTTTTTGAGTAATCACTAATTATCTTATTATTGTTCCCCAAAAAATGTGTTTTTCCCCTTTTGGGAACATCCCTAGAGATGAGCTCCTGAAAATATCACCAGTAGGATTCATTCTTTGATCCTGCAGTGACAAGCAGGACACAAAAAATCTTAGTACTCTCCATCCCCTTTGGATATGAATATCTGAATTTGTCCTGAATTAATTCCAGTTCTTCAGTGACTCAGATTCATTATGATATCATACCAAATAAACAGACCAACAATTAAAAGTGACAAAAAACTGATTCCAACCTTTAATGAAACTTCAAAAAGCAGACATCTAGCAACTTCTCACCTTTTAAGTCCTTTTTTCTGACTTTCATTCACTCGGCTGTTTAGCCTACCACTCTAAAAAATAGTCAGTCTTCATTTACCATTTTACTTCTTCATAATCACACAGCAAAACCTTTTCTTTCTGGTCCCTCTTTCTATCCACCTTTCGTGGTTCTCACTTCTATATCACAAAACTCCAGGGGAAAAAAATGAACTCTTCTGGGAAGTCAGATAAAGAGGAGAATTGAAAGCTGTCTTCATCAGATGCAGCAGAGAAGAGCAGTCTAAGAACACTCATGGAAGAACAATTGTGTTGCCATTGATAAACTGCCACTGGGCAAATGTCCCTGACCAACTGCCAAACAAGAGGCCGCTTCAAGTCAAAAGAGTGGAATAAAATGTAGGCCTCATATCCTCCTTACCTCTTTCCTTTCCATTGTGGAACCTTCAGACGCAGCTTTTTTCCATCACTCTCTCTCTATCTGACCTCACCATGTCATCTCCGATGCTCCAGGAGTTGCTTTATTGGCCGGCCTCCCAGTAGACCAGTCTTGTAAGTCAGCACATATAAATGGCATGAGATCAAGTCGTGGTTTCAGTTGAAAGCTGAATATTAGGGAATCCTCAAGCTCTTATTCTTAATTGCGTCCAGGGCCCTGAAGAGACCATCAGCCATCTCTTTTTCTGGGCTGTCTTTCCTGCAGTTGGGGAGTCAGTTCGGGGCATGGAAGAGGTGAGCCCCTTCCCTTTCTGACAAGGCTTTTTGTGCATCTGCCTCTCTGGGCTGCATTTGAACTCGGTCTGTTTCTCCAGCAGCCCAGCCCTTACCCATGGTGGAGAGGTACAGCATGGAATCACATCCAAAGTCACATTCCTTGTCTGCCTAAGAATCCCTCTTTCAGATTTTCATGTATGCTCAACCAATGGGCATTTTTGCTGCTGCTATCATGGCTTTACAATGCAGGGACTTGGAAGGTGGCCAGGGAGAAAAGATGATGATCACCCAGGTCTCTTCAGCACCAGGATCTCAGTCCCTTGTGTGCAGCCTAAAGTAGTTGTCCATGCAGTTCAACCTGACTCCCAAGAAGACTGAATTGGGCTTTCATTCAGAGCCTCTCCTACTCAAGAATTATTTTGCCCACTCAGCTCTCTTGCCTGCACATTAACCTGTAGCTAGAGGAGAAGAGAATTTAGGTAGGTGTTAAAGAGTCTCAACTGACCATTTCCCAACTCTTTGACATGACTTTTAAATTGGAAATTCTGAAACCAAATCATGAATGATATTTTTAAAAATAAAATACTGAAAGTAGGAAAAAAGATTAATATGCTAATTTGTTTTCTTCTTCCTACTCATCACAAGCCCTGCTCCCCTGTGCTATATCAGGCAAGGGGATTTTAAAGAATTTTTAGAATGATGTTTTGAAATCATTTTAACAATTATTTTTCCAGTTTGTTTTATATGTTGTTAGCAGTAATTAACCTTGAAATACACTTAAAAGGAAATGCCGAAAGTGTAGCTCAAAAAACGTCAGCTCTGATCAGATTGGTATTTTGATATTTGATTTCTTATATTGACTTTTTTCATAAATTGGAAATTGGTAATATAATTTAAATAAACATGGTTTTAGGAAGCATTTTTAACATATTTTTATATTTTTCAACATTTTATAACCTCCCAGAGAACATAATTTATGATTTTAAGATGTAAATACAAATGATTATAATTTTAAGATATGAATCTTCTCCAAAAGAACAATTTATAATCTTAAGATGTAAAATTGGCTTTTGCCAATTGTATTTGTCTGTTTGCTAGGACAATTAACTATGATTGTTTCAGAGTAAAAGAGACCATACTTCAGAGTATAATACTAACCAACGTGAACTCTGAAAGCATTGTCCCCAATAGAAATACAGGCCCTTCTAAGTTGTTTTGATTGTGTGGTTCTAGTTACTTACTGCCAATGCACATACTCTCCCAAGTATACTTATATAAAGTTAGAATCATTTTATTTATTCTCACAGTTTCTTTGGGCTAGTAGTCAAACACTGAAAGCAGGGATGTTTTGTCTGCTTCGTGACATCTGTGACTTGGCAGCCACCTGAAAGGCTGGGAACTCTAGTCATCCAGAGGTTTATTTTGTGTTTTTTTGGTACTGGGGATTGAACTCAGGGGCACTCAACCACTGAGCCACATCCTCGGCCTATTTTATTTTATTTAGAGACAGAGTCTCACTGGGTTGCTTAGCACCTCCCCATTGCTGAGACTGGCTTTGAACTTGCGATCCTCCTGTCTCAGCCTTCCACGCTTCTGGGATTACAGGTGTGCGCCACCACATTAGGCATCACCTAGAGGTTTCTAGAATCACATTCTGGCACCTGGGATAGCTGGCCTTAGAGACTAGGTTCTGCTGTGACTGGAGAATGTCAGTGGGACCCTTCATATGCTTGGGCCTCTCCTGGCAATGTGGATGAGTTCTCCCAGGGAATGTCTCAAAAGAAGAAATAGAGATGGGTAAATTCCAAGAGAATAATCAGGTAGGAGCTTGAACAGTCACTTGTGACCTGGACATAGAAGTTAGATAGCATCATGTCTGCTATACTGTATTGGTCAACACTGTCCCAAGCCTATCCAGATTCAAAGTGAGTGGCCATAGACTTCACCTCTCAGTAGAAGGAATCACAGTTTTAAAACCTTCTTCGGAGATCATCATCACGATTGATTTGTTGCTTCCCAGAAATAATCTTCTGGGTCTTTTTTCTTACTGTAAATAAAAAGTACTCATTTGTAGTATGGCTCATCTATGTTAAAAGTGCATACATAGCCATTTATTTACTTTAGTATGCTTTGGTTTGCAAGTGAGAGCAACCCTGACTCAAACTGTTTTGAACAATAAATTCATTAATTGATATAGCTGATGATTCCAGGGGTAAAGCAGATTTTGAGACAGGGCTGGCTCAGGACTAGTGGGAGATACTCTTTCCCCTATTTCATCACTGTGATTCTCTTTGTGTATCTCCTCATAACTGAAGATGACTGTCCTGAGCTACCTCACTGCTCAACCAAAAAGATAAAGAGGTCTTTATCCTCCTGGTGAGCTTCACTGGGCTGGAAGAGCATAGGTCACTTGTGTACCCTTAAAATAATCAATGAGGTCAGGATTACATTCAGCTTGGCATAGATCATGCCCATTCCCGAACCTGTGTTGATTTCAAGGGGTCTGCATTATACTGGTTAATCAGAGTGAAGGTGTGTCTGATCCCATGTAAATTGGTGTCTGCTTTACTCAGTAGAAAATGAGAGGATGTGTGCTGGAAAGCCATCTGTGATTTCCATTTCAAGTTCAAACACCCTCTGGCAGCTGGAATTCATTTGACCACAAGAGAATGAAGCGACTGTCAGGTTATTGTTAGCATCACAGCTCTATCAGCCGAGAAGTCGTCATCACCTTCCCATTCACTTGCCAGGACCCTGCCTTTGATACAAATCAGTGGCATATCCAGAGCATTTGTTGAGGAAATTCTGTTTGACAAAACCCAGAAAAAGTAGTTACAAAAATGTGGCTCGACATGGCTCTTCTGTTCCACTGGAGAGTAGTAGGACAGACACTGGGTTTGTGAATGCTCATGAGGAGCAGCTGTGCCCATAAGGGTGCGAGGAGAATACTTCCTGCCTTGAATAGATGCTGACTTTTCCCGTCTGAGGCTCTGAACTCTTTCTTCAGAACAATTAATCTTTCCCTCTGTTTTCTAGGGTTGACACAGAATTTAATCATGTAGCCTCTTCTACCATAACTTGTATTAATTGTTTTCCACTTCAAGTCGATGAAGCATGACAGGGTGACTGTCCTCATTTTGCAGTTGAGGAAATAGGGACAAAGGGTTAAGCAACTTGCCCAAGACCACACATCAAAGAAAGAGTGGAATTGACATTAGAAATGATTTTCTTGGAATTTTGTCTCAGTGCTTTCTTTTAAAAGAATTATGGAGATTTCTAACAAAAAAAAGGACAAATAATGAATAACAATCACTTGGGAATCTGTTACTCAGCTTTGGAATTTTTGTAAGAGATGAATATTTATTTAGATAGAGTGAAATCTCCTTTTGTACCATCCTCTCGCCCAGGTTCCCACCACTAACTCTCACCTCCTCTGAGAAAATCAATGCTTTGCATTCAGTGTTGTACTCTTCATATGTGACCATAAGAATAGGATGCATTTTTATATATACCTATATTATTGCTGCTCTCTTGCATGACTGCTAAAATTTTTTCTTATTTTTTTCTCAGCGTAGTTTTTATGATATTTCCATGGAGATAAATGTGGCATCTGCTTAATCATTTTACCTATTGCAATATAGACTATTATACTGAATAAATACAAAACAATTTATCCATTCTCTTTATGAATATTTGCATGGGTTTTTTTCACTGTTTAGTATTATAAACAGTAATGCAGAGAACATTCTTGTGGCTTTCCCTTAGACTGCTTTCTTAAGTACCATTTGAAAGGAAAGAAAATATTCCCATGCAGATGTATACAGAGACTAATTTTACTGTCTAAATTCAGTGTCAAAATAATGCAGGAGTGAGTAGCAGAAGTAAAATCTATTGTGTATATTTGTATTTGAGAAGACATAGTAGAAGACTAAAATCAATATAAGTTCTATATATATTATGATTTTAGTTGATATTATTAGAATCTATTATTACATCTTGAAACTTTACCTGTGAGTAAACTGATCATTACTAGTGAATTATTAATGATACTCCTTTCCAGAACCAGACTTGAATTTCTGCCTCTTAGAATTTTTTTTTTTTTTTTTGTACCAGAGATTGGATCCAGGGGTGTTTATTTATGGAACCACATACCCAGTCCTTTATATGTTTTATTTTGAGACAGAGTCTTTCTTTGGCCCTTGCTAAGTTACTGCAGCTGGCTTTGAATTTGGGCTCTTCCTGCCTCAGCCTCTCAAGCTGCTAGTATTACCGGCATATGCTGTCATGCCCAGCTGCCTCTCAGGGTTTTTATCAGTTTGAAAGTGTTGGCCCCAGTCCAAGTATTGGATTGACAGGGATGTGCTTTTCATTATAGAAAAAAAAATCGAGAGCTAGGCATGTGGCTTGATGGTAGAGCACGAGCCTAGCAAATGCAAGACTCTAGATTTGCATTCACTACCCTCAAAAGCACCATACACACACACAAAAAAAAAAAAAAAAAGAACAAGAAAAACCATCTAAGACACTATGGGATAGAATTGGACAAAAGAATGATTTATGTATAGGAATTATATAGTCTCTTTTTAAATGGCTTTATTAAAAAAGACCCTCATCATTATAATACATGTATGAAGATGTGAATTTGGTGTCAATATACCTTATATACAAACCAGAGATATGATAAATTGTGGTATAAAGGTGTATTAAGAATTGTAATGCAAAAAAAAAATAAGGAGCTCATATATAATGGCATAATTTGGCTTGAACATACTTTATATACAGTTACGAAAAATTGTGCTGTGAATGGATAATTATGATTGTAATGCGTTCCACTATTGTCATGTATGTAAGAAATAAAAAAAAATCCATGTGAACAATGAAACTAAATGGTTTTTATGAAGAAACTTCCCTATTATCTTAATACTAGATCTGTTTTTAGCACCTCTAATCGTGAAAACACCAGTTGAGATTTGGAAGAAAATTACTGGCGTCAGAGCGGGTAGATTAGGCTTGACTCTTCCTTTGACTATGAACTTTGTGGGGAAAAAAGTCACTTAACTATATAGTATTAGTTTCACTTTACTATAGCAAAACATCTGAACAAATTCACTTATAAAGGTCATTTTTTTGTCTATTTGTGTTTTGCATGATGACTGGGCCCCATTGCTTTGGGCCTGTGAGAAGGTGGTGCTTTCCCAGCAAGAGTGCATGGTGGTAAAAAGCACTGACATCATTCCAGGAAGAGAAAGAGGTCAGGGTCCCACCAGCCCTTTGAGGGCATGCCCCCAGTGACCTAAGGACCTCCCATACTGTTGGGCTGAAAATGGAATGGGAGCAACTAAACTAATCACCATAATCAAACTGTTTAATATATCTTTCCAAATACATATCCTTTTTATTTTATGTATAAATATTTATGATCTACCCTCTTAAAAATTTCAAGAATACAATAAAGTATTATTAATTATAATCAAGTTGTTATACATGAGAATACCAGAACTTATTCATCTTGCATTAAATTAGATGTCTTATTTTGTATTTAAAAAAAAAAAAGACACTTGAAAGCCATTTATGGGAGCTGACTTCAGAAAACATCTTAGGGGCCTCCCAGATATGGTTAAGTCACTATTTAAAACTTATCGGTTGCTCCCATTTTCTAGTTTGAATCTCAGATTCCCCAGCATAGCAGAACAGGCTCTTTGTGAATCCTGTCCCAGGACAACCATTCCAAGGATATTGTGAACTGCAGTACTGTAGGTACTGGGAACAGTACCTACAATTCTGACTCATGTCTCCGTACATTTGCTGATATTTTCCCCTTGGCCTCAAATGCTCCCAGAGCCCAAAAGCATTACCTTTGCTAGAAGCCCTTTGATACCCAAGTACTCAAGAAATTACCTGGCCTTTGCCTTGGACCACATATCCTTACTGGTTTGTGCCATACCTATGGTACATTTCCCTGCACTCAGTATTTTCTGAAATATCTGTCCTACCTTGTTAGATGGAGGAAATTTGGACACTACCTCCAACAACCTGAAGATGATTCCTGCTAATATGTAGACCAAAGTCTCTCTGCTATATTATCCACACAGCACCTACACACTTGCACACACATGCAATGTGACCTGAATAAATTCATTCAGTAATCTGACCAGTTTCTCCTTTCAACCATGTCAAGGACACTTTCTATGCCAGTGATATACCTGTACACAATTTTTAATTGCTGCTAAAAATTTTAATTTATGGATCACCCTAGGTTTGTTTTGGTTGCTGTTTATCAACAGTTAAAAAAAATTATGGTGGGTCTGACATCTTATTCCTCACATGCCATGAGTATAAATTTAAAAGCACTGCTGTTGTCCTTACCTTTGATTAGCTGAAGAATCCTGGTGTTATGGCTTAGATAGGAGGTGTCCCCAACAACTCATGTGTGAGACAATGCAAGTAAGTGTAGAGGTGAAATGATCAGATTATGAGATGCTTAATCTAATCAGTGTGCTGATCTTCTGAAGGAGATTAACTGGGTGGTAACTGTAGGCGAGTAGAGTATGCCTAGAGGAGATGGGTCCATGAAGGTGTGCCTTTAGAGTTTATATTTTGTCATTGGTGAGGAGAGCTAGCGCGCGCGCTCTCTCTCTCTCTCTCTCTCTCTCTCTCTCTCTCTCTCTCTCTCT
>NW_026000057.1:1300096-1307055 GCF_001458135.2 Marmota marmota marmota | reverse complement strand
CTCTCTCTCTCTCTCTCTCTCTCTCTCTCTCTCTCTCTCTCTCTCTCTCTCTCTCTCTCTCCTCTTTTTCCTGGTGGCCAATGTCCTGAGCCACCTTCTTCTACCATATTCTTCCACCATGATGTTCTGCCATACCTTGACCCCAGAGCAATAAAGCTGACTATCTATGGATGGAGCTCTCTGAAACTGTGAGCACCACATAAACCTTTCCCCTTCTAAAATTGTTCTGTCAAGTCTTTTGGTCCCCAGAGTGAAAAACCTGACTAACACACATGGCCTGCTTTTATAACTCTCTTCAAAACTTTCCTTCATTTTCCTTTGGGTTGTATTTTGTTAAAATTCCTGTATATCAGAAAGTCTTCTGCCTAGTGATGCAATATTTTTAGTTAAACCCTCTCTCTCTCTCATGAGAATCATCTGTAGTTACATAGTCAGGATTTGATTTTTTAGGAACTAATACAGTAGAATTATGTATGTATTATATTTGAATATTTTAAATCTCACCTCCCTAATACAGGCTAAATTATCTGAATTTCACCCTTATTTGTGGACATGAAATCCAAGATCATACATGGTAATTTTTAATGTGCATTTCTACTTTACCAACCATTTCTAATCTTGTTAGGTAGATATTGCTAGACTAGCTCATTGGGATACATCCTCTGTTCTCTGGAGTTAATGCAAGAACTGTTCAACTATGTTGTTTTGCTAATGAAACACCTGGTTTTGAAAAGTACAAAGTCTCAACATTATTAAAGCAAATTTGTGGTTTTTATATGAATCAGGATTATATAATCTATTTGTCTGATATAACTAGGTAAATTAGTTAGAATCCATAGTTCTTGCTTATCTTCCCTTTTTGTAGCCCCAGTCAGAGTCTTTGAGAATTCTTGGTACTTCATTTCATGCATTCACTAGTACATCTTCATACCATGCAGTATTAACCCAACACTCTTTTAGAAAACTTTGTTTCCATCACTATATTCTAACCTTGAATTCAGTGTCATCAAATCTCAAGGAAAATTGTGTTGTAATTGCTCATTGCCTTAGGATTGAATGTAACATATGCGTCATTTATCACTAAACACTTTAATTGTCAGTAGAGATCTGAGCAACCAGTTACTTCCCACTCCCTGTGCAATTACCTCATATCATTACGTGTCACCTCCTGCTGTTCTTCTTTCCCTACCACACCTACAGTGGTGGTTTTCAACCTGGATGGATTTTCCCATCAAGGAAATTTGGCGATGTCGAGGTCAAATTTTTATTATCATAATGGAAAAGGTGCTTCTTACATTTGAAAGAGAGCTCAGGGATGCTGCTAAACATCTTACAATGGAAAATATCCACCCACATCCAATAAAATTTTACCTGATTCAAAATGTCAGAATGCCAAAATGGAGGAGACTTGCTGTATGGGAATTGACTTAATGCTTTTTAAATTGAACTTTTCGATTTCTCTCACCCCAGAAATGTTCAGTTTAATGCATTCTCTTGATTTGGACTAGCTACTCAGTGACAAAACAAAGTAACAAAACCCAGGAGATTATATCCCATGAAATTTCTCTTATTCCTTGGTTAAAGTGGGACAGTGACCATCATCTTCACCTTCAAAACATCTTCAAACCTGTTTTCCTTGTTGATAAAATACATTTTCTAACCAGTTGGCATTACCATAGTTACACAAAATAGGGAATGAAAACTAAAGCATACTTCCAAGTGAAGAATAAACCTGGAGGGATTAGTAAGCATGATTATCCTCAGATACTCTCAGCTCCAAAGGGCATTTATTGTTTGGAATGTTGCATCTGCAAATAGATTGAATAAACTCTGTGTGTAGCATAGTACTAACACTTTTGCATTTTTTTCTCTTTCCTTTTTTTTCCTCATCAGACATTTCACATTTTCAAGAACAAACTGATTTAAAAGGATTACTAGAAAACCTTCACCAAAATATCCAAGCCAAAAAAAGGAAGAATGTTGAAATTGTGTGGCTGGCTGCAACGGTAAGCACTGTCATGTCAGGTCCTACTCCCTGACACATCAGAGCCAGCAGACATGAGGAGGCATACACTGCGCCGGGTCCAACCTCTGGACTTTTAGTTACCAGCTGTTATGTGTCCCCATCCAGGGGATGAAGCATTGTCACTCCTGTTGCTAGTTCTTTCAATAGACTAGAAAATAAGTGGAAAGAAAGTGCAGTCACCAAGAGAAAATCTTACTCATTAGCTATTATTATCAACCCGAGAGATTAAAATGAAGCACTTGTGATTTTGTTGGTGTTACAGGTTGCAATGTTGATTATCCATATCAACGAAGATTTTTGAACTGGAACTCTAGAGACATATGGTTTCAACAGAATGTGGTTATCAGATCTCTGACTCACAGCTTTAGTAGGGCTCCTGGACATATTGCTCAGTTAATGAGCTTGTAAATGTGTTTGTTAATTTAGATATTGGCATTGAATTTATTATGGATTGATTGCTCTTGGGGTAATGAACTATATTCTGTATGGTTCTTTTTTACTTAATGGTTCCCTTCGGGTAGAACAGCCTATTTTTTCACTTCAGATTCCTACAACAGTTAGAGAAGGGATTGTGTCCACTTTTAAAAAAACTTTTCTCTGGCAATTTTGAGGCATAATTCATATGAGATTTATGAATTTTGTTAAAACTTGAAACCTAGAGTTCCTGTGTTTAGGAAATGATCCTTCTATCAAGCAAGATGCACTGGAGATGCCCACGGGGGCCGCCATGTGTGTAGATGCTGCAGTGTTGCTCTTATAACCTGGAGTCCAGCCTAACTGAGCTTCTGGAACACTCTATTCTCCATCATTAGCATTTACAAAGTCTTTTCCTCACTTCAAGTGCTTCAACTATGATCCAATATAACTCACTCCCTTTTGGAAAAAAGGAGTAGATAATTTACCATGATATTATATAAAATAATTTACCAAGAGCAAGACAGAGGAAGCTGCTAGTTTGCTGCATGCCATCTTAAGAGTCCCAGGCAAGACATTGAAGGTGACAGTATGAAATCCAGCTTTCAGAAAGCTCATTTAAACTGCTCCCTTAGCACCATGCTGCATTATAGGAAGGCTGTCTGTAACAGCTTCCCCCGTGTGGCTGCACTTATCCAGACTACCATAGCTGTTAATTCTTCCGAAAATTTCACAATGGTAGGTCAAGAGTCATTGTTCCTATTTTACTAATAATGTGATAGCATTAAGGTAGTCTCATCATTTGCCAAGGCGCTCTGGCTACTTAAGAACATAAATAAGACATTATACTTATATTGGGAAGTTATGTAAATAGATAAATTAAGGCTACACGTGTAAGTGTGAATGCATATTTTCTCTCAGTATATTCAGTTTTTGCATTTGAATATATAAAACATTTTCCTATAGATTCCACATGATTCTAAGGTTATTTTTCTTAAATGTAGATGCTAGTCAAATATGGCTTCTGTACAAAGTACAACTGAATGGCTGGTTAGTAGCATTTCTGTGGGTGGAAGCCCCAGTTCCAATATCTATTTGTAAATAAAACGAAGAAATATAGGAATATCTTCTGATATTTTTCAAAAAGCTTTTATTTCTCTCTTTCCTCTCTTCTTTAAATTTGTTTTATGAAACAGTCCTTGTATTACTGTTTTATATTCTAATTGAAAAATCTCAAACTATTCAATTTTGTCTTAATTTAAATAATAAAAATGAGAATTGAATGAAGTCAAATACTCATCAAGTGCACTAAATAAAACTTATATAGTTCAAGGGTTGTAGAAATCCAGAAATCCAGACTCCCCTTTTCTACTCTGATGAGCTTGCTGCTATTTCCACTTTACTCTGAATTTAGAACACTAAATATCCTAACTAGGATAGGTATATAAAGAATATTAGTTCTCTTTTTAAATCATATCTCAAAAGTAGACACGAAGGTCTATTTTATTACTGTGAATGAATGTACTTAGCTTTTAAAAGTGTGAACTACCATTTATTTGAAAGAATTAAAATTTTCTAAGTGAAAAAAGATTATATGGTGAAATCAAGCTCCCATATATCTCAAGTCTCTTTTATTAGAAATAGAAAGTAGTGGAGGTCTAAATTAATAGGATCTATAAATCCTAGTTTAAGTATCACAATGACAATTAAATGATGGTAAAAGCCCTCAGTATAAATGGTATTATTTTCTTCTCAAAGCAGGCAACTTTTAAGGACCCCCTGACAACAGAGAATGAAGTAGGCCTTTATTATATCACATTGAATTAAATTTAAAGGGACATTGATTAGCATTGTTGATGCTGTGGTTAATGATTGGTATCTCATATCTAAAGCCCATTATGGGAGAGAAGGAAAGGAATGGAGTAATTTACCTATTAATGGTAAGGTAATGTGCTGCTTAGAGATTCTTCTCTGTTAGAATAACAACAACATCAACAACAAAGAATTATAGAGGGGATCAGAATATAACAGAAGTTAAAGACCTGATCCTTGGATTCAGGTAAACTATATTTGCATCTCAGATCAGCTCTCTTGTGGCCAAATTATTTATCTGCCTAAATCTCATTTTCTTCATCTGAAGATAAGAACAATTATACCTTCATGTGAAGTTTATTAAAAAAGCAAGTCTGTGAAATGTCATAATGTTATACAGGTACACAGCAGATGTGCACCAAATGGAAGCCACTTTTGATATTCTTAATGTTTCTAATTGGTTCTATCATCTCAGGCCATGAAGCTTTTTCAAACATCATGGCATAAAACCAGTCTAGCAAAGGTTTCTTAAATGTGTGAAGACTCTGATCAACTGTCAGATCCATGGAGTAAAGTGTTCTCCATTTTCAATGAGGTTGTTGCAGCTGGGCTGGGATTATCTTCATGCAGTAGCAGATCAGGTTCAGTGTTGGGTGCCATCACCTACTCTGTTGCATCTGTTACATCTTATTTGGTTTTAACAACTCTATACCTCACATGCAAAGAGCAAATAAGTTAAATCTGCTCCACTGGCTTTTGGAATGAAAAGCAATCATTTTGCCTTTCATAAGGCACACTGTACCCATTTCACTAATCAGTCTAAACCCAAAGTCACTGGTAGTTGGTGTGCCCAGGCTGGCAGTGTTTAGAGGGGTCAATGCTAAGATAATGCACACATGAACAATAAACTCTTTTCACATGTGCCACAGATTTGTCGCAAGCTAAATGGTATTCGTTTCACCTGCTGCAAGAGTGCCAAAGACAGGACGTCAATGTCAGTGACGCTGGAGCAGTGCTCCATCTTGAGGGATGAGCACCAGCTGCACAAGGACTTCTTCATCCGTGCTCTGGACTGCATGAGAAGGTATCCCCCATGTTTTAAGGTCTTTTTTTAAATTTTAAGGTCATTTTAAGCTTTTGTTTGTTTGTTTGTTGAGTTTTTTATTTTTAAAACATTTATCTCATTAGAGAACGATGTTAAGTAACTCCCCTATATTCCCATGATTTTTAGCTCATGGCATGAGACCATTTTAAGTATTCCTCTTACTCATTTCAAGCAATAAAAAGAAATGTGGCCATGCCTGAAGTCCAACATATGCATGGGGACTGTTTCATTAGTTCATTGGCTCCATATAAAGGGTTTTGAACATTTCATACATAACACTTTGAGGGGCCCATTTTCTTGATGTCTATGTGGCCATGAATATGCACAAAATAAAACTAACTCAATTTAAAAAATAAATAAATAAAACTTCCTGAATTGAGACTAGTAGGACATCTTCCCAATGCCTGCAAGGTCTTGCACCCAATGCCTGCAAGGTCTCTGAGTCAGTACCCTTCTTAAAGATCTGGAGTGGTTTTCACATCACTCATCCTAAAGATGGAATGACACTGATGCTTTAAAGCACAGAATTAATATTGTTAGTCAGCCGGCATTTAAAATGCTATGCCCCGAGTCATGTGTCTTGATTCATTTCCACAGTAATTAAATCTAAACTCTGAGCCATAATGCGAAGGCAAAAGTACCTCATTCACAGTGTCTATCATCGAGGACACAACGTTAATTTAAAAGTTAAGTGAAATCGTCCCTGCCACAAAGACCAGCTCAGAAGCTCTTTAGAAGACATGGGGCAGGCCCGTGCTCCCAGAGAGGAGTGTCCTATGGCGCTGGACAGGCGGCTTCTTATCTGCATGCTCTTAGCCTCTCCCCTGCCCTCTGACTGCTGTGCCTTGCAGCAGGGACACAGATGCGTGCCTGTGCTCTTCTCTGCCTGTGTGTTTTCCCACTAATGAGAGAGTCCTCAAGTCCTCGAGTTTGCAGCATGGCATGTCTCCTGGCATTTTCATTGTTGTGTGGAGTTCCAGCATAACTTTCTGATAAATGTGTAATGATGTTTGAGAGGCCTGACATGAACATCTCAGCCATATAAAACATGCTAGAATTAAAAAAAAACTCCTTCAAAAATAATCTCTCGGCACTAACAGGGAAAATTCTATATCCTAGTATTAAATCTTCAGTACAAGGGAAGAATACAAATGTTACTGTGGATGGAACAAAGGTACTTGGCAGGGAGATGAAGAGCAGGTGATTAGGTAGGCCGGGGACACCATGGCACCAAAGGGATTTGACTAACAAATTATTTGGAGGGAGAAATCATTATCTGCTGACTTAAGCTGGAGAGAAGAGAAGGAAAGGTCCTTACATTAGAAAGGAAAATAAAGGACATATCTAGCATGCACATAAAACTACAAAATTAAATATTTTGGTATTGTGTACTGCTGTTTAGAATCAACTTTATTTATACAACACATTTGATCATGACATAACATTTTCGGAGGTATGTTTTTGAATTGTTAAGAAAAGGTAAGGTGCTAGAAATTTAATTTAAAATGACAAACACTCTTAAATTCCATATCCCCACTACTCTGGTAATATTATTTTTTTCTTTTTCTTCTTCTTTTTTTTTTTTTTTTTTTTTTTAAATTT
>NW_026000057.1:1281808-1300078 GCF_001458135.2 Marmota marmota marmota | reverse complement strand
TTTTTTTTTTTTTTTTTTTTTTTTTTTTTTTTTTTTTTTTTTTTTTTGCTAAATTTCAAAACTGACAAATTGACCTTTCAGTCTTGTATATTTAAGGGTTACCTAGAGTGTGAGAATCTCTGTGTGTGTGTGTGTGTATGTGTGTGTATATTTCAAGAAAATAGAAAATGTTTGTTAATAACTGTCTACATTTCTCTCTTTGGGTATTCTCACTTAAAATACGTACTCATAGGTTAATAATCTCTGGCAACATAACAACCAGAGATTATTAACCTATGAGGTAGGTTGTTGTCTGAGACTTGGAGCTAGCTTACCTGAGTTTGAATACAGGCTATTGGCCACTTACTAACCAGTGAATAACATATCACCACTTAGTGCCTTAGCAACTTAATTGGCCTCTTAGTATCTCAGTTTCCTCATCTGTAAAGTAATCTTGATAACATGAACTGCTCTCTGAAAAGTGATGAGAACAATGTTTGACCCAGTAAATTAATATTTATTAATAAAAATAAATATCAAAGTTCATAATGTTAACATTCTCATCCTCCAAGGACAATACAATCTAGATAATTAGGAACTTTGTAGTTTTATACTTGTGAATACATTATGATATAGGTTTAACTCCAATACCATATAATAGAGTGTTCTGGCAACACTTGTAAATAAGGTTTCAAATGCAATGTTTCTTTTACTTGTCTAAGAAAAACAGATCTTTAAATAGCACTTTAAAATATGCTTGTGTTTGCAAATGCTGTGCAAATTCTGGAAGGATTGCATTCATTAAGCCTGGGCAGGTTTTGTATAAGTACTTTTTTATGTTAATGTGTGTTATTTTATGCTCTTACAAGTAATCATGGAATTTGAGCTCAAGGAGTCACCTTAGATGTTTTGTCTTATAAATGATGAAACTGAGTTCTAGAGTGTTTGGGCAGAGACTACTCAATCCCAAAATATTTGAGCCAGCACTGGAACACAGGTCTCCTAGTTATAGATCAGGGTTACTTTCTTTGTACCAAATAAAATGAAATAGTATCACTTGAAATGATTTGATAATATATTTAACTACTGCAAACCTGTTAGTTAAAACAGAAGTCACATGTAAAACTTTTACTTATAAAAATTCAAGGCTGTGCAAAACCAAAGTGTTCTCCCCAAATCTTAAGACCTCGAAGAGCCAATTCTATAGCTCTAGGATAAAAACTCTATAATTTCAACCTTATCTATTATGTTCTCCATTATATATAGACACTGAGAACTGTATCTGGTCTAGAGCAAAATAAATATAAACAATAATTGAATGAATTAAGAAATGTCTACATAGGAATTTACTCTGCTGCCCTCTGCTTTTCAGAACCATTTTATAGGAACTTTCTCATTTTTTAAAAAATTATCTTTTTGATTATGTCCTGAGAGTGTGATTCAGTTCTTACTTTGATATTGGAGCCATGTTTCCCAGGGCCACCCCTGTATCAGGATAGCTTGGTGAATGATTGGTCACAAGCTGTATTCAAACAGCTCAGTGCAGTAATGCTCCTACCCTCTGCTGGTGTTTCTGCTGGTGAGTTGGAAGTACACTGGATGTTCCGGAGTTCTCAAGCCTGCCTTGCTTTTTATTTGTGCTGAGCCCTGTTAGGTCATCCTGGCCCACCAGGAATATGTGGAAGCTTATCCAGGCCCTATGTGGCTCTTTTCTTTCCACAGTTTCCATATTGACTTTCTGGCTGGTCAGACTGGTCTAAGGAGTGGCACCATTAGAGCTTAGTCTCAGGGTAGCTGTGAGATTGGCTGTTGGCAGTTTGCCTTCAGGAGCACTAATTCTCTGATAATGCAGGTGGGTGTCCCCCCCACCCCCGCCATGGCTCTCCACTTGAAACCCAGTTAGGTTCTAAGAACAGTGAAATAGCTGGTTTCCACCATTGTCTGATAGAACTCGGAAGTGACCTACTTCCTACAACTAGTTCTGGCCTCCCCACAGTACATCCCGTCATGAATAGGTTAATCCACAATGAAGTCAGAGCCTTCATGATCCAGTCACTTTCGAGAGCCCCATCTCTGAACACAGCAGATCTCGGGAGACATTGAAAATCTGAAAGATAATGGTGGGCCTTCTTTAAACCAATTTTAATTTAAATTAGCCACCAATGTTAATTCCTTTATAACACTGGAAACCTGTCATTTCTGTCCTTTCCTTGAGTTTTAAAATGTAAGTGTATGGCCAAATGTTTTTCTTGATTAATTACAGCAAAACATTACAAAGTGGTGGGAAAAAAATAATTGGCAAGGCACTTTTTTTTATCATTTTATGGTTTTTTAATTTTATTTAAAGAATAGTTGAATGCAGTATCAACACTCAGTTTTTAGCTATGACATCTCCTTTGATTGCTAAGAGGCTTCTTTCTGCAATGCTTTTTCAAAACGAAATTTTAGTACCATCTTTGATACTTATATTTGATAAATAGAAAATAAGAATTGGACTTATAAAAATACAACAAGTGTGGCTGGATTAAAAATCATCATGCCTTAGCCAAAATTAATTGTGTTGGGAAATGTAATTGTCACTCTAAAGTAAATTTTTTTAAAATGGCATTGCATGGGTGTTTCTTTTAACAGGAGCTCTGAGATTTTGCATTGATACAATGTAACATGTGACATCATATTGCTTAGTTGTCTGTATTTTATGTGTATAATGCTACATTGCTCTGTCAACTTGTCATTTCCTTATTACTCCTTAAGATGAAGATAATTGATCCGCCATTAGCAAGATGGATCAGGATAAGTTTCAGTACACAGCCTACTTATCACCTTTAAGATACAGGGTTCTAATTATTCTTTTTTAGTAAGTATTTACTTCAAAAGAAAGAGACTAATGACTCATCGGCCTTGTTAAATTCTATTATCTCATTGCATGTCATATTTGCAACATGTTGCACCTGAAATTTATATTGGAGGATAATAATTTATGAAATGCTTTGCTTCATAAGTAAGTGACACTTAACCAATTGATGCAAATAACATTGTGCTTATGATCACTTATTCTCTTGCAGAGTTAGTTTTTTGAATAGTGTAGTTCACATTTGGTTGAAATAAAAAGCTTTTTTTTTTTTCATTCTTAGCCCTGTTTCCACTTTTAGCTTATTTTTCTTAACTTTTCTTGATTGCACTAGTTTGAGAAGAGTTTTATAAGAGTTTTCTCTTCTTTCAAATATAAAGAGAGTCATAAGCACTGCAGACACAGTAATTGAAGTTTGTAGCTATTTATCGACTCATACAAAGGGATGTGTTGGTGGAAAATAGCACAACAAGGGACAGTTTTCCCACTGTTGCTATCACCTACTCTCTTGAGAATCTCATCGTGCTTGCTTCCTGCTTCAGACCCTATCTGTATGAAATAACAGGAATCATTCCAAATGGACTCACCTTCATCCTTGCTAATGATTATGCAAAACCTGACCCCACTTAAGATGCTTTAGCTTAGCTGAAATTAGGGAAAAGAATACACTTCCTTGCAAATCATGTTGGAGTGAGTATCTTTTAATAAGATATTTGCAGGTAAATCACCAAAAGGTAATTTATTTTACTGGAGATATCAAAGAATGATCTTTGAAGAACTTTCAGCTTCCTGAACAAAAATACATGTGCTAATTTTAGGGAATCCAAAAATCATTTTTGTGTGACAAAATACATTATCATATTACCTTGTTTTAAAAAGTAGTGGTTTCCAAGTCTCTTTCTTTTGTTAATCTGCATACAGTGTTTGCTTTCTTTTACTGGTGACTTGAGACACTGGACTGTGGAGCCATCAGCCACCAGATCTCCACACACCTTCCCAAGAAAATCACTTCTTTTAATTTTTAAAACCATTAACCAAGGCTCTATCTGTTTTTAAATTAATTTAAATAAGCTGAATCATATATGTGAATTTAATTGAGATAAACAAACAACTTCTGCCACACCAACAGAATTTAAAATTCAAAACCTAAAATCCTTATTCTAACTTTAATTACTCTTCACTGCTTTGAACAAGTTCATCCCAGGCCTCGGTTTCCTGAGGCTTGTAAACAAGTGATAATACACACTCTCCCTGCTGTGTGTATTCTATTAAATAAGGTCACTTATTTAAAGTCTCTTTACCCAATGAATGTCAACATCTGCCAGTCTCTAACCTGCTTCTTATTTCCTATTCCATGTTTCTCTATCTTCCTAAAATTAGGGACTTTGCTTGGTCTTCAAGAAAAATCTCCAGCTTTTTTTTTCCCCCAAAATGGCTTGAATTATTTCCCAGGGCTTATAGGTTAGAAGATTTAGAAATCTTGCTAGAACCCTTCTAATAAAGGATTCTAGAAACAGCTAAGCATGAAATAGGGGTTCCTGCTCATCTGTTTTCAGAGAGAAGCTCCTCAGCACTCAGAGAGTGAAACTTTTGTATGGTCAATGCTTGACTGTCCATAGATTTTATTGACAAATTAGGATCTTCTATAAATAATGTACCAGGAGCCCCACCTTGAGAGGTGAACTTGGCTACTGAGCATTAACCAAATACATCAGTTATTTTCATAGTCAAAAATAAGCATTTTTTTGAGTATCTACTATGGCAGAGCACCATGCTGTATTAGTTAGCTTTTCATTGCTGCAACGAAATAACTGACACAATTAATTAAAATAGGAAAGGTTTATATTAGCTCATGGTTTCAGAGGTTTCAGTCCATTGTAAGTTGGTTCCATTTTTAGCTTTGGACCTGGAGCAGTGTAGTATATCATGGAGGAAACATGGTAGAGCAAAGATGTTCACCTCTGCATTGCCAGGAAACAAAGAGAGAGACCAGAAGGTATCAGGGTCCCAATATTCCTTTGAAGAGCATGCACTCAATGCCTAACTTCCTTTCACTAGGCCCTATTTTCTAAAGGGTCTGCCAACCCCAATAGTGTCACAGGCTGGCAACAAAGCCTTTAACACTCCTCCATCCTGTCTCCAACCTGCAAAGGTTCATGGCCATTTCATAATGCAAATGCATTTACCATATCTCCAAGAGTTTCACAAATCTTAGCAGCTCAATTGTTACTCAAAAGTCCAAGGCCAATCTCCTCTGAGATTCAAAACAAACCAAAACTGTGAACCTCTATAAAAATCAAAAAGAAAATTGCATACTTCCAATATATAATGGCCCTGGATAAGCAGTCCCATTCCAAAAGGGAGGAACATGGAAATAATAAGAAGGAATTGAAGCAAAGCTAGAATGAAATCTATCAGGGTAAACATTAAGTCCTGTAGCTCTGCATTCAGCATCCAGTATACACAGTGGCATGATATATGTTCCAAAGGGATTGGGAAGCCCACCACTGTAGGATTGCTGGCTGTGGTCCACGTGGCCACACTCCTGGGCTGGCTGTACCCATTGCCTGCAGCTTTCCTCAGCAGAAAATTCATATCCCTAGAATCTAACTACTTCGGATTTCCATTGCAGCTTCAACTTCACTAATTCTAGCTTCGTGTATCACCCTATCAGTGATGCACTCAGGCCTCTGATGTAGATGAGGCCAACGTCTACACCAGGAACTGCACTATGGTCCACTAGAACCGTAGCTATGGCACCTCCGGTTGCCTTGATAGCTAAAAACAGGAAATGAATCCCAGGGAAACATTTCCCTAGGAGGCCTTATGGGAGCAGGGCATCCCAGGGGTGTCTTCTCAAAAGAAAGTCTTTGAAAGGAGTTTGCACTTTTACACATAGCTTCTCATATTAGGGGCTCTACTTATTCCTGAGATGCCGTTCAGAAATCTTTCTTATCTTCCTGGTTCAAAGTACTTGCATTCTTTTTAATGTGGTAAACTTTTTAGCAACTGTGCCTTTCTTTCTAAGACTTTTAAACACATTCCTTTCTCCAGTCAAACTGCAAGTATTCTAAACTTTTCTGCTTTGTTCCTCTTTTCTCCTGTTTCTGGCTAAAAGCAGCCAATAATGGCCAGGCTTCTGCCAAATGCTATGCTGCCTTGAGATTATTCATGTGGTTCAGGCTATGAATGGTGGTTAATCGTCATCACATTTTTCCAGTATTTTTGTTTACATAAAAGGTACCATAATGTGTGTCATATTGAACAACTTTTCTTTACCTGATGTTTTTTTGAGAGTATGTGTATAGGTAAGATCTAGGATTTCCCATTTAATAACTGTGTAGGATTCCCTCATATAAATAGATAATAATTTGTACATTCACATATTGAATTTTAGATTGTATCTGATATTTTGCTACTATAAACAGTAATGGAATAGGCATCTTCACATATATATCCATGAATACAATTATGAGAATTTCTTCAATATAAACCCCATTAATAGAATAAGTGGTAATGTATTTATATCTTCAATTTTACTAGGTGCTGCCAAATTGCTCTTCAAAATAGCTCTACTAGTTCGTAGTTCAAAGCCATGCTCATGTGCTGCCAGTCCAGTAAGAGTGATGGGTGAAACTTCACATTCCTTTTAAATTTATATTTTCCTGGAAATGTGAGAGTGAACATGTGTTTGAACATTGTTTGTCCATTCTTATTTCTAATTCCGGTGTCTCATTTTTGTTTCCGATATGAGGATTTTGTTTATAATTGTAGGTTGAAAAAGAATTTATAAACCTCTGGCCTATTGTGTTTAAGTCAAGTTCTAGAAGAAGGTTACAGAAATGGCAGTTTTAAAAAAAATATTTTTTATTTGTTTTGTTTTTTAAATGAAAGCACAGTGGAACAGGACAAGAGTTCCCTTGGGTTTGGATCAAGAGATGCACAGTGTTTTGACAGGAGCCTGTGACAGATGGGAAGATCTTTAGCAGGGAGAGGACAGAGCTCCACTTTAGACAAGGGAAGGAAACTTCCAGCAGAGATACAAATAAAACCCCTGGTCAATTAGGGAGATGATTGATGCCTTTGCACTTGGAAAGTGAGGTGCGTCAGGGACTCATTTTGGAAAGGGCTGACTCTCATTAAGAAAGCTAGACGTGAAGGCAACCCAGGCCTGAATGTTCTATGAAATAGAGCAGTTACACCAAAACCTAGAGGGTCCATTTTGCCCCCTAGTGGACTGAGACAGGAGAATCAAGGATGTGAGTCCCCATCCCCATTTAACCATGGAATGATTTTTTTTTTCCATAAGCACCACCTGAACAATTATTTATTTTAGCCTTGTCCTAAGCAATGATGTCCATGAATTGATACACTAATGTGCCCATTACCTTTGTCCTCACTTGAAAATAAAGCCAGGACTGATACATTCATATATCATCAGTTACTTTCTAAGAGTGCTTGCTTTCCATCAGGATGCTTAGTTTGCTCTGATGAACACCGTCACAGAAGTGCTTTATCCCTCCTTCTAAGCTGAATTTTGGTCATAATGCTGGGAGTCTTTGCAGGCCAGGGTCTAATTAAAGCTGTGCTTGGAAGCAAGTGTTTACGGAAAAGCAACCAAGCTATGGCAAGTCACCCTGATGAGAAGATCACAGATGACAAAGGAGTTCAGATGCACAGCATAATACAATTATGCCCAAAAGATAATGGCCCAAAGCCCTACAGACAAAAAAAAAATGTGTCATGCACAATTACACCTCATTCTTTTCCGCTCAGTGAACATATCAGAATTCATGTGAGTGTGAATGACATCATTATGGTGATCAAGAATGTTATTTATAAAGCATGTTATTTGCAAAATTGGTAGCTTATTAGCTGTAACAAATCACATGTGATATTCTCAAGTATCACAGCATGTTTTGGGGGGATCACTGCATTGAGTATTCTTAAAATCTAATCATTAAGTCAGCTCTGCAGAGAGCAGGTGCCTCAGGATGGCATATGAATTAAACACAGGGCAGTGGTTAGGAAGGATTTTAGAGTTAAATTGCCCCTGTTTTCTACTTTTTAAAAGTCTAAAGAAAATTCTAAAAGCCCTGAGGTTATTTATTTTTTTATAAAAATAAAAGTATATATATATATAACTATAAATATTTATATGACTATGAATACTTGTAGATATGTGTATACAGTAACTGGGTCTCAGAAGTGTGTGATGAAGTAACTATCACTGTGGTACACTTTCATCGACATGCTCATCTTGGCGTCCAGCATCCTCATAAGGTTGTTGTGAGAGCAAAAAGAAATCCACTGATGGGCTGGGTGTCTGGCTCACGGTAGTGTGCTCACTAAGGATGTGTGAGGCACTGGGTCCAATTCTCAGCACCACATAAAAATAAATAAATGAAGGTATCCTGTCCATCTACAACTCAAAAAAAAATTAAAAAGCATCTAATTCAGTACTTGACTCAGTAAGGATTGGTACCCAGTCAGTGCTGCTGTGGCTCCCACTGATGGATGCTGTGTGGAAAATGTGGGTTTTGCTATCATTGCTTCTTTGTCATCTTGGCTTCCTGTAGAGAAGTTTTTGTTAAACTGTAAATATGTGTGATGTCCTCAAATGGTACTAAGAAAACTAAAAGGAACAGTCCTCTTCTCATTCATACCACCTGCGGCATTAGTTCTTAAAGACTGGCCTCTGGCCCAGCAGCCATTGTGTCCCTAGGAGCTCATTGGAAAAACTCATTCTCAGGGCCTCCCCCAGACCTGGAAACTCCTGGACTTTGATCCAGGGATCAGTGGTTGAATGAGCTCTCCAGGTAACTCTGACACCTACTTAAGTTTGATAACTGCCAGTCTAGTGTAAGGATATTGTTACATTTTAATACCTTGTTGAGATATTATTCACGGACCTTTACTTGAGCACAAAATTCAATTTTCATTCAGTAGTTTTTACTGATACACAGAGTTGTGCAAACATCATCACAATAATTTCAGTAGCTATTCTTCACCCCAGAAAGAAGCCCCATACCATCATCAGTGTCTCCGTGTGTCACTATTTGTGACTATTCTGGACATTTAATATAAATAGAATCATGCAATCTGTGGTCTTTTTTGAATAACTTCTTTTTTTATTTGTTCTTTTCAGTTATACATGACAGTAGAATCTACTGTCATGATAAATTGATACATTGTATAAGCGTGGCATATATCATATTCTAGTTAGAATTCAATCTTGTGGATGTACAAGATGTTGAGAATCAATGTGGCGTATTCATATATGTACACAGGAAAGTGTTGTCCTAGTCATCCCACTGTCTTTCCTATTTCTATCCCCACTCCCTTCCCTTCACTTTCCTTTTATCTAATCCACTGAACTTCTATTCCCACCAACCACCACCCCGCCTTGTTGTGGGTTTCCATCTATATATCAGAGAGAACCTTCGACCTTTGGCTTTGGGGAATTGGCTTATTTTACTAAGCATTATAGTCCCAGATCCATCCATTTACCAACAAATGTCATAAAGTCATTCTTCTTTAAAACTGTATAATATTCTATTGTGTATATATACCACAATTTCTTTATCTGTTCATCTGTTGAAGGGCATCTAGGTTGGTTCCATAGCTTAGCTATTGTGAATTGAGCTGTTATAAATGCCAATATGGCTGTGTCACTGTAGAATGCTGATTTTAACTTCTTGGGAGTTACCTCGGAGTGTGTAACTGGGTCAGATGGTGGTCCCATTCCTAGTTTTTTTTAAGAATCTTTCAAACTGCTTTCCAGAGTGGTTGTGCTAATTCACAATCCCACCAACAATATATGAGTATACTTTTTCCCCATATCCACACCAACATTTATTGTTACTTGTATGCTTGATAATTGCCACTCTGACTAGAGTGAGATGAAATCTCAGGGTAGTTTTAATTTTTATTTCTCTAATTGCTAGGGATGTTGAACATGTTTTCATGTATTTATTGACAATTGGTATTTCTTTTTCTCTGAAGTGCCAGTTCAGTTCCTTTGCCCATTTATTGATTGAACTATATGTTTTTTTGGTGTTAAGTTTTTTGAGTTTTTTATGTACATCCTGGATATCAATGCCCTGTCTGAGATACAGGTGGCAAAGATTTTTTTCTCATTCTGTAGGCTCTCTTCATACTCTTGATCGTTTCCTTTGCTGAGAAGAACCTTTCTAGTTAGGTAATGATTCTTGATTTTACTTCTTGCACTTTAGGAGTCTTGTTGAGGAAGTTGGTTCCTAAGCTAACAGACGTGTTAGGAGTGTTGGGTCTACATTTTCTTCTAGTGGGTGCAGGGTCTCTGCTCTAATACATAAGTCCTTGATCCACTCTGAGTTGAGTTGGTGCAGGGTGAGAGATAGGGGTTAAATTTCATTCTACTACATATGGATTTCTAGTTTTCCCAGCACCATTTGTTAAAGAGGTTATCTTTTCTCTAACATGTTCTGGGTACCTTTGTCAAGTATGAGGTAACTTATGAATTTCCGTCTTTCTGGGTATTCTTCACAATCATTTCCATTTCTATTTCTAAGGCAATCATTGACATTAGGTGTATTTATAATCCTTTGCAGCATGGGTGTGCAAGCATGTGGGGCGGGTTGTCTATAATTGTGTGTGCCCATGTGTGCTTTAATTTTGTGGTTTCTCCTTTGTAGACCCTACTAAAAAGCTCAGAGCCAATTTTGTGATCCCCCTCCTTCAAATATATTGATTATTTAATGGGTTCTTTAAATATATATATATATATATATATATATATATATATATATATATATATATTACACACACACACACACACACACACACACACGAGATTATTCCAGTTCTATTTTATGGCATCACCCTTGCATTCACTATTTCTTTCTCACTATTCATTCCTGAAATCTTGCTGAATTTGATGTATCCACTTAAACTGCCTTATTTTTTTTTTTTTAGAAAAAGGCAGAGTGTAAATCCTTAAATAACAATAAAATTGCACAATGCGTTCACCATATCCTTTGCTCAAGGATCTTTCTAAATCTAGTTTTAGCACTCTTCAATCCAAGTTGAATAATGCTAACATATTTTTCAAACTGTGAAAAAATCTTGCCTTTTACACCTGAATTTATGTGTTTTCAAAAATGATGTGTCTTCCCAACTATTTGAGAAAATAAGGCCATTATATTTTACATGCTTTAGAATTTACAAATCACCTTGACTGCTCCTTTGCTCTTAAAAACAGAAATACAATAGATATCATCTTTTGTTCAGTTTCAATTCCATAATTTAATTTTATGATATAAATTCACAGAATTTTTAGAACACAGAATTATATTTGATTTTATCATAGATTTTTTTTCTCTTAAAGAAACAAAAACAAAAAAGTAAAGGGCATATTAGAGCTGTCAAGATATTATTTTTGCCTGAAAAAGAGGGGGAGAGTGACTTCCTCTGTGTAAGAATGAACTGGTTTTCTAGCAGCTCTTTCTGAAATAGATTCATACATCAAAAACTCCTGGCATCTCTCGTCAATATTAAAACAAGTGAAAACATCTTTCCCAGAAAATAACAAAACCCCTACACCTTACATAGATACCCCGTGCACTTGATTAAATCTTGCATAATCATAAAGTCCAAACCTGCTTGACCATATGAGAAACTTTGGACTGTCCAAATGCCAACATATTTGGCAAGTTATAATCTAGTTTCCTCTCCAGTTTGACTACGTTCACACAATTTTACATGCATATTAGGAACTTTAAAGTTGCTAATAAGTTGTGTGGTTCCTTAACAGAGAACTGATCTCATTTTCTTTTATAAATTTAATGATAAATAAAAGCTATGAAATGTAAGGAAGAAGCAAAGATGATCCAATTTCTCATAGCTGCCTTACCACAACCTTGTAGGGAAAACTGAGCCTTGAAAGCTGAATTCATATAGTATATGGGACCTAATAAGAAATTAATTCTAAATCATAGGTCTTTGGATGAAGTAAATAATTCTATTTTTAGAAAATGATGAATTTTGATATTTATATACTCAGTTATAATGCCCCCTCATACAATCCTTAAAGTCCTTTAAGCTTTCGGTTGTAGATGTTATGGTTTCAGACCATAATGAAAAATGGAAACTCTGTATTTCACTTCTATTCGTGGCATGTGCACATTGTGGTTTCTTTCAGTCTGCTTTATATAGTTTTATGGTAATGTGGTGTTTATTTTGCTACCTTTGCCTACATCACTGGAATATCTAAAGAAGACACACTAATAACCTGGATACTTGTGCTGAGATGGAAGGAGAATTAAAAATATTCCATTTTTTTAAAGCCTTAAAAACTTTTGGAGGATGACATATTAGGCTAGTGAAGTGTCTATACGTGTGTGTGTGTGTGTGTGTGTGTGTAATTTTAAAATTTTGAGCTCAATTTGAAAGTTAGTAGTTTCCTTTTGAATATTCCTGTTTCCAAATAAATGTTAAAATGCTACTTTTTGCCATCTGTTGCTGAACTCTGCTAAGTTTCTACTGAAGTTTGGTAAGTAATCAGAGCAGAATTTATCATCGTCAAGAAAAGTATAAAATAAAACTATCTTAGAAGAATCTGGGAGTAGGAGGAAAAGCCACTCTCTAATTCGTTTGGGGTTTGATAAGGTGAAACCTGTGTGAACTTCCTGCGGCTTTCATGGCTGGGACCTGTGGCCATCGGGGATGGTAGGGATCTTCCACAGAGCCACGTCTTGTGCCTGAGCAGATAATCTGGGGTAAATATCTCTCCAGCAACTAAAAGAAAATATTGCTAAAGGAGGGTAGTCTGCACTCTTCATAAATGCTGATTCCTCCTCTGTGAAAAATGCCGGTGAATTCTTATGTCCTTGTCATATCCCTGCTAAAACAAACAAACAAACAAAAAAAACTGTTAAAGCAGTATTTTTACTTATATAAAAAGAAACCTTCAGCAGCAGCAGCAGCAGCCTCCTCATCTTGTGGGCTTTATGTCCTCATTGGTACCAAGATGCCTAAAGTTGACATACAGTATTTCAGCACCTGGAAAGAAACTTTGATGAGGAACCTCAGCAAGTGTAGTTAATGTTTATGTCCTTCTCTGTCAGAATATGCCCCAGACGTCTACAAATGTTTCTTCTTGTTGAATCAGTGTTGGAAAGGAAAGTAGATATCTTTCATTCCATAGCTTCACAATATCTTGCCTTAAGGAATGTATTCATCCAATAGAGTAGTTCTTTTTTAATCTAGATAGTGTTCTTAAATACATAGTCGCTCTTCTTGGCTTTTCAATTGAAGACTCTGCACCTTGAACCTAACTGAAAGAGGCTCAATGCGGCTCCTGATGCAGTGGCAGGAGGGTGGTCCAAAGCAGTTGTCCTGGACACCATAGTAGGTTCTCTTCCTGAGTCTGACCTGATTCCCTATGAGATGATGTGCTTCTCTGAGTGATAGCAAGAATTTATATGGAATTATGGAATTACTAGACCAAGGTTAGAGCTCTGTGTTTGAGGAAATAGTTTAAAGCTGCTTCAGAAAAATTTTTTTCCTTTAACAAAATGAATTTGGCAGCAAAACTTACAATCCAAATAAAGTAATTGAAATTGAAAAGTGAATTGGAATGAACTCTTTTACATTACTCTCGATTTGCTTTGGAGACTGAAGTTATGGATGTTAAGCAATACATATACATACATATAATTCTATGTTATACATATACCTAATAACATGAATAAAGATTAAAATATAAAAACTATTTAAATGCTCCTTTTGATCTTATTTGTAAATTGCACTTTCATTCAAATGACCCAAATCACTGTGACTTCTGCAAGATGTATTTAATCTTATACTACCATCTTAGTAACTAAATTTAGTTTTGATTTTAAAATTTCCAACATTTGCTTATCTCATTAAAGAAAGATAAATTGAGAAAAGAACAGTAACTTTAAATTGATGCATTAACTTCCCCCATGTATGTCAGACTGATTACTGGCTCCTTAGGCATGGGTTGATGATAAAGTGTCATTTATGCACACTTTAATTGTTATTCTCCTAAAAGACAATTTTCAAACTCCATCCATTTCTGTGCACTTGTAACTTTTCATGCTAATGGTGTCTTAAGATTGCAGCATTTAGAAAAGACTTTAGAGATTACCTAGTGACCCTGCCAACCAAGGTTGGAGTTCTTCACACAGCATTCCTGACAGACTGTCAACTAACCTTTAAGTGCACATGTCCATGGGCAGGGAGTCGTTATTTTGCATATCAACCCATCCCTTGGTTAGACAGTCACAGGTTTAATAAGACTTATCTTTGTCTTACAATATAATCTGTTACTTGGTAACTTCCAATTATTGATCCACTTTTCTGCCTGGATCAACACAGAGTAAGTCATTATCTCCTTTTTTTAGGTCAGCTTGTCAAATATTTTTAAGATGATTTCTGTGTTGTTCTTAATTTCTTATCTCTTAAAGACGTAAAATAGGTACAACCCCTCCTAAATGATAGTGTCATCATCCCTCAGATGGATGCTTTATTTTATTTTGATTCCTTCATAAACATGTACAAATAAGTTCAGATACTATGGTCTGAATTTAATATGAGGAATAAAAGGTAAAAGAAAATAAGGGAATTAGGCTGTCCCCTCTCATACCTCCCCATACCAGGAATTGAACCCAGGACACTTAACAACTGAGGTCACCTCCCCATCCCTTTTTAAATGTTTTTGTTTTATTTTTGTTTTTGTTTTTTGAGACAGGCCCTTGCTCAGATGCTGAGGCCGGATTTGAACTTTAGACCCTCCTGCCTCAGCTTCCTGAGCTGCTGGGATTACAGGCATGCACCACCACTAAATTCCTCCATTCCTTTTCTATTTATCTCTTCCTTCCTGGTTATATGAAATGCCTGATACTTTTAAAGACACTTTATGATAAATATAAAGAACTGGTCTGTTCTCATATGTATTGCTATTTAGCGAGGTTTCTACCAAGCTCTGCTGGGGTCTTAATATTTTTCAGTAAAATATAAGTGAAAATATTCTTGTTAGCCATGTAAGTACATTGGCCAAATGGACAATATATATTTCTCAATATTCTTACTAATAATATTCTTGTTAATAAATAAATAAATGCAATAAATTAATATTTAAAAGAAAAATCCTATAGGGTAGTTTCTTTGGGCATGGTAAGATAACCTTTGTTGAAAAGTCATAGTAGGTAAAAAAAAAGCAAAAGTTAGTCATATATATATATATATCTCACATGTAGCTACTTCTAGAACAAAGAGAACCAATTTTCAGTTGATTTAGTGTTAAACCGGACCACAAAGTCTTGACCAAGTCTGAAAGTTGGTGAGAGAGTTCCTTTGCAAAATTTGGTTCACATTCCCTCCAGCTCTTCCCTGAACCAGCTGCAAAATGAAGTAAAAGGAAATAGAATCTTCCTAAGAAGCTTCAGTTACCTGGCACCTTCTCTTCCTCGTGAAGAGCTACCCAAAGCTTGAAAGTGGGAAGTAAGTGGCCGATCAGACCTCTAGCTAGCTGTGTTTTATGCCATTGGCAGGGTGGAGTCAACATTTTTCAGGGGTCTACTGACCACCACAAGAGACAAATCCAAGCATCATGGTAACCTACTTCTGTGCTTTCTCTCACTGCAACATAGAGCCAAGCAGGAGGATGATGACTGATTTGGGGGATGATCACTTCTACAAAAAGTCTTTCATTATTGTTCCACACTGGCAAGAGACATTGACCATAATAAGGGATAGAAGGTTCTGAACCAGAACTTTCTTGTATCAAAGAAGCAAGCACTTTTATGAGTGAATATTATTGACCAATAACCTTGCTTCATTTTGAAAATACATATAAGAATATGTTGTATTTCTTCTTCTAAAAGCTAGAAACCTCTGGAGAAAATCACATGCAAACAAGTGAAGATAGATGGAGTTTTCTATGATGTTTTATACAAACTGCTTTTGGAAAAATAAGGAAACAATTATGGCAGTGAAAGGTGGTAAAAGTGGGGTGCAACGTCAGGGGCTACAGGGAGAGAGGGTGACCTTTAACCTAGTGTTATTACAGAGAAGTATAAAAAGAAAACATATTCTATCTAGAGGAAGCTTTTATGATTCGAATTCTTTAAAAGCGATTGTTTATAAAAATTTCAGCATGTTTTCGCTGGAGGATATGGATTGAAACATACTGAAAATATTAAAGTGAATTGCTTTATCAAATTATGATCTCAGAGTAAATAATAAAGAGAAACTGGAAAAGAGACTTGTAAATGTATCCAGGTTTAGCAGCCCTTATCTCTCCATAAATATGTTGGTTTTCCAGGTGATTTCTAATGTGCCTGAACTTTCCCCCTTTACACCTGGCTAGAAATCTGTAAAACAACAACAACAAGAACAAAAGCCGACCCTCTTCCATTAGTTTCCCCTTTAGTTGACCCTCTTGTCAATACTTGGAAACTCCATTACTGCTCAACCCAAACTAAACCCTAAACCCCATCCTTTTTTCTTATTGTTAGGGAAAGCTGTGTCAGAGCCAGCCATCTTACAATAGATAATTACAAATTGATTTTGTTCAAGAATCATTCCCAATACTTTTAATATTTGATCAAACATTTTCAGTCATGTTAAAAATATTACTTGTGCAGAATATAATTTCATCTTAGTTTTTGTTTTTTGTTTTGTTTTTAGAAGTCTAAAACCTTCTCATCTCTTTGAGTATTTCATCTACAATCACTAGGCAAGAGTGGGACATGATTTCCACAGTACTTGGAGCATAATATCCAAGTACAGAGGACCGAGTCTCTTGTATAACTGCATGCTGTTTGTTGGGGCAGAGGACAGATTGGACCTGAATATTTCATTAATGATGTTCTAAGGGAAGAAAACAATCTGAGAAATAACAGCCCCATGACACTGCATTGTTTATTGTAAAAGCATTTATGAAAATGAGGGATTGTTTTTATTGAGTAGGTCCAATAAATTAGGATTAATTCTCATTTTTAAGCCTTTTTGATGGTGTGTACTGAGGAAAATAACAAATTTGTATACCAATAACTATTCCTTTCAGTCTCGGTGTTTTTGTGATAAGCTTCTGGTAGTTACTAAAGCATAATGAATTGTAACAAATACATTTATTTGTTGAGTAACTGGCCTATACAAAGCCCAAATACAGCCTGCTTTCAAAATACTTGGCTCTCTTGGAGGACCTTGACTTAACATGGCATTTTTATTTTTAAATTTTTATTTATTTTGCATTATGATTCTTATTACATGTATACAGCACAATTTTTCATATCTCTGGTTGTATATAAAGTATGTTGATACCAATTCGTGTCTTCATACATGTACTTTGGATAATGATGTCCATCACATTCCACCATCATTGCTAACCCCCTTCCACCTCCCTTTCCCTCCCACCCCTCTGCCCTATCTAGAGTTCGGCTATTCCTCCCATGCTCCCGCTCCCTACCCCACTATGAATCAGCCTCCTTATATCAGAGAAAACATTCACCATTTGTTTTATTGGGATTGACTAACTTTCACTTAGCATTATCTTCTCAATGCCATCCATTTACCTGCAAATGCCATGATTTTATTCTCTTTTATTGCTGAGGAAAATTCCATTGTGTATATATGCCACATTTTTTTTATCCATTCATCTATGAAGGGCATCTAGGTTGGCTCCACAGTTTAGCTATTCTGAATTGGATTTGCACATTTTTTATGGAGTAATTTTGCTATAATTTAAGCATGAATACCTCAAGGGAATTGAATATTATTAGTTCTGGATTTCGTGTCTTCAACTTTTGCTTGTGTAAGAATTCCCATAGTCTTTACACTGAGGCAAATTTCTGGTTTGGTCTATGGGTTATTGTTAATGTTCATGTCAGTACCAACTGACCTCTTAATTTGAGTTCCCAGCCTGGGAGTGCATGAGTCAAACTGACTTTACTGTGAGGAATAGCTACTGAGATTTTTATCTTTTTAGAATCTTAAATGGAAGGAGATAAATGTAGCTACTTGCTTGAAGCTTTTCTTTCTTCTCACCTTCAATCAATAATCAATCCTGGAGAGTGAGTGGCAGCCAAAGAAGAATTTGATTATAGGTTAAGTTCCTATAATATTAGAATAATAGATAAAGAGATGTAGATAGGGGAAAAAGTGCATGAATGATTTTTAATATTCTTATAATAAAGTGAAGTGTTTTTATCATTATGAAAGTTCATGGGAAATACATTATTTCTTAATTGTTGATTTGCTACATGATGATGATGTATTCATGGATTCCTTCTATTCCCAGTGTAATTGCTTATTTCCATGGCACCTGTCACTCTGGAATACAGGTTCCTTGACATCATAAAGAATTTAATAAAATTTTCTCTTTAGCATTTTCCACCTCTCAATCATGTGTGTGGTTGGTAGTTGAGGGAGGT
>NW_026000057.1:1151931-1281783 GCF_001458135.2 Marmota marmota marmota | reverse complement strand
GGGGGGGGGGGGGGGACTCTGAGCAGAGCCTTTCAATTTTCCAAGCATCCCAGATAAGAAAGCTGTATTTGAGTTGCAGAGTGCAACTCCAAGTTGGCGTGACTCCTTCATTTCTTACTATCATTAGTATTGTTCAGTTAGGTAAATAAGAGGCTAACAGACTCCCAATTTACTCGGTGTATCTTGTTATAACCCAGGGCATAAAACAGTAAAGTTGCCAACCCTTTGAGAATTCAGATTTTAGGTTGTTCATTCCCTTGGAAAATATGTTGATGTTTTTAGGCTTTGCTACTTATAGCCATTTTAGGCACTTTGTTATGGCCCCAAACATCGACATTAGTAGCTTCTTTCTGATACCTGGTGCGGAGGTTTTTCTGAGAATTAAAAGTCCTTGACACTGACTTTCTTCATCTTTCTATCACTTACTTCCTTGGTAGATTACAGTTTTACAAGTACCACACTATCTTGTTTTGTTTACTCAGTCTCTTCTCCATGAAAAAATGTGTATAATCCCCTAATAAAGCTTTCCCTGAAATTTAATAGTTTAAAGAAAGGAGACACCATTTAACATTTTATCTTCTATAGCTTGAATTATTTTCCACATTAAATGTTCTTAAGATAGCAGTGTCCAGAGAATTTTGGTCTCTCTCACACAAAATAAACACTTTCAAACTCACAAATTATTCTTATACTAATTGCTTCTGTTGCCATTATCTTGTTTTGTTAAGAGATCCTTTACTATATCTTATAGAACAAAACTGTGTGTGAAATAATTATTTCTTAGAAAATTAAATAAGATTTTTACATTGAACAAATGCTGCTTTATAACAATTAAGACAACCTAATGATTACTAATTCTAAAGGCCCATTTGTTACATGTGTAACAAACTCCTTTGAGTTAACTCAAACGCCAGTGAAACTCCATTGCTTTTTGTACAAATTTAATGGGCAAATTCTCATCTAGACATAAAATGCATATAACATTTCTATTTGACAAATATCCACTATACTTTATCACTTCACAGTTGATTGGCCGCATTCCATGGTCTCCTCCAAATGAGAACATCAAACTCTTGTCTGTCAGAATCATGTGTATACATGGCAGGAATGAATTTAGAGTTTCATATCTCTTTTTAGGTGCTTCATAGAAATTGGTGATTGTCACAGTTCTGTATCAATAGTGTGTTTTTTTTAAACCATCAAACTAACTTTAATGTTCTCTAGTATTGAAAATGCTATTCTTATAAATTAGTTTCATGTGGTTCCTGTTAATTTTGCATTATAAATTCATGGAATAGGTCATCAAAATATATACTTTGAATTAATGAGGCAAAGTCAAGAATCCAGAAATTTCAAACTAGTGAATGGGGTCTGAACACACACATGTATATACTTGATCCTTCTTATATCACTCAGAAAATCCTCAGCTAATCATGACAGTTGAAATTAATTGATTTTTTTCTTTATTTAAATTCTGATTGATTATACATGACAGCAGAATGCATTTCAATTCATTGTACACAAATGGAGCACAACTTCTCATTTCTCTGGCTGTGTAGGATGCAGAGTCACACTGTTCGTGCAGACACACGTGTACATAGGGCAATAATGTCCATCTCATTCCACTGTCCTTTCCACCCCCAAACTCCCTTCTCTGCCTTCACTCCCTTCTGCCCAATCCAAAGTTCCTTCATTCTTCCGTATCCTCCCCGCCATTATGGATCAGCATCAGCATATCAGGTTGAATAGTATATCCCCCATTTGAGGAGATTGGCTTAAAATTAGTTTATCTTAAAGCATCCATCTAAATTCCATAGAACAGACAATTTTAAATAAGATAACACAGATGTTTAACTCCTTCTATAAACAGTACAAAATAAAGTGCCCCTTATGTTTCTTGTTATCTCTATCCCCCAAATTCTTACTGCCCAATAATGTCAGTTTTTGTGTCTGTGGGTGACTTAGGAATCTTTTGTGACTGCCCAGCTTTCCGTTATCACAGCACTTGTTTTGGTAAGCGATCAGAAAATATTAAAATAAATGTTGTAGAGCCATAGCTGAGGCAAGCAGACACCCATGATTGAATCAGTCCTCATGAAAGAAAAGAAAAAAAAGAAAAAACAGGACCCTGTGGACTATCTGTAGAATTCTCTCATTTTTCAAGTATGGTGTGTGTGTGTGTGTGAGTGCATATATGGAGAAGTAACGCACACTGTTTTTGGCCCTAGAGGCAATCACTCTCCCTATCACCGTGAAACATCTTTCTCTAAGCAGCACAATGGGGATAACAAAACCCATTTCTGTCTCAATTTAAGTTTAATTCCCAGCTGGAACTTGAGATGAGGCTGTAATGAACTTGAACTTGCAACACTGATTATCTCATACATGCATAGAACAATCTTCAGATACAGCAGTGGAGTTTCCAGATCCTATTCTGCAGGTATTCAGTTCCTCAGAAACAGATACCAAACAGATGGCGATGCTCTGGCATATCACTACATTGAGCATGGGGCAATCAGCCAGGTTTTGGTTTATTTTACTTTATACATAACAGAAAATGACTAAGCAGCAATATAGCATGCTCGGATATATTTATAAATACCTGTATAACACCTCCTGTCAGAAGTTTCTAAATTAATGCATAAAACCTAAGCAATACTATCCAAAAAAATTATGTAAAGGCCAAGGTTCATTTCAATTATAAAATATTTCTAAGAAACAGAACAGATCTCCCCCAGTATCCTAAGAATTCCCCAAATTAGTTAGACTTTTACAGAAAATACATTCATTCCTTCATCTGTCCTGTTTACTGCTGAAATACTAAATTATATTCTATGGACATGAACAAATGATTGTGGCTATTTATACCTTTTATGGACCAGAACTCAAGTGGAATAAGGTAGTCAAGTAGATTGGAGAATACTTGCTAGAGTCACTGTCAAAGTTAAAACTCTAGACAAGAGGGCTGGGATGTAGCTCAGTGGAAAAGCGTCTGCCTTGCATTCGCAAAGCCCTGGGTTCGACCCCCAGTTCCAAAAAAAAAAAAAAAGACTCTAGACAAGAAATCGGGAAAGCCCTAAATTTTGAATTTTATTGTGATATTCATACTCACTGAGAGAGTTTGGAAATCAGAAACTTGCTACCCTCCACAATTTTCTATATCTGGGTTATCCTTTCCATAATTTCTGTTGTTGTTATTGTTGTTGTTGTTGTTAAGAGCTATGTAGTCATACATAGTACTTGGGCTTTCCATGGTTTCTCAGAGAGAAAGTAGGGAGTCAGATAAATTCCTAAAACACTCAGGAATATCTGAAGTCTGTTCTGAGAGGTTGGGCCATGACAACAGGTACACTATCAACTTTTTACTATGTAAGAATATGGTGGCCATCATTAGGACAAAAAAATACAAGTCAGCATATTTGATTTTTCACAGCAAGATAGTAACATCGGCACTAATATCACTAGTGTCTAAAGCCAGAGAGATTCCCTTCCTGTTGCTAATGCAGAGGGTCAGTGTCCATTCAGTATTTGCTCCATACCAGCCTTGCTGTCTTACCAGATTGCCTCTTTTGACTGCCTTCTGAAAGCTATTTTCTGATATAGCTACCTAAACTCCTGTTTTAAAAAACATATCAGATCTGTCCACCATCTGCTCAAAAACAAGTCAGGTGCCTCTCACAGGATCCTTCATCTACTTGGTTTTTTTCCCTGTCCACTACCTTCTCCTCCCAACCAACATGAGGTGCCGGAAGCCACTTGTCCTTTGCACAAGTACCTGTGTATTGTATTCTACTCTTCTCTAATAAACTACTGTATTTTCACAAAATCTACCCTGTATGATACATGTTCTACAGTGGTTCATTGTTCTTTGTCTGTGCTTGAATATCACTGAAGAGCATTTTTCATGAGATTCAGGTATTGGTACTAACTTAGATTTCCTTTTTTTCCTCTAGCCTTGAGCCTTTTACGCTAGTGCCATATTTATCCAATCTTTCCATTACATCAGTACCAGATTTGTGGTCTTTGATGCATTAGTATTTATTTCAGTTGCAATTCAGCAGGTAAATCATAAAAATGTTGAGATGGAATTGACTTTTTAGGCTTATTGTCTATCTAGGCCAATTTTCTTTGTTAATTTCAGGTCAAGTTTACAGATGTACCGCTAGTTAGTGAGTGCAACAAGTCCATCATCCATTTCCCCCAATACATCCTCTATTGTATTCTCTTCTATGTACCAGTGGAGTTTCTGTTATGGTTTAGAAATGAGGTATCCCCCCAAAGCAAGAAAAAGTGTGAGACAATACAGGAAAGTCAGAGGTGAAATGATTGCATTATGAGAGTCTTAACCTAATTGGGGCATTAATCTCCTGAAAGAGATAAACTGGGTGGTAACTATAGGCATGGTGGGTGTGGCTAGAGGAGGTGGGTCATTGTGGGTTTGCCTTTAGGGTATATGTTTTGTCCCTGGTCTACAGGGTCTCTGTCCTTCCTGGAGGCCACGTACTGATTCTGCTTTCTTCCACCACACCATAATATTCTGACGCAACTTGGGCCTAGAGCAATGGACTTAGACCCTTGAAACCATTAGCACCCCCAAAACCCTGTATATCTCTAAAATTGTTCTTGTCGGGTCTTTTTGTCACAGCAGCAAAAAAGCTGACTAAAACAGTTTCCATTTGCCAAATTCTTCTTTTTAATACTCTTCCTTAAGAGGAGATTTTTTTCCAACAACTATTTAAATCTCACCAAAGGAGTTCTTAAATGTGTTAAGGAACTTTTTACAAGGACTATTTAGAGTATTTTATAGGATACCTGGGGAAAATAAATTATTTGTACATGTCTTGTCTCTTGAAAACGTTTTGTGTCTATAACTGCTTCCATGTTTTAAAAAATATATCTGAAAAATAACAAACATTATAATGAGGCTTCATGACACTTAAGATTTTAAATATAATGGGAGCCTGAAAAAAATAGTCTATTCTTGATTAAATGAGACTTGAATGTTGCTTCCAAGAAAGTCAGAACAATGAATGATTTATTTCCATATAGAACATCATTTTTTACTTTTTCAAAGTAAAGATATTAAAGAAACATGAAGACATGAAGACAGAAGCATTATGTTTTCTTATAATAATCAGGCATCCCCATCTTCTTTTAATAATAGAGACTGGATCTACAAGTTTTTACAACATCCCTGGATTTATCCGTGCCATGTGAAAGAGAAGACATTTATCCAGATTAATTTTATTTAAAAATGAGATATCACTTAAGTATCTTCAGAATTTTATATTTTGTCAGAATTATTTAAACAATTGCATTGATTTTCTGTGTACATTTCTGACATTGATATGTGGATATTATTTGTTTAAATTTTTTTTAATATGAGACTTTAAACTTGTTTTGAACTTTCATAGGGCAACATTTCCTAATTCATTATCTTCTAAACAATAATTACATTTATGTTGTTAAATAGATGCTCCAAGAGAAAGAATTTCTCTGGCCTGTATTCCTCAGAAAATCACAATGCATATAGGATATAATTTTAAAGTATAGTCAGATCTCTGAATCTGTGGTCTGCATCTGTATATTCTGCCAAATGCTGATTCAAAATGTTTTTTTAAAAATACATCTGTACTGAATATGCAAATATTTTTTCATGTCATTCCCTGGACAGTGCAGTACAACTATCTACTTAGCATTTGCCTTGAATTTGGTTATTTTAAGCAATCTACAGATGACTTAAAGCATGCAAGAAGATGTGTGCAAGTTATATGTAAACACTTTAGCTAAGAGACATGAGCATCCTCCAGATTTGGTATTCATGAGGAATTTTGGCACCAGCCTCACAAGGATATCAAGGGACAACTCTGTTAATATTAGCAGTAAAGGGAATAAATCATGAATGTACATTTCAAAAATAAGTATAAAGTGAATACCTGAGAAACAACTACCCAAGTCCCAGAAATAGAATCTGCCAGCTCCCAGAAGTTCCCAACATACTTACATATGAAAGCCTTAGGAAGACTCTATCTAAAGCACTTTTTCTAGCCCCGCCCTGAGTACCATGGAACACAATATAGGACACTAAGTTTTGACCAGTAGATGAGACAAAGGCATTACTTTCTCCATACTTAAGAAATATATTCAATGTATTCTTGGCTATAGAACTTTTTCAGAACATCAATGTTATTTTGCAACATGTGCCTGTCTATGAAGGAATATAGAGAAATCTGCATATTGTTTTAACTTATATCTATATGCAATTGCTTCCGTTTATATTTATCAACACAGAAGAGCATGAGTTATGATTAAGTAATCAGGTAGTACGTTCTGAAGAAATAAATTTTAAATAAGTAATTCCTAGGGAATGAATAAGCTAGTTTATTAATAGAAGAGCAACATAATTTCTTTTTAGAAATTATTGGGCCTGTTAATAATTTATTCTGCATCTATTATCTCTAATTATAATTATCTAAGTTATAAGAAAATTATATGCTTATAATTATTAATGGTATAAATATTTCAACAAATATCCCAATATTAATGATTTCTGATTGATAGTGTTACAGCAAAACATTATTAGAATGTAATGATAATTTCAGGTAGACCAAGATAAATTATAAGACCCAAATGATTCAGTTATTTTTTACAGATATAATTATATTAAAATGGAATAGGAGCATAAAAGAAATGAGCACTGTATAAGATATAATAATAAAAGCAAACAAGCAATATTTTTCATGTAATAATAATAATAATTCCTCCTACTCCTCCTCCTCCTCCATCTTCTCCTCCTCCTCCTCCTTCTCAAAAAGAATCAAACTCCATCCAACAGTTCATCAACTTTGGACTTATAAATTTAAGAAAAACATTTAAAGAGATTAATGTAGTATGACCTGTTCATATATATAAGGTATAGAAAATATATTATTATAATAACAGTTGCATATTTTTAAATCATTGGTTTGGACTATGAATTTCATAGTGATTATTCTAATTTTAATGTGTAGATTTTATACTTATTAACCATTAATAGAAATATCTCATGGATTCTTTTATTCTCCTTTATTCAATAAATAATTGTTAATGCTTATAATGACATTAATAGTTTCCAGCTACAATTTCTTGAATATTCAATATATGCCAGATATGCTTAATTATTTACTTTGTGTGTACATGTATTTGTGTGTGCACATATTTTTAGTTTTCACATTAACTTATGTATAATGCTACTATTATTATCCCTGATTAAAATGAGACAAAATAAATGTCTAGCAAAATTATGTACCTTGTCTGAGCATTACAGGTAGTAAAAGATAAAGCCAGACTCAAATCTCAGTTTGTCTGACTCCCTGGTCGTAAGCACCATGCCATATTGAATCACTGTGTACTCTATGGTGTGTTAGCTACCAGGAATAAAAACACACTAACATTTATAGAACTACAGGAACATGTAAACTAATCATCTGTATTTTAGTTTTAATAAGCTATTGCTATTTTATTAATATCTCTCTAGTGGGGAATATTTTAAGCTAATGAGAAGACATCTAAATCTTCTTGTACTAGAATGCTGTCCATTAGAATGTAGTTCTCAAAGAGGAAACAAGTCCTTGTAAATTGTAACCTTATATTTCTGTATAAGAATGTTTTAGGTCACTCCTAGTTTAACTTTGAAATTTCATTTGTACAAATGAGATTCAGTTCTCTATGATCTTCCAAGAAACTAATTGGAAATTTAATTTCAATACATTTTTGCTTTTATTTAGAACAAGGAATTAAAAGAATAAAAGTATTTTATCCATATAATTCTGGAGTTCATAATAGCAACCTATTACTTGACAAAAAGTTGTAAAATCTGCTGCTGATATTTATGACACTTCATGTGGATATGACCCAAAGAACTTCAATTAATTAATGTGTGGTTAGGAAGAAATGAGAAATGGTATCTGAATAGCCTTTTGTGCTAATACTTTGTCTTTTAACATCTCTTGAAAATTGCCATGTATTAATGTGGCCATAGATGAATTTCTGCCTATTGATACAGTCACCTTTCTGAAAAGAACTATATTTAATGTCCACCACACTCAAAACTCCATTTGAGTGAACTGCAGCTATTGAACCAGGTCTTGAGTACCAACAGTAGATTTATATGGATGATTTTATTATTTGTATTTCTTCATTTCATGTTCCTCCTTTGGAATTTGGCATGCATAATGATCATTTCTTGGTGCATCGTTAACAACTCTTGGGACCAGTATTTACTTGCTCTCTATTTGCAATGTGGCTTCCAGCCCATTAAATGCCACCAGTCCGTTAAACTATGAAGTTGCAGATCACTAAGAACTACTTCCTTGCCAAAGCCAGTATGTATGAAGCACTCTTAATTATATTAGATTACTATTTTTGACTTGAATCATGTGTAGACCCCTTTTAAGAAAAGATAAGTATTACATACCTTCTTTTCATAATAAGCTAATTTGGGGGTAATGTTACTTATTTCTGCCCAAACCTAAATCTTCCTATACCTTTTGCTCTTACACAACTATAATATAAAACAACTGAACAAATTATGTAGAACATAATTTGTGTTAGCACAATACATTTACTATGACACAATACTGTTTTTCTGCAATTAAAATGCATGTGATAGCCATTCAGTTAACCTGTGTTTTCTTTGCTAATTGATAGTAAGATTTCGCATTCCTATTTTCAAAACTACTGTAAAAACCTTTTGGGAGATTGTTTCACAATTTATAGTACTTTTGTGCTGACCCTTGGCTCCAAAGCTTAATGAGAGTGGTAAGCCAGATTCTCTAGATCTTTCTCCCATGAAAATAGCATCTAGAAGGTGGAGGAATGTTATAACAATGATGGAAGTTTTAATGACCTGTCTGTTGCTACAAATTCCACTGTTTCTTCTCCTCAGAACGTTATTAGGCTTTGACAAATTCTTCCCGACATCCCAGTGTTATCTTAACACCATGATTACTTCAATATTTGCCCCAATGGCTTCCAATTTCTCTACTTCGATCTACCCTGTGTAATATTTTCAAACTAATGTTTTAACCCAAGCACAGACAGTCCCTGACATAGCAAGGTTCAAATTATGATTTTTACATTTTACAGTGGAATGAAAACAATATGTATCCAGAAGAAACTGTACTTTGAATTTTGATCTTTTCCAGGATTAGCAATTGTAGAATGATTGGTTCTCTTGATGCTGACAGGAAGGGAAAGTGACCGTTCCCACTTAGCCAGGTCATCTTGAGGAGAGAACACTGACACTCTGCAGTGTGCCATGACACTAAGCTGTGATGTTCTGTAGGTCAGCTGCATGGAATGCATTTTCAATCATGGTATCTACAATTCATGATGGGTTTAAAGGGACATGGCTCCTTGGTAAGATGATGAGCATCACAGACTGCGTAGAACCATGTGGTCCTCCAGTGGCTCTTCAATGTCTGACTATCAAACTTTTCTTGCCTCTTCTCATCACCTTCTTGATCCCTTCATCTGTTTATCAGATCACATTTCCCTGTTTCTCTCACTCATCTTTCACCCTTCTTTCAGGTAACTGCCTGTCCCCTTTCCACACTCATAGAAAACATTCAGCACATAAAAACACAACAAATCCTTGCCTGTCTTTTTCTTTCTTTCCTAAATGCTCTTCTCCATTGCTTCATGTAAATCCTGCTAGGGCAACAGGTATGAGCTGGAGCTGCCCCAGGGTATCCTAAAAGTCTACACCAACGAATTTCTAGATTCTTCTTTTTATACAATTTACAGAGAATAGTACATACCTTCTGTATTCCAGGGGTACTGAGTTGTCTTAGGTAGACTGGAACACCATGTATGCAGGTACTGATATCTCCATAGAAGAATGTAGAAAAAGAGTATAGCACAGTTGGTAAGAGCAGTACTCAGGAGTCAGAAGGAGCCAGATTCAAGTTCCACCTCTGCCTCATATTACCAGTTTATTCTTGAGTCTGCTACCAAATATCTTGGAGTTTTCCCATTTGCAAAATGGATCTTTGTACCTGCCTCACATGAGTGATATGAAGACAAAGGAGATCACCTGGGTGAAGTGATAAGCACTTGTTACCATCTAGGGGTCCTGGATTCATTGCCTCTGTTCAGGAAAGAATTGAAGAACAGGACACAGGGATAGCAGCAGCAGTTTTGTTGCAGAAGTGACAGTAACACACTTCTCTGAAGAGAACAGGCCTGGGAGCTGGGAGTCCAGTGGGGAATTTTTGACTTCTTCTTTGTATGGTCCCTGAAATTTTCTCCTTTTCTTCTGTCCTCACAATTGTTCATTGGTGCCCCCCAAATCCAGTGTCTATTTTTGTTTTTCTATGAGATCCCCTACTTAGGGGGCACAAGTATGGAAGTGTCTGTCCAAATGGGTCCCCCACTTGTATCCATGAGCACTTCTGTCAACTGGAAAGTTGACCTCATTAGAAGACCCTCTCCATGCTCCTTTGGTCTGGTCCTGCCCCTGACCTCCTCACTCGCCCTGGCTCTCTCTGCCCTTCTACATCTGCCTCACACTTGTGCAGTAGAACGCAGTGGTAACTTTTACTGTTAACTTCTTGAGTTTTTAGTTGATGCTTTAATAATGAGTATTAATTTCCCTTCATCCATATTCTCAGTGGCGTGTGAGTTAGTACAATAGCAAGGGCAGCAGCAGATTCAGAAAGATGGGTTTCATGACATAATTATTAAGGAAAAAGAGCCAAGGGCCATGGGGATTGCTGAGGAACAGAGAGATCTGGAGTCATATCGTGTGTTCTCAGACTCTGCCCCAGTCCCCCACACCCCTGGGAGCATTTCTGCACAGAAGTGTGCTGAACTAGAGTCTTCCCAATGATGAAGCTACAGAGGAAGTTACTCCTCTATTAATGATGGGGCCTGAAAGGAGAGATTCTCTTTCGCCCAGTGGGAGTTGAGGAATATCATTAATCCAATCGTTCTGCCCACATTCCTGGCTCTGCACCCCCCACAGGCTGCTAATGAGACCTGGGTCCTCCTCTGGAGGCCTCAGCTTTTACTTATTTGAAAAATGAAGAGGTTGAATCCCATGATCTCTAAGGGTCTCTTCTAACTCCAGCAATCTGAGTTGAAGAAAAGCTTTAAGCAATTAGAAAGAGACTAAACAAAAGAAAAAAGTGGGGGGAAAAATATCCCTTTCCCAAGCTCTGTGTCTTTGTGTTTTACTCAATTGAACAGAATGGTCGATACAGAGTGTGATTTCTGACTGATGTGTAACAAAGCCCAAACCAATTGGAGAGAAAAAGAAACTGCTGTGCCCTTCGAATTCTCCTGGTTCTACTAGAATCAAACTCCTGAAACACTTTTTATTTTAATCTGAGAAGTTAACTCTGAGCAATTGCCACGATTGGCTCCGAGTGATATTTTGCACTCTCTCTGAGAGCCATCTGTTTGGCAAAGAACAGAGTCATTTCAAGAATTACTGCAGAGCATTGTTGCAAGTGTCAGAAATGATGGCTCTGTTAGACACAGTCTGATTATTTGCTTCAGTGTGGTGACTAAAGGAGCCGGAGAAGATAAAAATGCTGTCACCTCCACCTAACACATTATAATTGCTACTTTGACCTACCTATAAGTAGGTTCTGCAAGATGTTAAGTCACTCTAGTTCTTGTATTTCACCTGTAGCCTCTCATCATTTCTATTTATTTTGATTGATTCCAACCTTTATTGCTTCTTGCCTGGACCACTGCAGTCATTTCTTTCTTTCTTTCTTTCTTTAATATCTTTATTTATTTGTTTGTTTGTTTGTTTATTTATTTATTTATTTATTTGCATGTGGTGCTGAGGATTGAACCCAGGGCCTCACATGTGCGAAGCAGGCCACTGAGCTATAACCCTAGCCCCTGGCATTTCTTAATTGTTCTCCTTTGTCTAGGCCTTTACTATCTACTTTGTACATCCACTGAAGAGTTTGTTCCTAAAGTTCAATGATGATCATGTTCCTTGCCACTACATAAAAAGAATGTTAAAGCTGCTTAAATTTTGGTGCCTCTGTCATTTCAAGATGAATCCACTTTTTCAATCTTCTTTCCCTCCTTTCTTACCACTCTGAGACTGTAGTCAGTTTGGACTGTCCCCAGTTCCCAGCATATGACCTTAACGTCCCCTTCCCAGTGCCCTCACTCATGCTGCGATGTCCTTCTCCTGAGTTCATGCCCCTCCTCTCTCCACTCTGCCACCTTCTTACATCTTTCAGGCACCAACTTGGTTCCACAAGAGCCCTGGAAGATGCCCATGAGTCACCATGGCCAATGACATCCCGCTGCCCCTGGGCCAGCACCTGGTCTTGGTGCCTTCATCTTTTATCATTGATGGTGGTTGATTTTAATTTTAATGAAACTCAAGAGCCTCTTTTGTGCTCAACAAATATTGTTTGGAAAATTAAACTGTCATTCCTAGTTACCTTGTCAAAATTGTTGCTTAGCTTATTAAAAAAAAAACAAAAGTTAAATTTCCATCTATCACACTATTAAAACAATTCTTGCTAGAACCTAGATTTGGATGGGGGGGGAAAGCTTAGAAGATCAGCCCTTCTCAAGGTTCAATTTGTAGAATATTGATTCATAGATTGTTTTTTTATTACAAAAACAAGTTGTAGGTTAAAGTAGTCAGCTTTTCCAAAACACTCTCCCTGCCCAGGCTTTCTGGATCAGCCTGCACCCCTCCCTACTCCAGACTCACATCCTGACATGTTTTTCCTTAGGGCTTTATTATTTCCTAAAATAAAACTTGTTTTTATGTGCTTTTTACCTGGTTCCTTATCTGAGTATCAATTGCATAAGGGTAGGAAATTTATCTTCTTTCAATTTATATTTATAGTACTTAAAGCTTATTATAATGTATGCACTCACTAGTTTTTGAATAAATAAGTATATTATAAATACTATTTGAGTTCTTTTAACTTAGGATTGCCCTAACTTATTTCATCACAGATATCTTGGGAAATATCATTTTCATGGAGTTGTATTCTGTATCCTTATAAGGGCTGAAGGGCACAAGTTAAAAAGAGGGAAAGATTCATTACGACCCAGGTTAAAGTGATTGTAACTTATAGTAGGACAGTACTAACCCATTTAAAAAAGAAAATAAATTCTTAACATTAAACAGAGAAATAAGAGGAAGTATCTGTCCTGTCTATAAAAAAAATAGAAGGACATCTTTGAAGGCCATTTATCAACTTGGAATAGATAATTAAGTTCTAGGAATCCAGATTTAAGTCTACCCCAAAATCAGATTGGAAATAGCATGTTGCAAATAATTAAAAGTCATTAGTGGTTATTAGAAATTAGAAGCATAACAATACGCTCTGTTCTTTTCCTGGTTATTTGTGTTGATATGTTTATATGTTCATTGAAAGGCTCTAAGCCAAGTAGACATATGAAAAAAGAATCAGTTCAGGAGGTATAAGCCCTGAATTGAAAGTCACGTGTGTACATACCTGTAAACTCTTGGGACCTACATAACATTGTGCTTCAAAATTATATGTGAAGATTCTTTTAGAGATACCATGGGCAATTTGGATGCTCTCACTTGTTTTGACATTAATGGTTAAGTCCTCAGAAAATCAATCTTATAAACTTCTAATATGGAAGACAATAGTAATAATATTTTTCTTTCAAAGTTAAGTGAAAAAGAAGTAAAATTCAAGAATGGCATAGAAGTAAGCAAGATGAAATCAGAGTTAAAGTGTTCATAGGTTGTTTAGGAACATGGTAAGTGTATTAATTTCAGATGTTAAGCTTGCATTCATATTTTGAAATTGCAAAGATGACCAGTAAAGGCATATAGTGTGTGTCCAACAATTTTACTTCTAGGAATCTATAATAATAGCAACAAATTGAAGAAATCATAAATGATTATTAATAAAGAATTTGTTAAAATTATTATGGGGCTGGGGTTGTAGCTAAGTGGTCGAGCACTTGCCTCAAATGTGTGGGGCACTGGGTTTAATCCTCAGCCGCATATAAATAAATACAATAAAGGTATTAAGTTCGTCTATCCAATATTGATTAAAAATTTTTTAAAATTAAAAAATTTAATTTTTTAGTATTTTTAAAATTAAAAATTTAATTTCATAGTATTCTAAAGAATACTATGCAGCCCATTAAAAAAATGTACAGGATGCCTTTATTTTCTTACTAAACAAATATGTTACAAATATGTCTGATTATGCCCCCCAAAATGGAGAAAGGTGAATTTTCCAGTTAGTTACTTTTCTACATTTCCCTGTTCCGCCTGACCTTTGTCTTCAGCTTCATGTTCCACTGAAGCAAGGAGACTATAAGGACCTCGTGATTAAAAGTAAAATTTATGGCTAATTCTCAATCCATAAATATCTTACATTCTCTGAAAAAAGAAGTGGTGGCAGCTCTTCCACACCCTTCTCTACTCTTCCTTCTTTACCTTTCCTTTGGGACTCCCAGCACACTCACCTCACGCATCCTGAAACAGTTTCATCCATCCGTCCTCTTGACCCTGTCACAGTCTTGAGCTCTCCTTTTCCTTCTTTCTCTGCCAAGGCCCTGAAAAGACCAGAATGTTCTCTCCTGCACTTCATCACTCACGCACCAGCTGCTTCTAATTCCTGTTCCTAAAATTCTACTGAAAGTCAAAGGCTACAAGACATAATCACCAAGTTCTGTGACCTTTACTTGCATTGAAACTTCCTTGCTCCAGCTGCGGAATTCGCCACACAAGTCATTCCCTCTTTCTTTGAATCTGGGACTGTTTTCTAGGTCCCTGTATATTGTCCTGCTTGCTTCCCAACTTTCCAGAAGCACGCTGAAGTGTTTGCCTTCAGCCCTGTCTCCAGTCATGTGATACTCTGTGCATGGGTGACTTCCTCTAATTAGCTCACTTTTTACATGAACTGGTAACAATTTAGGATATAAAGCGATGTTACAGATCCTGTCCAAACCTACATAGCCAACTAGAATTATGCATCAAACATAGGATGTGTAAATGAAGTACATTTTCCCCTGAATTTCAAAAATCATTTTTTAAGTTTTTTCTGGTCCTCCTTTCCCCTGATCCAAACTCTACATACTATTTTTCCAATTGCTTCTGTTACAAAAGCTGTGACTCCCTCACCTTTCTCTTTCACTCCCAGTTCAAGCACTCGTCATTTCTTGCCTTGGCTATTGCAAGAGTCTCCTAATTGGTCTCCAGGTCTCCATCTTATTTCATCCCTGTCACAGCCCTGGCTGAAGCCATCCTTCTTATTGCTGCTGGTTGCTGTCCTCGAGCACAGAGCTCATCACAGCCCTCCACTGCTCCCAGGTCCTCAGGGCCCACCCACCTCCTCCTAGAAAGTAAGGTCCATGTTTCCTGTTGCTGTTGTCAACACAAACATTTGCAGTGTAGCCCATCTCATTGTAAAACGTCATCACTGAATTCCTTATTTTAAAATATGTGGGGTTTTTTATAGAAAATATGTAAAGTAAATAAGTAACAAAAAAGAAAATGCTCTCCCATTTAATTAATTTTTCTATCTTCATTGGTTTCTCTGTTGCCCCATCATTATAACCAAGGCAGGCTGTGACTCATTCTTAAATACATCTGTATAGTTTTCTTGTTTCCATGTCTTTTCCTTGTTATTTACATTCCTCCAATCCCAAGCAATTTCTAGGCATTGAAACTCTATTCAGCCCTCACTATCCAATACAAAAATCTATTTTTCTAAGATGCCTTCCCTGATCTTTGAATCCCTATCCAGAGATTAATGGTGATATATTTAAAGCACTTTGAGCTATACCTGAGAGTTATTCCTCCCTGGTGTATTTTGTATTCTGCCTTCTTCATAGCGAGTTACTGTTGATGTTGTAGTTAGCCATGTGCTTGTTGTATCAAAAAGCTAAAATATATGATTCCTTGATTTATGTTATTCTCTTTTTCTTAGATTTTTGTCAGCCTTTACTTCTAGGAGTTGATAACAAAAGTAGTAATATCATGATGTTTGCAATGATTCATGGGAGTAAAGGGAGAGGTTGGGAGATGGAAAATAGTAGGAAAGCAACATTATCCTTCTAGGGGAGATAATGGATATTCTCTTAATTCTTGGGGTACAGACCCTTACTTCATTCTTTTGATGAATCCAATGCTAAGAATGGGTCAAGGTGAATGTTTAAAACTATACAGTGCCTGGTGACAGTGGTGTCCAATGTTAAGTTGGTTCACACTCAGAATATAGAGTGGAACAGCTGCATATCTGGACAAGGGACATACCACCTGCACAAGAACCGAGATGTAGCAAGGGGATGGAAACAGAGGGTGTTATTTTAAAAATGCATCTATTCACTTTTACCTTTGAGAATATGCTGTGTGCCTTTACATAATTCTCGCACTAATCCTATGGGATAAGTGTTAACATTCTCATTTTGAGGGGAAAGTGTTGAGACTTCCATGTTAGAAAATAGGGAGTCGAGCTGATTTTCATCTGTGTTATTCAGGCCTAAATATTGATTTGTCATTGTTGATATCTGCTACGTTTCTCAGGGTATTTTCTGAATAAACTGGGCTATAATCCAATGGTGTGTGGGGACTTCTGTTTTTATTTAGGAGCTTCCTAGCAGCCCAGGAGTCAGGCTGCTTCATGCTCTGCTAGATTTCCTTTACCAGGGAAGGGAGGTAGGGATAGATGGACCTCACTGTTCTCTGTCTAGGCTTATCAGGGATGGAAGTAAAACCCTTCAATTTCTGCATGTTAATTTTCTCTTAACAGAGGTACCAAAGTTATTCCAACACCAGGAAGTTGTAAATTCAAGCAGGAAGACAATGGCTGTTCACATTTTTGAACACTTGAGCCACAAACACACTTAAAGAAAATGTTTTATGGACTAGTTTCCTTTCTTTGATCTGGCTGTTGAGTTTTCAGAAACAAGATACCTTTCTTTATTAAAAAAAAGCATAACTATAACACATAGGATCCAGAAAATGAGTTATAAGCATATATCTAGATCTGTGTACCTATTTCTTTGCAGAAATTTCTTACTTATCTGTTCACAATGGTAAGTAAAACGTGGTATGGTTTTTGTTTGTTTCTTTACATAAACTTCATTCCAAGTTCCAGCTCCGAGCAGGCTAAGCTGAATGAAAGTCAGACTTTATTATTTCATGGCCTGCCCCTGCCACAGGTCTTACTGGGCGCTGAGGCTTGAACTTGCCGGCATCAGTTGCCAGACCCTGTTGTGTCCATTCCCCACTCCTGTGGTACCATCAGGCCCCTCCCTTCCCCCCGCATCCCAGTCTCACCCAAGAGAGGAATCTTTGGCACAGCTGGCAATGTCCTCGGGCCAGCGTCCTTCCCTGTATCCTGCAGCCCTTCTGCCCTGACACACAAGATAGTGCCCAGGCTTCACCCTGTGGCACTGACCTTTGTTTCTCTGCCCCCACCCCAGTCAGTGTGTCTGTCTCTATGGGCTTTGTCTCTCCCCCTCTGCTTTCCTCCCTCCTCCTTCCCTTCTCCCTTCCCTACCTTCTCCATCTCCCTCTTTTCCTCTCAACACTGTATTACCACTTCCCAGTGGACATTTCAAATTCTCTGTCATGAAAGGAGGGTAAATCTGTTTAGCACAGGCAGCTCTTGCTTTCAACCCTGCTAAAGTCCCTGGGGCACCTGCTTTAACCTACAGCCTCAAAAACTACCAGGAAGAAGAAACAGCAGACAGCATACCACAAATGGAGATATCCAATTTATTTTACCGTATGTGTTACATATATTTTCATATGTCTTATTAGCCTTCTTTTATCCTAACAAATCAACTTTAAATACTCCTCATAAGGTTTTTCCTTTGGTCTTTTAATCATTTATGATATTTCTTTCTGGATCTGATCCAAATACTCTCCTTTCTAAAACTCCAAGATCAAAACTGAAATTTATTCTCTGAAAATGATCTGATAGAAGCAATTATGCTTTCAACTCATTATGCCTTTCTTCTTCTTTTTTTTAAAAATAATAAAACATTTTTAGGTTTCACACCAGGCCACTTTCTTGTCTGCTCGTGAGTATAACACTGAGTGTACATACATTCTTTCTTTTCAAAGCAAGGTTTAGACACCTTCTGAAAACGTCACCACGTGGAGCCTGTCTTCCTCTGATGAGGAGATACTCTGACTTTCCTGGGACTTTGTAAAGCCAGAACATCAAAATGGGACAAAGAGCACAAAAAGTAATACCAGGAAGAAATTCAGTGAACATCATTAAATACCCAGTTTTCCTTCATTTTGTTTTAATTCATCAGAGTAGATGAGAAAGAAGCGGATTGCTTTAGAGACCAGATTGGAATATCAGAACACTTTCATTTTTTCAGTTTCTTCTCAACCCCAACAATTTCTGAAGGCAATAATTCTTAGTGGAGAAAATATGCATCTCTGGCTTACAGCAGTTAGGCATTAATAGGATCAAAGAAGCACAAGAAAATAGAGATGAAAGTAGTCAGAGAGGTCATTGAATCTAATCTTAAAACTGGTAAGAAACTGTATCTTCCTGCTTCTGTGAAATAGCAGGAAACCTGTGCTTACAATCATAATGTGAAAGGAATTTTTTTTTCCATTGGACAGACAGGAACAAAAGCCTCTACTTGCTACCTGATCATATCTTGAAACCCTTTGGAACCCGTGGAAACGCCAAGATGTTAGTGCATACAGCATGGGACTATAGGAAATCAACAATCAATTAACCATACACTTCTCTCCAAGTAGTTTAATCAGTCTTCTCTGACACGCCAGGTTCCCAGACCAGGCTATCATTTCTTGGTACCATACTCTGGTATTCTCTAGCTTACAGCATGCTTACCTTAGAATGTCATGTCCAGAGATGCACACAGTTCCCCAAGAGTAAAATACAAGATGGCTTTTGTAGCAAACTTGTCCTCACTTATCAAAATTGTGTATGACCTGGACTTTCAAAGTAGTAACACTGTCTTATGTTTTATGCATAATTTTATCCTTTAGAGCATTTCTTGTGGTTGGCATACTACATTTTGAGTTAGATTCTGATATTCAGTTAGAAAAAAGGAGGACTTTTTTTTTATCCTCTGGCCATAAAGACTATTCTTACATCTAAGCTATTGGAAATGACCTCATTGATGAGATTCTTTCATAAAATTTCCCTTTCATTTAAATAATTACACAGTTTTAATTTTTAAATTTTTTATTATTTTAATTCCAAATTGAATATTTTGAAGGTTTTGGATGATTATTTGTTATCAAAGTGTATTTTGAGTCACCTAATTCATATCTGATCTCTTGGACCTTGATCTAAACTAGAAAAACACTGCTTTCTTCCTTTGTCTTAAACTGTGATATATGAAACTATTAGCCAGGGAAATGACATTCTCATGTGTTTTACTTGCTGTTGATTGCTAAAGAAGCAACAGGAAGACTTTTTATCTCCTCAGCTATTAAATGTATACATCTAACTTGAAGATTTTTTTAAAGCCACTTTTCTCATTCATATGAGAATCTCTGATCCTATGATTTCCCCAACCACCCTCAAATCTCTCATTGACAAAAGACCTGCATTATATACATTATATACATTTTTTTACACAGATCTGCCAGTTTGATTATGATAGAGTTTAGCAGTCCAGGACCCAAGACATGGTGTTCTGAAATATTGACTCCTAAGATGAATGTTGTGTCAAATACAGCACTCTAAGGTATTGGCTTTAAAATCTTGGTTCATAATTTCAAGATGATATACCCATAGACCCAGACTTGAAGCATGTAATTAAATATGAGATAGTTCTTATTTTAGCACGGAAAGAAATCAGCTTTCTGGTCAGAAGGAAATATTTTTTTTCAACTCAGTTTTAATTGGTAATATTCCTTTGGGAAGCTTGAAGAACTATAGTGGCTAACAGAATAAAATATCAAATAAAAACCTATTTATGTATAATTGTCCTGTAAGGGAAGCTGGGAGGATTCTAATTTTGTATTTGGAGATCTGAATGGTATGAGAGGGTATCTCAATGGGTGACTCATGACCTCTAGGATACAAAATAGTCAGTGACAGGAAAAAGAGAGGTGCAAATACCAATAAGCCACTCTTACTGGATTTTATTTTAGGATATGTCTCTTGTGTAGGCAGCAATATATTTAAAAGTGAGACATTTCTTTTTACTTATTTCTATTTTAAGTGACTTCTTTGACAGGTCTTTGAAGATAATTTTCTATCTTGAAGATTCAGTAACTGACCTTAAAGTCTGATCTTGTCACATTTCCTCCAGAGACAGCATCATTGTTTGCTTCCATGGTGATCATCCAGTCTAGTGCCATTGGATTGTGAGGGAACCTTGCAAGGCAGACACCAACACATTATTTGTCATAATCTTCTGGTGAGGAAATTACTAATATTATTTAATGCTTCCTTTGTATTTCACACTTAAAGAGTGCTTAAAAAAATCACTGGCCATGAAGAAGTCACTGTTTGTGCTATTCTTAGCAAGAAGTGGGGAGGAACAGGGTTTTGGGCCTCAAGCTTTAAATCCTGTGGCAGCCTCATAGGCCATGTTGCTTTGGATTCCAGCTGAATAATAGGAGGATTATATGTGAGGCATTTTTAATGTGTTACTCTAATCTCTAGAGATGGAGGTTAATAAACAACAAATTAATTCAATTATAAAACTGTCCCTCCAAACACAAAAACAAAAGTCTTTTACTTAATAATATTCACTTGGCATGTACTACATCAGACTGGAAATTTTTAAGTGTGCTTTGGCAATTGTAAAAAAAAAAACAGAAGAAGAAAAGAAAAAAGAAAGAAAGAAAATAAAGCCATCTGGCATAAATTAGTGCTCTCTATCAGACATTTTCAACTTACTTTCCAGCCTTATTTTTGGTCTGAGCTCTCTAGTCCTCAGCCAGGGCCTATCTCACTGGGAAAGAGTATTTTTGACTATAGGTTGACAAACTGTGGCTATTATTCTAATCTAAGTTTACCATCAGCATGCAATATGTATACTATGATGGATGGATGGATGGATGGATGGATGGATACTATAGGGATCATTGAAGAGAACCAAAGTGTAAAATTTTTAAGTTTTGCTGTAGATAATCTTACTTTAAAACTGGACAGATCAAGATGAAATGGTAACAAGGATGAGAATGATGAAAATTTTTACACTTAATATTAATAGCTAACATTTATTCAGGCTGTATTTTATGCCTGGTACTGTGCTAAGTGTTTTTTCATGTGTCATCTCATTTAATTCTTTCAAGAACTCTCTAGTTCCTGTGTGTATGAAGAAATTGCAATGGAAAAAGATTCTGTGCTAAAGTTCATGCAGCTAGTAGTTGCCATAGCTGGAATTTAAAAACAGAGTTTCTCTTTTTACCTTGTACATGTGAAGATTCCAGGTAAACTTGAGGCATCGTTGGTCACTTCGGCCTTCCCTGGCCTTTGATCCTAGTTCTTCTCTACCCTCCCCACACACAGGCCTGCACATTCATTCTGGGGCTGAACCCCATCCACAGCTGCATGTGGGTGAAACAAACTTTTAAGTACTTTTCCTTCATTCTCAGAATTGTTCAAGCATGAGATAAACCAGTCATTCTCAAATATTCTTTTCAACCAGAACACAGCATGGTGGGTTTGATGTTTGAAATTGATATGAACTGCTATATGATTTGTTTTAAATAATTGGGACTAATGTTTGTTCAGACATGGCCACTGGGGTGGTATACACATAAATTAAAGGCATTGTATTGATAAATAAGATCAAGAAAATCAAACAGCTGTCATTGACCCCGTGCTTCTCCACCACCATCCCTCAGCACACCCAAGGGCTAGATCAGTGGCTTGCAGACCTGTTTGGTTACATATACCTCCTAGTTAAAAGGGTTCTAGCTATACTACTATGTGTATATTTATTGACCTACAAATAACATAAGAATAGGAACCGTTATTATTGAATGCTTGTTACATGCATTATCTACTCTAAGAACTTTAAAGTGTTGACTCATATGGTGTTACTTCACAGCAGTTCTGGGAGGTAGATATTGTTACTACCACTTTCCAGAAAAGGAAATTGAAGTATGAAAAATTGAAGGACTGGCCCAAGGTGACTCAACTAGCATGTGACAATGGAACTGAGCAGGTGGTTTAACTCCAAAGTCATGCTCTATTCTACTGTATCATAGCTGCTTCGACATGTGCCATGCTACCAATTCATATGAATTATGGAATATATGAAAAATAGAAAGTTTTAAAGAATGAGGTGCATATTGGTGATGTGAAAGTTCTCACACTTTTGGCCTCTGTTCCCGGTGTGTTGTGTAGAACCACCCCTGTGATGCATGTGTTGTAGATCATGTTGATGGATTAATACAGAGGAAATTGAAACCACTGCCCTCAGTAGCCTTAATGTCCTTTTTTGTGTTAGATTCTGTGGAGATAGTGAAGTCCATAACTGTGGAGGCTCTCCTCCAGTTTGTCTGTCCACCAGTTGTTGGGACCACTTTCTTCCCTATCTCGTTTGAGATCCAGCCAGGCTAGACAGGACCTCCAGGGATCTCCTCATGTTCCTTTGTCCTCCAGCCTAAAGGTGCCAGTCCCCTTATGTCAGGAAGCTACTAGGTAATACACTATGTCACATAAAAATGAATGTCAATATCTGCATGTCTCCCTCCCTTTCCTCTAAGTGTCATTTTATTGTGAGAGGTTCTCTAATCACTCTGCTTAAAATTCTCTCTCTCTCTCTCTCTCTCTCTCTCTCTCTCTCACACACACACACACACACACACACACACACATACACACACACACACACACACTTCTCCTTCCTAGCTTTACTTTTCTCCCTTGTGCTTTTGCCAAGATGTTATTGTTTTTCTGTTGGTTCCCTCTTCTCCAACTCAAGAGGCAAACTTCTTGCAGGCAGAAGTTTCTATCTTATCTGTCCACCGATGTATTACCCAACTCCACAGCAGTGCCTGGCTCCTCGTAGACAGCTGAGAAGTATGGTTTAATAAATAAACGATTTATCTGGGATTAGTCAGTTATGTAAGGATTTCAAACCAATAAAACAATATTACCCAAGAAACATATCACAAGGTATTTTATACTTTTAAAATCTATTGCATAATTTCCAACAAATATACAGGAGAAAACTGAACACGGCTCAATTTCCAACATGAATAAACCCCTATTTGCTCAGTGAACCATTTATTTTCCAGATAATCTAGTTTATCCATGGTTACATAGTCCTTAAATCTCAAACAAGGAAACACCAGATCTCAGCAGAGCATGGTTGATTTGGTGTTTTAAACTTATTCAAATTGCTGTTTGAAATAATAACACTGGCTGTTTGTCCAAAGGTAGTCCCTGACATTGTCAGTACCTGGTCAAAGATTATTGTGTAGGAACTTTTTAATGGCTGCATAAGGTTGAAAAGTGGCCGTTGCTAAGAGCTTGTGTAGAAGATTTCTTTGCTTGGCACCATTATAAGACTCAACCAGTGTTCTGACTCAAAATGTGGAGGAGCCAATGGAGATTAAACTACCACTTGATCACTGAATGTAATTGAAATTCAGAATACTCTGAATATTGATGAAATATACCAGAGAAATCAGTTTTATTTTCAATGTGTTTATTTCAGACTTGTCACAACTGGAGCTGCTTCTGGGCAGAATTGGAAAAGCCCATTTAAAAAAAAATTATGCAGGAAATACACATTCTTCGAATCTGAATATTTTATTTTCTGAAGTGTGCCTCTGCAAATATGGATCTCTTTTTACATCAGGAGTCCATAGGAGCTAGGTTTGTCTCTAAGAGAGATTAGCAGGAGACAATATAATTTACAGGCTGAACCAACAGAAGGGTGCTGAGTTGGGCTTTGCTAAACTAATATCATGGCTGGCAAGGATGACATGTCAGATGTTTCATTCATTTTAAAGACCAAACCATTTCAATAAATCATTTTTACAATTTTATGTTACATAGGTACACTATCAGGAGAGGGCGTGTTTAAATGTGCCAGACACATCCATTTGTTTCACTACATCGTGTGCTTCATTTCATCCTTATTTCATTTCCCAAAGATCTATTTATCAGATTTTTTTATGAGCACATCCATATTTTAGTTTTATTCATGCAATCTTGTCTGCTGGTGCTATTATGTGTACTGGACTCTACCTTGCACATACCGACACCACCTCCGTGAATGTCTTCACCGTAATTCCTCCTTTTGCAAAAAGTAAGAGTATTTCTCCTTTTTTGAATATCTCTGTCAATGCAGTCCGGTGAGAGAACATACACATGCATTGGAGCTATTTAGCATAAAAACTCATCTGAGACAGCTGTAATAGAACACAGAATGGTGTATTGTGTTGTAAAGTACTTAAGGTTGAATTTCTTTACTGTGCAGATTCTATACTGTTTTCTTTTCTCCCCTAACTCCTCCCTGTTTAACAGCAGACAAACCCAGGGAGCACTGAATGACTCCGATGATCCTGAAACAGGCTGTCTAAGTGACAACAAGCCAACTTCTCGACACTTCTACCCTGTCGCCTTGCTGCTAGTCAGCTCACACCTGCTAGTTGTGTGGCTCATTTTAAGTCTTGCATTACTCTTAGCCAAATACCAATAAGTTCTATGTTGTATTCCATTTTTGTTTTTCTACAAATGACAATGGACTTTAAATTATGGGGACAATGCTGTAATATTTCTACATTTTCAGATTCATAGAATTTAAAAAAAAATGTTTGAATTGTGTTCCTGTTCATTTTTCCTAAAATCTAAAAAAAGAAAACCAGAAAGTACTATGCATTATGAATTATTTTGCTCTTTTGTTCATTAAAAAAAAAGTGTTTTCCCACTGTTAACTATCTCAAGAAGAATTTTTAAATTACTGTCTTTGGAATAAGACAAAGAACAGAATCCTGAAAGCTTGAAGTTCTGAACCTCCTCTTCCTCTTCCCATTTAGTTTATTTATGAATTGAAGATTGAATTTGCACAACACACTGAAACCCGGAAATAAATCCCAGGGATGTGGGAGGTTACAGACTTGATTTCCACTGTGCTAATAACATAGTTGCCATCAGCTGATAGAACTTCTGTTTGGTTTTTTTAACCTGTCTTCTTTATTTATTTATTTTTTGCTGCACTTAACCTTTTCTGTCAAGTAACTTAATGGAGAGAATGGCTATTTATGTTTTGTAATTAAATCAATCTGTTTGTTACTACTGTTTGGGTTGCTTTGGCTTCCGGAGTACTTTTCTATTCTTTTCAACAAGGTCTCTCTCGTGTGTCTTGATGCGTCATTTTTCTGCACCTGTGACTTTTGTACTGTCCGTGGACAACCACTCTTCCCTTACAAAGCTGAGACTTGGACCAGGCTGTTCAGAAAGCCATTTTCTCTCTTCGTTGCACAGTTAAAATAATGAAGTAAAATAGAGATGAAACTTTCCTTTAAAAATCTATAGGGCCAGACTTAATAAATTAAATGCCTTATTCCTAGAACCTGCATCCTTAGGGCTACATATAGATTTTAATGTGTTTTGAAGAGACTGAGAAATTAATTTGTGGAAAAGTTATAAAAAGACAGATATATTTATGAAATGAAAGTGAAGCTGTATTGTGGAGCGAATTATATTTAAAGAGTTTATTAAACCTTAAATGTCTGTTAAGAACAAAGAGACTTTAATCATCTCTTTCCGAAGGCAATAATGGTATTGGGCCTGGCCTAGGATTTAATTTTGTAAGATGTATCATCACTTGTGAGAAAAAAAATGTAGAGTTGAATCTTTGTTATTTTTACTTGGACTGTTGCTGCAACTCTGCATTGAACAAATAAAGCATATTTATTTATTCTGTGTTTCATGAAGTTGTACTTTTTCCCCTTTCACCAGAGAAGGATGCCGCATAGAGAATGTTCTGAAGAACATCAAATGCAGGAAGTATGCTTTCAACATGCTGCAGCTGATGGCTTTCCCCAAGCACTACAGACCTCCAGAGGGCACTTACGGAAAAGCTGACACCTAAGGGTGCCAACATGTAAATAAACAGCAACACAAACACGCTCAGTTGGATGATCTCCACCTTGATCTTTTATTATTAGTATTATTATTATTGTTATGAATTTGTGGGGGGAAGTGATCGTGGATATTTGCCCAAATCTAGGAATTACTTGAATACCTATCAGCATATGACTCTGAAAGAAATCCATTCTAAAATTCCTAGATAACACTGCCATTTCTAGTTGCTGACCCTCACAAAGTGGTGGATATTAATTCAAAAAGTGTAAATTTCATTCATGGATTATTTAAATGCAGAGTGTCTTAGAAAAAAGCGCTTGCTTGGATACAACCAGAGATGATTCAGAGTGATGTTCTCTACCCAGAGTGAAGAGAGGAGAAGGTAAAGGGGGAGAGAGTTCAAGTATGCCACTTCATAGTCCTGATTGCAGACAACCTCAGAGCCCCCTTAGGGAGTTATTAAAGATCTTTCTAGCAAATTGAAATCAGATAAAGTTAACTCATGACCCTGACTAATAAAATGGTGTGCAGATGTGTTTGTAAAGACCTTTGTCATCCAGTCAAGATGTGACTCCTGTTCTAACCAGGTGGATGAGCAGTGTTAGCATGGCAGAACACACACCTTTCCAAACTGTGGCATCTTTTCAAAACTCCTGCTTGTGTTGGGTGACCCAGCCATAGCAGTGGGGATACAGAAAACTTAATAACAGGCAAAATCTTGCAAGGGACTGAAAGAGCCTGTTGATACCCAACCTGAAAATCCCCATCAGTTGAACTTTATGTAGTAAAGTTCATGAAGTTCACAAGAAATATCTTTGAGATGCTTTCTAGCAGCCATCTTGGTGGGAGTGTGCATTCTGGCATAGGTTAGCGTAGGCGGATAAACCTTCAAGGCATGTGTAACTATAACTAATGAGAAACTAACAATAGTTTTCTGTTTATCTGATTTCAAATTTTTTAATTTGAAATTTTTGTTTTCTGAATTCCAAATTAGAACTTTCCTTAGAGATCAATTATCTTCTATAATACCAATATTTGAAAAATTGGTAAATTAAGAATAACCATTAACTAGAGAATTACAGAATCATAATTACAGTCTCTTCTTACCAATAGTATTATTCTTAACTTCCTAGCCTATGGCTTGTTCCTTCTCCAAATTTCTATGCTAAATATACAACAAAATTGAGAGAGAATGCTATGCTAGTTAATTCACATAGAAATTAGGATCTATCATTGCAATGGTACAAAAAGTTGAACAAATGAAGTTTATTTTCTCCAAATTTTAAGAATTACTTTTTTCCTTTCTTGACAGTGGAGCATGCCACCCAGAGCAGGGATCTTCTTTGGAATCTCTGGGGTCTTATCACATAGACACTTCTCAGCTCTGACCACATTCAGCTGGTGATAATGTGGAGCCTTCCATGGCTAATGTGATAACTCCTTGCCAGAGTACAAGTTGAAACTAAGATTTCACATTCAGCTGGTGATAATGTGGAGCCTTCCATGGCTAATGCGATAACTCCTTGCCAGAGTACAAGTTGAAACTAAGATTTCAAACAAATCTCCAGTCCCACATTGCATTTCTCAAATTGATATAAGGATAAGATAACTTTTGAGGCTTCTAACACTCAAATCGTCAATTTATTATTTTAGCTGGTGACCAAAGGGTGTTACTGAAGCAGTTGCCACAGGGTTTACAGGCATTTTAATGAAGATGTGCTGCATACTCTGGATACTCTGCCTACTGCATACTATTTATGGATAACATTATCCTGGGACTCTGTCCTACCTCATTCTCTATTTCAGTGATTATTAAATGTGATCTTTGAATTGTTTGAATGGATTTAAAAATGATAGGATTCATGGTTCTTTTTTTTTTCCCCCATCCCTTTGGATTTAAGATAAAAATGTTCAGATGACAGAGTTCTCCTTGGATAGCTCTGAAGCTTCATTTAGTACATCAAAATGGTAGTCAGAGTCCTAAGAGACCTTACATATGTATCAGCCCATTGATGTTTATAGGCAATAATTATTTATATTTTTTAGAATAAAACCTCTTGACTCAAATATTTTTTTTAAATTTATTAACTAGAAAGCCAGCCATAAAGTTTTATATATTTAGAAGTCATTTAATAGATTTTTAAATTAAATTCCAACATACACATTGCAAAGGATAGAGTTTGATGTAATGTTAATGCATATAAATTTTCATTTGTCATTAGCATAATCATCAGCATATCCTGATTTAAAAAAACATATTTATATGTACATCTAAAAGTGGATTTCACCAAAAAAATTCTTGTTTCAGAAACATTCCTGCTCCTTTCCAGGTAGTGCAAATATCCTTTGGAAACTACTTAACTATGAAAGCTTTCTGAATTGAATGTTAAACAAAACATGTTTTTCAGTCTCCCTTGAACACATACAGTAACATCATGATTTTCTATCTATATTTTCATTTAAAAGTTATACAACATGTCTATTTGAGGGGATCATATTGTCTCAAAAATGAGCCCCCCAAATCACATTTACAAACAACACAGTTATTTTGCTAAAAAATGTGTTCCCCTTCAACTGTTATTAAAAATAGGTGTCAATACTGGATTGTCCATTTATAGAGCCCTAGAGAAAAAAAAAGGCACAATCTTAATTATGGTTGTCCCAGTGACAAAAATCCAGAATCTGGAAATGTTCCCCAAAACAATTAAACACAAATTTTTGAAATATTTGATTGAAGCAGACTCTCATTTTGGTATACCCATTCATGTCACTTCTCATATGGCTAATTTTTTTCTCATGAATATTGCCTTGAGTTTTATCTATACACTCCATTTGTTGCATGGAGCTTGGTAAGTCCCATAATCCAATGGATCACAGCAAGCACCTGATCCAGGTGATGAATTATACTAAAATGACCACCTCTCTGTTAGGGCAGTATTCCATGTCATTAGCCTCCAATCATTTATTAAACCACAACACATCTCTAACACCTCTTCTGAAAAAATGTGAACCCCTAAAATTACCATTTGATGGGGGATACTTCTCCCATTTTTTCTCTATTTAATGCAATATTTTGCATAAAATAAGGCTCATGGTAGAAAAGGAAAAGAAAATGTGCTTTTTTTTGGTTTTTTTGTCCCAAGGAAATCAAATTTCTCCCTATTAAAGGGTCAAATTATGCCAGGAGGTAAGATCCCATTGTTGTGCTTTGCTGGAGCTGGCTTTTGTTGGCTCATGAGAGTCAATCATTAAATTTTCAGAAATTATGTAAGCTGATTGCTAAACACAATCATAATTAAATATTAAATTATGAGATACAATTGGATCCATTTTACCAAAATTGAAGGTGATTATTGAAGCTTGCCACTTGATAATTATTTTACTAAATTTTGCTACTTACCTATATGCTTGAGCTTAGTTAGGTCTATTGTATCTTTATCTTTGAAGTGCTATATAGTATTATGCTACTGTGAATCTCCACCTGACTCCAAATTCAGGAGCACCATATTGGTATTGGTATCTGAAAATCTGCCACCGTGGGAATATTTACACCACAAGAACTGGCAAGTGCTACACACTAAGATGCTTAGTGCCTGAAATGTCACTTGTCAAATGTGTACCAGCACTCAGCTGAAAGCCACCATCATTTTTTACCCAGAGAGGAACATATTTTGGGGAGCAGGATAAAATTATTAAAATAATATTAATTATTAAAATTATTAACTTAGTCATTTCAGATGGCTGCAATTTTGTTTTGGTGTATAACCTCTTTAAAGATTCCTATTAGGCTATAATTAATATTTAATAGTTATATTTTATTTATAATTAAAATTATTATTATAGAGTTGAATTTATAAACCCATCTCTCAATAATGTGCTGCAAGAGGAATCTTAGCAATGCAACTTCAGTGTAAGCAGTAACTCAGGACTCATTTCAGGAAAATGTTAGCCTAATCAGAGTATCATTGAAAATGTGCTTCAGTATCAATTTTTAAACTTATAATTTTGGCATTTGCTAAAAGTAGGAAAAAACAGTAACATATTACTTTGCCCAGATTCTAATAAATATAGCTCAATTGAAACCCAAACTGTTAGATTAAACAAATTAAACTCTGGCAGAATGCTAAAGCACCACAGATGTTTTAAGTGTTGATTTCCAAGCAGAATGGAATATCATTTTAGTTCAATATACAGGGCATGTTTTCTAATATTTTAGGAAATAAATTAACTTTTATCACAGATTTAAGAAACTGGTCTGAGAAGAATTGTGAGCAGTTTTCAAGGGAAGCAAACATATTGAACACAAAGCATCTCTAATAGCTGGAAGCTTTACAAATTATGCACTAAGAATAATTTGCTAGGAATTTGTGTAGTTGATTGATGATTTTCGCATAAATTCACATTCATTTCACCCAGCTGCAATCTGTGTAAGCTATGTATTTCCCCCCCCATATTTAAATTTCTTAGCTTTGTAAACTCCAAATATATGACATCTTTTATTTCTTTGGCAGTTTGAAGTTAGAACTTTGCATCCAAAGTGATGCTACCCATAGCAAAAACTGCCTTTAAAAATAAGAAAATAAAATCAATGTTTTAGATAAAATATGGCAGTCCAAGCATGGAGTTAAGGAATACAAAATTGCATTTTTTTTTCTTTCTGAGACATGGTGCACATTTATCACTCTTTGAATTTTATTTCTAAGTAAATAAAGCAGACTCTAAAACATTTCTTGTTTAGAAGAAACAAACCATAACTAGCAATTTGTAACAAAGGTAGAGGGAAAAAAAATGTAGGGTAATGTTAACCCCCAAAAGGTACGTGCAATCAGGTTTCCTGAGCTTGAATTCTTATTCAAGCATGTATACTAAGAATTTTGAATTGAAAAAAGAAAAACAAGATCACAATTAAACCTAGTACCAGAGAGAGTGAATATTAAAGAAAAAAGACCGAATACAAATGGCATTGCCTGATAAACCATACGTAGGTAGGGCAAATGCTTATAAAATACATCTTTTAGTAAATACAGTTCAGGATGAAGGTGTTGCTCTTTTACACTCATTTTACGATAACATTCACAATATTCCTAAAATCATCAAAATTTTTCCCCCTTCATAACAGGGCATGATCCAACAGCCTATCTTTAATGGTGACTTAGCATGGTATTGATCACTAGCAGGCGTTAGTGGTAAAATTTTCCCAAGATTGCTATGCTCTCTATATAACTCTTACTATGTTTTTATATTGTCATTAAGTAAAATGTCATGTTAAAGAGCTCTCACTCTTAAAAAAGGCAAAGTGCCTATGTCTATACTATATAGACTCACTTCAACGCACACATAATAGCCTCTTGTACAAATAACTTTTTATGTGAATATTTTATTATTTTATGTAACCCAACACTGAATTTTCAGATTCTTGTGGTACTCATCGGGAAGGTTGGCATTTGTTTTCTTTTTGTGCTAAATATCTATACTTTTAGGTGAACCAATAATCTGTATTATAGGAAATGAGCCACACCTAGATTAGAACATTTTATGTTGGCATTTGTAGAAATATCATTTTTGTTTTATTGTTGTGTGTAAACCATATTCATTGTACACTGTGTGTATATTTTTGTTTAAATAAATATGATTTTATTTTTTATGTTTCTGTCTTTCCTCCCTATTTTTTTTCATTTTCATCAGTGTAGCAATGTGTAAACATTAACTAAAATATTAGAATACGGTCACAGTTACAGTGGAAATTTTTTGATGACTCTAGATTAATCTCATTTTTCACTAGCAGAATATATTTTTTCAGGATTGCTCATCTGTAGAGCAAATCACCTACACCTTTAAAAAAGATTCAAGCACCAGGTGTCAGTGCTTCAACAGTGCATGCAAATCACTATCTTTTTTTGTCAAGATTATATGTAGTCATTTGAACACACAAAGATAATTTTTCCTTATAGACTGGATGTGATTATTTATGATCTTTTCTTTTTTTATCGATTGATAGTAGAACAAAAATTCTGAAGAATTTAGTAGATCTCATTGCAAAGAAATTAACCAAATGAGGTCCCCATGGTTATGTAAAGAATGTACTTTTGCCATCCAGAGAATTTCAAGGACATACCTGATCTGGCTACAAAATACATTCTCTGTAATACCATCATCATCAGTATGTGTCTACTCTGATGTGTCTTCCTGTAGCTGAGCAAGAGGGATGCTGGATAGTCCAAATGTGAAACACTGCAGTGAATTATAGTGAAATGCTGCCCATCATGGAGTCCGGGGAGGGCTGAACGAACTGGTGGAACTCTTAAATATCCTGCAAAGGCTCTGTAAGCCTTGTAAGGGAGTGACAATCTCACCCCAAATCAGAATACAACAGAGGACTCCAAACATTTGTTCCAGGGCTATATTATGGTTTCATCAAAGACTGGATTCATGAGGGTAGGGGGATGTCATTGGAACTTCTGCAAGCCGCCACCTAGTCCAAGCCCAAGTAGCCGAATGGTCATAATTCCAGGGCTCTGTCCATTCCATCCATATAAACCAATTTCTGAGTTATCTGATCTTTCCATGATTTTGATGAATACGGTTGATTCAGGAACAAGTCTTTCAGTAAACTTTAAGTCAAGGGTTGAGGGAACCACATTTGGGTTGGACAAGAAACTTTCAGCACCACTAACCTGCTGCAAGCTATACTGTATCTTCTAATAAATATGACTTCAGTTTTCACCTTACCCCTCAGTTACAGATTTATATAAAAACAGTGACAATAGTGGCATGCCTTTTGATGGGTATGATGACTTCTCCATTCTTTTTTATTCTTAATATATTCATTTATGTATTTATTTGTATATGGTGCTGATGATTGAACCCAGTGCCTCACATACGCAAGGCAGGTGCTGTACACTCACTGGGTTACAGCCCTAGCCCATTCTAAAGCCCATAGGATGTCCCAATTCTTTAGACAACTCATCATAAACCATTGCCTCTTCTGTGATACTTCACCATTCTGACTGCAAATGTGATGTGTGCTTCCAACACCCCTTCCTTTCTAAGCAGTTTGTAATCTCAGGTACTGCTTTTGCTTCCTCTATTTATTCCTTGCGTTTAGGAATTGCCCAAAAGTCTGGATTCTGAATTTGTCTTTGTTCAGTTAGCATGAAGTCTACACCTATTATTTCTAAGGGGAAAACGCCAGTACAGGGCTAGGACATGCCGGTTTCTGAATCAGTATGCCTGGATATAAGTCTTGATTCTCTACTTATTAGATGTGGACATATGTCACGTTACTTAATGATTCTATGTGTTCACATTCTAGTCTATAACATGAAATCAATAATACGATTCCTGGTGAAAAATGAGAAAACACATATATAGCTCTTTGCCCAATGCCCATTGTGCAGAAAATTTTATGTCCCTGCAACCCCATTACCTGAAATATGAAGGCTAAAAGAATGAAATCTACATTTCCCTGGTATAGTTACTATGACAGTCCAGGATATTACATGGGTTCTGCCAGTGAGACCTATGCCATATTTGGAAGACAGGGAAAAGCAGGAGGCAGTTTGTCTGTCTGCACCAGTGTGTGTACATAGGCATATTGCACCAGAGTATAAGCAGCAGTTTGACTTCTACACCCAGTGCCAACTTACTACCTTGCTGTGGGTTGGGCTCCAATTTCAACAATGGTGGAAGCCACAGAATCAGCATGTTCATGACCTCTGGGTGGCAGTAGTAGCTCCTGATAACAAGATCAGAGGTATACAAATGATAAAGTCCACTAATGATATAAGTAAGATTCCTTCCTCTGGATTTCACAATGACTTTACAAATATCAGATTCCTTGTTTAAAAGGTACTAAATTTTCTGCTAGAAGAACTTGATTTGAGCCCTGATGATACCCTTTGCCTAGATTATATGTAGCCTAGAGCATGGACCCCATGTACATGCATTTATTTTTGACAGATATTGCTAATTATTCTATTTACTTTTTTGAGCCTTTTTAATATTCTTTAATTATTGATATGCATTTGAATTGTTTTCAGTTTTCACATTCTTTCACAAGGTAAGCATAAATAGGTATTTCTAATTGGGTATATGTCTAATAATTTTTATTTATTTTTATTTGTTGTTTTTAGATATTCATAACAGTATGGTGTATTTTGACGTACCTACATGAAATTCAGCTCATTCCAATTTATTGTGATTGTACATGATGTGGAATTACACTGGTCATTTATTCATATATGAGCATAGAAAAGATATGTCTGATTAATTCTACTGTCTTTCCTATTCCCACCCCCCTACCTTCCCTTCATTCCTCTTTGTCTAATCCAGTGAACTTCTATACTTCCTCTTCCTTCCCTTTCTTGTTATGGGTTAGCATTCACATATCAGAGAGAACATTCAGCCTTTCGTTTGTTGGGACTGGCTTACTTCACTTAGCATGATATCCTCCAGTTCCTTCCATTTACTGGCAAATGCCATAATGTCATTCTTCCTTATGGCTGAGTAATATTCCATTGCATACATATCACATTTTCTTTATCCATTCATCTTTTGAAGGGCACCTAGGTTGGTTCCAACTTAGCTATTGTGAATTAAACTGTTATAAACGTTGATGTGGCTGCCTCACTGTAGTATGCTGATTTTAAGTCCTTTGGGTATACACCAAGGAGTGGGATAACTGGATCAAATGGTGTTTCCATTCCAAAATTTCTAAGGAATCTCCATACCCCTTTCCAGAGTGGTTGCACTAATTTGCAGACCCACCAGCAGTATATGGATAACCCTTTTTCCGCATATCTTTGCCAATATTTATTGTTACTTGTATTCTTGATAATTACCATTTTGACCAGAGTGAGACGGAATCTCAGTGTAGTTTTAATTTGTATTTCTCTAGAGATGTTGAACATTTTTTTCCTACATTTTTTGACCATTCTTTTTTTTTTTTTCTTCTGTGAAGTGTCTGTTCATCAGTTCCTTTGCCCATTTATTGATTGGGTTATTTATTTTTTCTTTTTCTTTTTTCTTTTCTTTTTTTTTTGGTGTTAAGTATTTTGAGTTCTTTGTATATCATAGAGATTAATCTGAGTTGCTGCTGGTAAAGATTTTCTCCCATTCTATAGGCTCTCTGTTAATAGTCTTGATGGTTTCCTTTGCTGTGAAGAAGCATTTAAGTTTGGCATTATCCCGTTTATTGATTCTTGATTTTACTTCTTGCACTTTAGGAGTCTTATTGAGGAAGTTCATTCCTGAGCTGATGAGACAGAGAGTTGGGCCTACTTTTTCTTCTAGTAGGCTCAGGAGCTCTGGTCTAATGCCAAGGTCCTTGATCTACTTTGAGTTGGATTTTATGCAGGTTGAGATATAGAGGTTCACTTTCAATCTACTACATATGGATTTCCAGTTTTCCTAGCACCATTTGTGAAGAGGCTATCTTTTCTTCAGTATATGTTTATGGTGCCTTTGTCTAATATAAGATAGCTGTACTTATATGTTTAGGTCTCTGTATCTTCTCAAGACAGGGATGCCTTCTCTCATCACTCCTATTCAACATAGCCCTTGAAACTCTATGAGTCAGAACAGTTAGACAAAAGAAAGAAATTAAAGGGATATGAATAGAAAAAGAAGAGCTCAAATTATCCCTACTTGCCAGCATCATGATTCTACATTTAGAAGACCCAAAAAACTCCACCAAAAAGCTCTTTGAACTCATATACAAATTCAGCAAAGTAGCAGGATATAGAATTAACACCTATAAATCAATTGTCTTCCTATATACCAATGAAGAGTTTGCTGAAAGAAAAAATCAGGAAAACTCTCCCATTCATAATAGCCTCAAAGAAAATAAAATACTTAGGAATCAATCTAACAAAAGAGTTTAAAGACTTCTACAATGAAAACTACAGAACACTAAAGAAAAAAAATTCAAGAAAACCCTAGAAAATGGAAATGTCTCCCATGTTCTTGAATAGGCAGAATTAATATTGTCAAAATGACCATACTACCAAAAGTGCTTTTCAGATTTAATACAATTCCCATTAAACCAATGACATTACTCATAGAAATAGAGCAGTCATGAAATTCATTTGGAAAAACAAGATGTCCAGAAAAGCCAAAACAATCCTTAGAAAAGTAATGCAGAAGGCATCACAATGCCAGACCTTGAATTATACTACAGAGCTATGATAACAAAAACAGCATGATATTGGCACAAAAATAGAATTGAAGACAAATGGAACACAATAGAAGACACAGAGTCACACCTATTTATTTTTAGTTTTTCTAACTGGTCTTCAGCCACCTTTTCACGTATCCAGTGGCTATTGGTGTGTGTTCATATCTTAGTGACATATAGCTCCCCATGTCACACATGGCTCTCCTGAGTTTTCTGTTAATGGAATTTATCTCCTAGACACAAAGATCCCCAAGTTTGATTCAGCTTTGACTCGTGCATCTCTGTTGACATGTAATATTCCCTCTGTCACTAAAGTTTGTAAATATTACCACTACATCACCTCATAACTATTACCTCCTCCTTCCATTGCCAAAGCAATTTTCTTTATATGCATCCTTTGTTACCCCTATAATTGTAGTTCCATTGGAACTAAATCATTTAAGTTTAGTAAACAATGAATTCCACAATTTGGCCTCACCTTCCCTATTTAGGATTATTTCCCACTGGCTGCAGTTCAGCCCCCATTTACATACACAACGGGTGTCTGTGCACACAGCACATGACCCTCATACTTATGTGCATGCACACAGAAAGGTTTTCTCTGAGACTATTTCCTTTCTTCTCAGTATTCTCAAAACTATTGCTCAAAGTTAAACTCACACATTTATTCCAAAGCAATCTTTTCAGTCTCCCCAAATGGGATCAGTTTACTATGTTTTTCTATATTACACCCTGTATAATTCACACATTCCCTTGTCCATTAACTTTTCATTTTTTCATTCAGCAGATACTTTTGAGCATCTGTGTAGCTGAGTTGGTCATGGAGTGTTTGGTGGTAGACAGGGTTCTGGTTTTTGTTTCCATGGAACTTACAATCCAGTCTAGAGCAAGACAAAAAGACAACCAACTAAATAATGAATAATTATTCATTATCATGTATGATATTAAGTAAGTTATCAAGAACTTTGGTGGAAAATCATGGGGTTGATCAGGAGCTACTTATTTTAGATAGGGTTGTTGGAGTTACCTCTCTGAGTAAATGTAATTTAGACTGAACCATAAAGGGAGAAAAACATCCAGTCAATTGAGGAGAGGGGCAAACACAGAGTCATTATATGGGAGAGGGCAGTGTGTGTATGAGTCTGGGAAAACAGAAAAGGTTAGAGTTTTAAGTCTTTTAGACCAGGAAAAGGGATTCAAGATTTATTTTATGTGCAATGGGAAGTAGGCATAAGTTTCCAAGGAAGGGACTAAAGTGGCCTCATTTCTATTTTTCAAGTCTTATTTTAGGTGTTGTACAGATAATGTAGTACAGAGAACCCAAAGGGAAAGGGTGAGGCAGTTGGAAAGATACTGCATGCAATGAGAGAACATAGCATTGTCTTGGACTGGGATGGAGACAGTAGAATGAAGTAGAAAGTTTCCTCTAACATTGGGGATTAAGAAGGGCAGATCTCCTTGATGGGTGGAGTTGGGGTTTGTAAAAAGAAGTAGGTAATTAGAGTGAGTTTTAGTTTTCTGATTTGAGTTAACAGAAAGGAGTTGGTTACATATTGAGACACAGAGGCATGAAGCCAGAATAGTTTTGAGGAAGGAATCAGATGTTTGGCTTTGAACATGGTATATTCAGCTGCTTCTGAATCATGCACTCCAAGCTGAAAGTCAAGCATATTCATAAATATGAACCTGGAGTTGAGAGTAAAGTCTAAGTGAAAATGTAATAAAGGAAGCTGTTAGCATGTGGAAATGAGTAAAACACTTGAAATAGTCAGCACTTGGTTGAAAGTGACAAAAAAAAAAAAAACTAGCTTAAACAAAAAGGTGATTTCTTTATTTATAAACTGAAAAGGAGCAGGAGTTGCCTAATGTTTAAAGAACAATATAATATGTATCATAATATATATTATTTAGATGATCATGAAATGTAATTTCATTGAGAAGTGAATGTAACTAAGGAAACAACTACAACGAGAGGCCAGACGTCTACTGGTCTTATTTTACCATAACAAACAAGTCAGTTCACTCTTGTTTCCCGTTTTCCAATATGTAAACAGAGGATGGCATAACTCTCTCCATGCCTGTCCCTTGGTGGCTTCAGGAACATGCAGTGAATCTACCTGAACTCAAGGATTTTCTGAAACATAAATTATCTCTAAAATATAATTTGATTTGAGATATCTTTGACTCATACCTACAGAGAAATGTGGACTTAGATTTATTTTATTCTTAAAGAGAGAAAGAAAATATAATGATAAACATCTTTCTACTTTGTTCCTGTTTTAAAGTGGGAATATCCTCTAAGATAATATTGTCTCCTAACTGCACAGCTTGTTATTCACTCGATTACTTATTTGTTTTCTGTGAGAAAAGGAACCGAACATGCATGGTGTGAACACTGCCTTCTTTTTTGATTATTTACCTATCTTGAGACATCACTTTTTGTTTTAGAAAATTGAATAGGATGGCATATTTCCCAACTCATTCCATGAGGCCAGTGTTAACTCTGATATAAAAATCAGACATTACAAGGAGAAATAAAAAAATGCAGAATACAAGATCAATCAACATAGAAAACTGGTTGTATTTAACTTTTCTAACAATAATTCAAGTGAAATTCTAAAAATGCCATTTACAAAGATGCAAAAGTATATCAATGAGAAAAAGATATTTTTTAACAAATAGTGCTGGAACAATTGGGTGTTCATTTATAAATAAATAATCCTTTCACCAAGACCTCAAACCTTACATGACAATTCACTTAAAATGTAAGCATAAAACATTACTAAAAAACTTCTAGAAGAAAACATAGTAGAGAATATTTTTGACCTTGGATCAACCCTCAACAATAAGAAAACAAACTACCCATTAAAAAATCTTGAGCAAAACTTTTGAACAGACACATTATCAAAGAAGATAAATGGTTAGCAAATACACACATGAAGGGATACTCAGTATTATTAATCATTGAAGAAATGTAACTTAAACCACAAGGAATATCATAGGAGTACTTGGAGCAACTCATATTGTCATATACTGCTGCTAATGTGAATAAAAAATAGCAGAGTCCTTTGGAAAATGGATGGCCCATTTTCATACAAGATTAAACATCTGTTTATCATGTGATCTAGGCATCTCACTCTTAGGGATTTACCCAAGAAACAAAAATCTATGTCCATGTAGACTTGTACATGTGTGTTTATTGGAGCTTTAGTAACAATTGCCAAAATCTTGAAACATTTCAGATTGTTCTTTGGTCACTGGATTAAAAACACTGTAGTTCATACATCATTGGAATGCTATCCAGTAACACAAAAGAATGGACTCTCTATGATGAATCTCAAATTCCCTTTTGCTATAATAAATGCTAGATCCTAAGGTCCTCATACTGTATGCTTCCATTATATGACACGTTGAAACAGGAGAACTATAGGGACAGGCAACGAGTTAGTGTTTGCCGAAATCTGGGGGCGAGTAGACTGCTTGACTGCAAAAGTAACTGGGGGTGATCGAACTACACAATGTCTTGACTGTGGTGGCACCTAGAGTTCCCTACTGCATTTGTCAAAGTCCACGATTGTCTCTATTATATGTGTATATATAATACATAAATTGTGGTTACATAACTAACTCTTGCAAATCATTAAAACATAGCCAAATAAAAATAGATAATTTAGTCAGGGTTCAAAAGACTTGAACAGTAACTTCACAACAAAAGACATCCAAACATATCTATGGTACTCAACTACTTAGTCATTTTGACAAATGCAAATCCAATTAGTCTATACCTTCTGGTTGGTCTCTGTCTCCCTGATGGGCAGGTGATATGCATCCCACGGAGCCCACAGCAGTCACATCCCCCTGTGCTGGAGCCGAAGCAGCACCCTGATTCCTGAGTGTAAAATGAATAAATTTTACTGCCAACTTTAATGTGGTATATCAATTTAATTAATTTTTTAAAAAACAAAGTTAACAAAATGCAATTTAGAAATCACAAATCGATACCATTACATGCCTACAGCAATCATTAAATTTGAAAAGACTTACTATACCAATGGTTGACAAAGACATGGATGAATTTCAAAAGAATTATGTTGCCTGAGAGAAGCCAGACAAAATAAGAGTACATACTGTTTAAGTGTGTTTACCTAAATTGTATAAAAATGCAAAGTGATCTACAGTGACATAATGTGGATCAATGCTTACCTGGTATGGAGTTTGGTGGATGGAGGAATAGATTGTAAAATATAGCTAGAAATCTTTGGGGCAATTAAAAACTTCATTGCTTTGTGCTAATGGATGGGGGACAGGATGCATATTAAATGGTAGAAAAGGAACTGAATATCTATGGGTCAACTCTCACCTTGCTAATGTGCTGCTGAGATCACCCTCTCCTGGAGGAGAGGGGTCACCACTGTGTTGCTTGATCCCTGCTGCCCTGGGCACAATAGCTGCTGCATTAGTCCGTTACTGGTTCCTTTCTGCCACTATACCTGTCCTTAGGTATTCTGAGAGACCACTGTGTCCTACCATCTCAGGGCTCATGGTCACCAGTGTACAGAGCCTCGTCCCTTGGGGCCGTGATTTCTGCTATACCTTCTCAGCTCTGATTCATAAATTGGAGTTCTATCTTTCCACCAAAGCCCCAAACTCTAAAATACCTCTCCTTGCCTAGAGCAAGACCAGTGCTGTGTCCTGTCCACACCTCACTCCACAGGAGTCAGACTCACACCTACACACACTCTCTTGGGCCCACGCTGCTGGGAAGTGCCAGAGTCACAAACCCCAGCCTTGTGGGTAATCTGAATCAAACCGTGCCTTAGAGAGTGAACCTACATTAGGAGACTCAGGTGCCACACACAAGAGATCCTGGAGACCTCAAACTTAGACCCCACAATTTTTGGCTCCACAGCTTCTCCAAGCTCTTTTACCCTGAAACTCGTTTTTTATGAAGCTCTTTGTAGAACATGTCAGACCTGACACCAATAGGGAACCTCAGATAAGATTCCTCATTATGTAGAATACTAGAACAGGGGGACCCCAGAAGCCTTTGCCACTGAGGACCCTCACAAGCTACCTTATTACTGCCACTGCCACAGAATCCCACAGCTGAGGGCACCAAGGTCCCCACAGTCACCATGGACATTGATCACAACTTAAGAAGATGCCCAGAGGTTATATGACTGTATTTACTTGGAACCAGGTTTATCACGTCTTTCCCAACCAGCACACTGAGATCTATCTACAGGTGAATGTTCTTCTTTACAAAAGTCACTCTGTATAGTTTGGAGAAGGTGATTTTTTTTCTACCAGGTGTTCAGACATCAATACACAGACAAAAGAAACACTAAGATTTATAAAAATTCATATAACTTAATAGCAAGAAAACACATAACTTGATTTAAAAATGGGTAAAGGACTTGAGTAGACATTACTCCAAAAATGAATGAAAAATGGCGAACAGGCATGGGAAGACCTTAACACCACTAATCACTATGTAATATCGCCTCACACCTGTTAGGATAGCTTTTGGCAAAACGACAACAGATGGTGTATGTTGTCAAAGTTGAGGAGAGGAGGAAACTCTTGTACACTGTTACCTGGAATTTCCACTAATGCAGCCATAATGGAGAACAATATGGAAGTTTCTAAAGAAATTAAAAATTGAATGCATCACTCAGTTACTCTCCTTCTGGGAATATACCCAAAGGAACTGAAATTGCCACTTGATGATATCTGCACTCCCATGTTCTTTGTAGCACTATATTTCACTATATTTAGAAACAACCTGAGTGGACAAGGGGGTTAAAGAAATGGTGGAGCATGTACAGTGGAATACTATTCAGCCTTAAAAAGAAGAACCTGCCTACCATTTGCAACAACACAGAGGCAGACCTGAAAGACATTGTTAATGACATAAGCCAGACCAAGAAGAAAAATATTTCATGATTTCACAGGTAGAATCTTTAAATAATCAAACATATCAATAAAGAATAATGCAATTGTTACCAGATTTTGAGATTGGGCATGGGGAAAAAAATGGGGAGATGCAGGTCAAAAAAATACAAAATAGTAAATATGTAGGATGAAAAAGTAGGAAATCTAGTGATTTTATGTACATATAAAATTCATATAAAATCACATATCTCATAGTGCACGTCATCTCATAGATGAAGACTATGGATAGTGATAGTGTACTATTACTATATTCAGGATTTTACTAAATGAGTAGGTTATAATTATTCTTGTCACAGGGAAGAAAAGAGTGAGATGATGGATATGTTGATTTCTTAGATTATAACAAGCAGTTTAGTATATATGTATGTCTTATACATCAAGTTTTATATAATAATATAAACAAAATATGATTTATTTTAAAAATAAGAATAAATAAATAAATTTAAAAGTGAAATAATTAATACAAAGAATATACTTTTATTTTGAAAATACAAATTTGTTCATACCTAAAATATTATAATGAGCTTTTAAAAATATCTTTAAAATTGAAATTTCTTGTTTCATAAATGATTAATTAGTTGTTTAAAGAACAAATAAATAAAATAATGACTTATCAACAGTTACCTGGTAACTACTGAAAACAAAATTGTTTCTCGAAGGGATAATATTAAATATTAATTTGCCTAAGTAAAAATATACAATGTGTGTCACTGTTATTGGGCATATATCCAATATAAATATATAAATATATAAATATAAATATATTTATATATATATATATATATATATATATATATATATGCACTTGGTGCACTTTCCTCAAATACATTATTTATTATATATATGTGTGTGTGTGTGTGTGTGTATACACACATATATATATATATGTATATTTCCAAAACAGTTATAAACATGCTTTAAAAAGCATTTTTTCATATTAGTCTAAAACAGTAAATAACACAAAGTCCAGCCATAGTAGCATTGACAAATTTTAGCATATTTATTTAATGAAATTCTGCACAAAAACCAAGAAGAATTAATTTATATTACAAATGAAGCATATAGGAACCTCTCAAAAATAACTTAGTGTTGGAGAAGCCAAACACAGAAATAATACATAATGTATGCTTCAATGCAGTTAAAATAGCCATTACTTTGAGGAGGAGCGTGAAACAGTAGCTGAAAGAGGGCAGAAGGCAGACTTCTGGTTAAAATGACATTTTAGTTCTTGACTAGGATAGCAGTCCTGTAAGTGCATCCATATGGGAAAACCCATCCATCTTGGTGCACTTTCCTCAAAGACATTTTTTATTTAAAAATGGAAATAGCATAAAAAGAGTCACTCACTACCACATGATCTCACATTGACTCATTTATGTAAGTTACAGTCATGGATGAAGATTTCCACTACTCAATTGTGTAGTTGGTCATGGCAAAGGGACCCCTACTCTCCGTGTGCTGGTGTTTCTGTTTAGGGTTCTTCCAAAAATTACTCTTCATATACAACCAGCATAAGGAAGGAGGAGTGACAACACAGAAGGAAGGGTGACAGCTGTCATCTCAGAGCTGTATGCAGTTGCCTTCTTTGTAGAAAGGAGAGAAGCAACAAGCTCAAAGCAGAATGATGTACCCGATCCACAGAGTCCATGGGGAAGTAACACAAAGCAAGAGCTTTGAAATGGGAGGTTTGCAAAAGGTTCATCTCAGGTTAAATGATTAGCACTGCAAACATAATAATTTTTGAAATTTTGTGGACTTTAAAGCCTTAATTGCATATTACTAAGTGAAATAAACTACTTTGAAAGAGCTACAGACTACGTTTCCCATGGTATGACATAAATATATGATCCTGGAGGAGGCAAAGCTGTGAAGACAGTGTAAAGGTATGGGGTATGGGTAAATAGGCAAAGCACAGAGGATTCATAATGTGGCAACATTATTATTATTATTCCATAATGGTGCATACATGTCATCCATTTATCAAAGCTCACAGAGTGTACAACTGCAAGAATGAGACTTAACGCAAGCTCTGGACTTGGGTTGGTAAGATGTGTCCATGTAGGTGCACCATGATAATAAATGTACCCCTCTGATGGGGATATCAATAATGGGGAAATCTGTGCCTATGTCTCCAGTGTGGATTTGTGAGAAATCTCCTCTCAATTTTTCTGTGAACCAAAAACTCATCTAAATAACAAAGATTATTTAAAAGAAAAAAAAATTAAACTATAGCAGTATCTCCAGTGTGTTTCATCCTCTGTGTAACTAGAAAGTGTACAGGGGTGAGTTTCCCCCCAGGTACTGCAATTATATTTCCATCTATGGTGGCTAAACAATAAGATTTCTATTAATTAAGATTAACTTTATAGATCATGAACTACAGAAAGAAAAAAAAAAACATTAATAGGCATCCTAGTTGGACTAAAACCAAGAAGACTTTAGCATTCATTTTTATTTATTTTTTTACCATTCAATGTCATTTGAGTTTCTGTGTTGGTCTTTGGCAACACTGAGTGGTAGATTCTGAGTTAGAAACTGTGAGTGGCTTATTCACTTAATTTAGTGTAGTCCACTGACAGTTATTTGGTAATCCTTTGCATGCTTTAAAAGTAAGAACATGAGGTTTTTGGCGTTAAGCTTACACAACTTCTAAGCCTTGAGAAAACCTCACCCATTCCAGTGGGAGCCTAAATTGTGGCTGCTGTAGAAATCCCAGCTCCACCCAAATGCAGAGAACTGAGATAGTTGAGACTAGGTTGACAGAATAAGTTCATAGAATAAAGACTTGGTGAACTCTGAAATTGTCCTGAATTGGTAACTTATAAGGACAAAGTAATTTGAATTCTCACTTTAAATATGGTTTAGATTTTGAAATCTTAGCACTGTAATTTAAATGAGGATTTCATCTGCAGATTTTAAATCTCCCCTGGAATTTAATTATTTTATGTTGTTACTTATTCTTATCACAGCATATTTAGCATGTAACTTTAGGCAATGTGGCAGGCTCCAATTGGTAAGGAAAGAAAAATTGAGGCTGAAATTCAGGGACTTGGAATTATTGTTTTCTGTTTTGATCATTGAAAGGATCTTTGGTTGTTCACGAAGAAGCAGCATCAAGAAGGTAAAAATAACAATGTGGATAGATTGGCTGATTCCTCCTGCAGGATGACCATGGATTTGTTGGTTAAACTGCACAGGTAAGTAATGTTATTGGGAAGGGAGAAGATATCTCTATACTGTGGATATAGAAGAATATCCATTAGAAACATATTCTTGGTTTATTTCCACTGTCTCATTTCAGCGGGGAAGGATGATAAATCCAAGTGATGAATTTAGGAAGGAAACAGCATATATAAATAACTCTTTTTTTCTTTCATCTTTTCCTGGGGATTTTCCATCTGTAGAAAATATGTCTTATCTTCTTCCAACCATGACACAGGCTTACTGGCCAAAGCTCTGACCCTGTTGTTTTCCAGGAACCGAGTAGGTAAGTTTGTCCGTTAGCAGGGTGTCACCCTGAGTAGTCACATCGCTGAGTCATATTCTTTTAATTGAGCTACATTAAAAAGTGAATACTGACTTTCTGTTTCAGCTCAGTGATGGAAAGTCAGAAAGAATTCTGATCTCACTTTTACAGCAATGGTGGATGATGCAAATTGCAAATGGTTTATCATACCACTGAGTCTCTATTCAGACCAATATCCACTAGCTCACATACAGAACAGAGGAATGAATCAATGGGAATAGGGGTAACAAAACCATCACATGAGAGCCCTGGTAAGAAACAAGTGACTACAAGGATACAAGGAAAGTAGAGTTATCTCCAGCTTTGAGAGAGGGTTGGTGATACATGATATGTCCATCATTGCGGTGATCAGGGCATCAGGAGCACTTGAAAAGGTCACCTACATCAGACCCAGAGACAGATGCTACCTAAAAGTAAGACACTAACCACTCCATCATGAAACAACTACCCTGGTCCCTGGTCCCTGGTCCCCACCACCAGACTATCAAGTCTAAAGTAAAAGCAAAAGTAGAATACAACTAGAAGAGGGACAAAATACAGATTCTGTCTGGGAGGCAGCACACAGGGACCATCCAAGGCAAGTGTTCTTAGTCCGTTCTTGCTACTGTAACAAAATGCTTTAGACTGGTAATTTATAAGCAACAGATTTATCGCTGACTGTTCTGGAGACTGGGAAGTCCAGAATGAGGTACCAGATTCAGTGTCTGGGAAAGACCTGTTCCTCATAGATGGCCACGTCTTCACAAGGTATAATGGGCGAAAAGGCTAAGAAATGTTCTAGGGAACTCTTTTACAAGAGAATTAATCACCTTCCAAAGGCTACACCTCTTGATACTTTGATATTGGGGATTCGGTTTCAACATACGAATTATGGCAGGACACAAGCATTCAGACAACAGCAGGCAGGTGAAACACATGTTGAGAACATGATCTGTAGCAAACCAACCCTTTCCCTAAATGGGAAATGAATAATTAATGAATTTTGAATTTTGTGGAGCAAGATGGTGTTATGGTTTGGATATGAGGTGTTGCCGCAGTCTGGCTGGGCACAAATCACGAGCCACTGAAGCAGGAACAAACTTTATTTCTGAACTCCACAAGCACACTCCACACACGCTCCCCGGGAACTCTCCCCAATGCCACCCGGCTCCTCCAGGAACCATCAACCGGAAATCCCTCCTCCCGCACTTCCCCAACCAAGGGGGAACTCTCCGGGAATCCTCACGAGAACTCCAAAGTAGCAGGCCGAGGCGGACAGTAAAGGTCTGATATACAACCAAATCAATCCAGCATCATCTTAATGGCTTGCCTCTCAACCAATACTATTGGCAAAATGCCAGGGGCCATTCCGACTCGGCTGTGGCTCTCAGCAAGGTGTCCCCCAAAACCTCATATGTGAGACAATGAAAGAAGGTGCAGAGGAGAAATGATTGGGCTCTTACAGAGTCTTAACCCAGTGATTTAATCCCCTGATAGGAATAAACTGAGTGATAACTGAAGTGGTAGGGTATGGCTGGAGGTGGTGAGAATTGGGGGGTGGCTTTGGGATATATATTTGTATTTGGCAAATAGAGACCTCACTCTATGTTCCTTGGTCACCGTAATGTGAGCTGCTTCCCTCTGCCACACATTTCACCATGATGTTCAGCCTCACCTCGAGCCCTGAGGAATGGAGCCTGCCTTCTATGGACTAAGATCTCTGAAACCATGAGCTCTCAAATAAACTTTTGCTCCTTTACAGTTGTATAGGTCAGATCCTTTAATCCCAGCAGCAAAAAAGCTGACTAAAACAGAGAGTACTAATAGGGAAAGCAACAAACTCAAATCCAGCCCATCTCTGGGTTAGATTAATACAAACCCCCAAGCAAGAAGACTAGGAGAAGGTATATTCATCTCCATGTATAAGAGGCATTAACTTTAGTATTTATTGTTCTAAAAATCATACTGAGAAAGTAACAAATAAATTTTAAGACATACAAAATGGCAAGAGTAAATAGACTTCTGTAGGAAAAAAATGAGAACCAAATTCATTTGACAATGAAGTAAAAGCTCTGAGAATGAATTTAAATATGATTAATATGTTGAATGTTCTAATGTAAGACATAAAAACATAGGCAAAATCAGGTGCGAACCAGAGAGGACAGCTGGTGATAAAGTCCAAAGAGTATGCTGGATATTAAAAATGTAATAAAGTAATGAAGAATGTCCTTGAGTCTTAATAGTGCACTCAATATAGCCAAAGAAAGAATCCCTGAACTTGGAGAGATGAATAGAAATTACCCAAACTTAAAGACAGAATGAAAAAGATGGGAAGAAAAAACACAAAGAGGAGTAGGTTGATATCTGAGCAATGGGAATCCATGAGGGAGAATGGAAAAAGGGATAGGATGTAAGAAACTCTTGAAGAAATAATGGTGGAGACTTTGCCAGAATTCATGACAAACCCAAGATCAAACACCAAAGAAACTCATAAAACACAAGGAAATTTTAAAAACTGATGCATCATATGCCAATTATCATCAATGACTAAGAAAAAATGATTAAGTGGTCAAAAAAATGAAACACATACACAGGATCCATAAGCATTCATTCTTTACTTTCTTAAATTTTATGTTGGTGATTTGAGACTTCTAATGCAAGCAGTTAATCTGTATGAAATTGCCTTCTAAGCAGAGTTTTAACTGCACCCTACACACTTAATATGTTGAATTTTCATGTTCATTGAGTTCAAATTTATTTCTGCCCTTTTATCAGCGTTACAAATGTATGGCATAATCACATGGAAAGGAACAGAAGGAGAACAATATATCCACTAGATACATGCTTTATGTAATGCTGAACAGGAAAAAGACCTATATATAAATATCATAGTCAATTTGGTAAATTGTTCGCTGTGTGAGCAGAGATTAGGCAATTTTGGAACTAGAGCTATACTATAGTTGAAGAAATAAGTAATTATTCTGTACTTGTTGAAAGCCAGTTTCTCCTTGTCTAAGAAAGATGTTACAAAGAAAGAGAAAAGGTAGAACATACATTGTTGTGCTGGATTTGAGTTGATAAATTTAGTTTATAAGCAAATATGCTACATACGTGTAAATACACAGATAGATGGATACAGAAATATAAATTTAAGTATATACATGGAACAGTGTACAAACATAAATTTTTGAGCTCTGTCCACTAACAGGACCTAAAAACAATGAGACACCAGTGGCAATAAACACATATAGCACCTTTTTTTATTGGTTTTTAAATAAAAGGAACCAAAGATCCTTCCATATATGATTTATTCCAGTTTGGGAGCAGAGAAAATACAAGATGACACTGAGCATCTTAAAGTTACAGGAAGTGAAGTTGTTCTCAAATCAAAACAAACAAAATTAAAGGGAAGAAATAAAACTGAGCAAAAAAAAAAAAAAGAAAAGAAAGAAACCAAAGCAAATCACAAAATAAAAAGGGAAGACCATGTGTTCAAAACATGCAAGGGCCAACCTCAAGGAGTCCCCAATGGTCAAAGCCAGACTACTTAGAGCAACACTATAAATGACAATAGTAGTGTATTATTAACTGAAGAATAAAACATGCACCCATGATATAAAGGAAAGACTGATTAAATAAGTGAATGAGGAGAGATAACTTTACCTTTTAGATAATTCCAAGGAATTAATGAAGAAGAAATGAGTGTGGACAATCCCCTTTAGGACTTAATTATTCCAGTTGTTTCCACATATACCACGTCATTCTCTGATTCTCTCCTCTCCAGGCTCCAAGAGGTAGAACTTGATTCTCCTTGAGTAAGGACTGCACTCAGTGACTCACTTTTATCAAAGTAAAAAGGGGAAAAAAATAGTAACTTTGTAGTAGAGAAAGCTGGCAGACACCACTGAACCCAAGTAATGAGGGTCAAAATCACTAGTCACACAACACATTGATATCATGTGCCCTCTGTTATAACACACTATAATGCAGTCTTTCACCATTTTGATATTCCTCCAAAACCATAATCTCTGTCTAATATATCAAGTAGACTCCAGTTGAGGGACATTCGCAAAATACCAGATCAATACTAGTACTTTTCAAAGTTGCCAAGGTCTTAATAAACCAAGAAATACTAAGGAACTAAAGGAGGACACAAAGAAGACATGGCAACTAAGGGCTATGTGGTTCCTAAATTGCACCTGGAACAGAAAAACAGCATTAGCATAAAAACGGGGAAAATCTAATGAATGCACTTTAGTTAATGTTATTGTACCAATGGCTATGTAAGAAGCTGACATTAGGGAAATGGAGGTGAAAGTTGTACAAGTACACTCTGAAATCTCTTTGATTTTTTTTTTCAAATTTTGTTCTGTTTTTTTTTCCTGTTGCTATCTCCATAAGTCAAAAATTACCTCAAAAAAAAAAAAAAACCAAAAAACTGAAGTGCTTATGTTTTCATCTCTGCCACCTAATTTGTCCAGAATATGAAGAGAAAAAAATAATGTAGATGAACTCCCTAAAATATCTTTTGAAAAAAAAAAAAACTCTTCTCAAGTATTTATTAGTTTAAAACTCTGTAACAGAATGATGGATACATAGAAGTATCCATGACTCTTCTAGGATACTCCTTATTGCTAATCTTTTAAAAACCTGCTCTTAGTGTTATCATTTTAAGAGTTAGTTTATTGATATGGATATTGCATCTGTTATGCAACCCAACGAGTGTCTTTGCTTTAGCCAGGCTTTGAAGTTTAGTGTGTGATTTGATTACATAGCACAAATTCTTTAAAACCTTTAAATTTTTAATGCCTCTGAGTTTTTGATCATTTGAACATCCCACTTTGGGAAATGTCATCTTGATTCTCAACAGGATTCTTCCCTCCCCCTCCCCCAACCCCAGTGCTGAAGATAAAATAAAAAGGGAAGACCATGTGTCCAAAACATGCAAGGGCCAACCTCAAGGAGCCCCCAGGTCTTGGGCATGCTAGGCAAGTCACACAGAGTCTACCACTGATCTGTAAACCCTGTTGTCCTTATTTGTAATGATAAATTACTTTATGAATTACTTGTAATTATAAATATTACTTACTTACAACTACAATTATCATCACTTATTATTTTACTTAAAATTCAAAGTAACAGATGATTTAGTTAAGTAACTAAAGGCTAAAAGATTGTATATGAGATTTTGACTTGAAATACTGTTCTCTTCAATAATTTCAATTTTTTTAAAATACACTGTTTTAGAAAATAGATGAAGCAAGAAATCAGATATAAATATGTTAGAGAAAAACAATAGTTTAAACATGATTTTAAAATCCTTTATGTATGAGAACAACTTATAAGAAAAATTAATATTTTGGAGCTAGTCTTAAAAACATTGGCTCTTAAACATTCTTTTGAGGAAACAAACAAACAAAATGCATGGATACTAAACGATTTTTGTTCTATACCTGAAAATTCACACTGGACATTAGTTTTAACTCTGTGAGTTTAAAATACACAAACACACACATTGGTTTTTTTCTGCTTTTTCTTTCACTGTCACATTAATGTCTTTTCTAGCATAAATTTTTCTCTATTTAAAGAAAATGAGTATTCAGTATTTAAAGCTGAAAAATTTTAAAAGCTTTTCTGTGTAAATTAATTCAAATTTCACAGATGTTGCATATACATCAGTTTGTAAAATCTTTAGATTAACTTGAAACAAATGCTAAAGATGTTCTGGACAAGGGGGAGAAAATCACTTAGGCAAATGTTAGCATGTGAACACATTGTGTGAACAACATGGAACCCGAAACCAATTAGAGATAATTTAAAAAATCCTTTAAAAATATGTTAAGATGCACAGTGAATTTTGAAGAAGAGGAAAAGAACCTGCCTGGAATGTGCAATCAATTTTGCTGCACTAGAAAAACATTTGAAGGCTGTAAGTTATCAACAAACTTAACAGTCACCTGCTGTGCCGTGATGATTTCCACCTCCATTATACAAAGAGGCAAGGAGATAAGCAGAGAGATTGCTTATTTTGATAATATGATACTGACTATCCAGAAGGTTCAAAATGGACATGAAGGTAATTTTTTTTTTTTTTTTTTTGGTACTGGGGATTGAACTCAGGGCACTCAACCTCTGAGCCACATCCCCAGCCCTATTTTGTATTTTATTAGAGACAGGGTCTCACTGAGTTGTTTAGAGCCTTGCTTTTGCTGAAGCTATGAACTCACAATCCTCCTCTCTCAGCCTCCTGAGCCATTGGGATTACAGGCATGTGCCACCATGCCTGGCTTAAGGTAAATCTAAATATATAATAAGTGTCAATGATTTATTTTTAAATTAAAATAAAATCTGATACAAAAAACATGGTGGCAAACACCTATAATCCCAGCAACTTGGAAGGCTGAGGCGGGAGGGTCACAAGTTTGAGATAAGCCTCCGCAATTTAGCAAGGCCCTAAACAACTTAGCAAGAATCTCTCTCAAAACAAAAAAATAAAAAGGGTTAAGGATGTGCCCCTGGGTTTAATACATAGAACAACAACTATATATATATTTATGGAGTGCTATGTGATGTTTTGATACATGTATATACTCTTTAATGTTTAAATAGATATGTTTAAATCAGATTAAACATATCTAATTCATCAAACATTTATGATTATGATTACTTTATGATAAAAATATTCACTATCCTCTCTTCTAGCTTTTTTTTCAAATACACAGCATATGATCCATAGTCCCTTTACTGTATAAAAACCCACCAGAAACTCTTGTTCCTATTTCTCTGTAAGTTAGCGCCCATCAACCTCTCCCAATCCCTCATTAGCCTTTACTATACTCAGCTTCTGGTAACCACCATTCTACTCTTAACTTCTATGAGATCAACATTTTTAGAGTCCATGCAAGTGTGAGATCAGGTGGTAATTATCTTTCTTTGCCTGGCTTATTTCACTTAACATATGATCTCCAGTTACATCCATTTTGTTCCAAATGATGAACTGTATTTTTTTTTTATTTCTGAATAGTATTCAGAAATATTAATTTTTCTTATAAGTTGCTCTCATACGTAAAGGATTTTAAAAACATGTGCCATGGTTTCTTTATCAATTTATCAGTTTATGGACACTTAGATTTTTTGCATTTCTTGAGTATCACAATTAATGCTGCAAAAAACATGAGAGCACAGAGGTCTCTTTAATATGCTTTTCTCGTTTCCTTTTTTTCTATTTTATTAATTGTTGATGAAACTTTATTTATTTGTATGTGGTGCTGAGAATCAAAGCCAGTGCCTCACACATGCTAGGCCAACACTCTACCACTGAGCCACAACCCCAGCCCCTCTTTTTTTTTTTCAAATTTATATATGACAGCAGAATATATTACAATTCATATTACACATACAAAGCACAATTTTTCATATCTCTGGTTGTATACAAAATATATTCACACCAATTTGTGTCTTCAAGCATGAACTTTGGATAATAATGTCCATCACATTCCACCATCATTTCTAACCCCATACCTGGTCTCTCCCCTCCCATCCTTCTGCCCTATCTAGAGTTTATCTATTCCTCCCATGCTCCCCGCCCTACCCCACAATGAATCCGCCTCCTTATATCAGAGAAGACTTTCAGCATTTATTTTGCTGGGGGGGTGGGGATTGGCTATCTTCTCTAACTTCATCTACTTACCTGCAAATACCATGATTTTGTTCTCTTTTATTACTGAGTAATATTCCATTATGTATATATGCCACACTTTTTTTATTCATTCATCTATTGAAGGGCATATAGGTTGGTTCCACAGTTTAGCTATTGTGAATTGTGCTGCTATAAACATTGATGCAACACAATGAAATTAAGCCCCTATCTCCAACATGCACAAAACTCTACTGAAAATGGATCAAGGGACTAGGAATAAAGCCAGAGACCCTGCATCTAATAGAAGAAAAAGGGGGCCCTAACCTCCATCATGTAGGATTAGGCCCCAACTTCCTTAATAATACTCCTAGGCATAAGAATTAAAATCATTTCCTTTTGATATATACTAAATATTGGTGCTGTTGGATCGTGTGGTAGTTTTATTTTTAATATGTCTGAGAACCTCCATGTTGTGCTCCATGATTGTGGTGTTAAGTTACATTCCTACTCTCAGGGGAAGTGTTCCCTTTTCTCCACATCCTCACCAACATAAGTTATTTTTTATCTTTTTGATAATAAAATATGCATTCTTACTGGAGTAAGGTGATATCTTACCATGATTTTGATTTGAACCTCCATGAGGGTGAGTAATATTAAACATTTCTCTTGTGCATTTTCCATCTGTAAGTCTTGTTTTGAGAAATTTCTGTTTAGGTCTATTGCTTACTGTCTGTTATGGTTGGATATGGAGTATCTCCCAAAAGCTCCTGTTTATATAGAAATATAAATATATAGAGGTGAAATGATTATATTATGATATCTGTAACCCGATCAGCCCATCCTTGTTTGAATGGACTTACTGGGTGGTAACTATAAGTGGGTGGGGCATGGCTAGAAGAGGTGGTTCACTCGGGGTGTACCCTGGAGGAGTGTGTCTTCCTCTTCACCTGCTTCTGCTCCCTGACCCTGTCATAGTAGCATCTTTCCTCTATTGGGTCCTTTGCCCATAATGTGTTACATCATCTTGGACCCAGAGCAATGGAATCAGTCATATAAGTACTGAGACTTCTGAAAACTATGAGACTCAAATAAACTTCCCTCTTCTATATTGTTCTTCTCAGGTAATTTGGTCACAGCAATTAAAAAACTAACTAAAACACTACTTCTGTTTAATCCAGCTATTATTATTGTTATTATTTTTGCTTTTGAGCTACTTATACATTCTGGATATTAACCCTCACTTAGATATGCAGTTTGCAAATGTTTTCTCCTATTATACAGGATGCCTCTTCACTCTGTTGACCACTTCCTTTGCTGGGATTTTGTTTAGTTTGATGCAATCCCCATTGTCTATTTTTGCTTTTGTTTCATGTGCTTCAGTTACTTCTTTCTGAATTGATTTGATCTTCTATTAGTGAGACTGTGTTAGTACTGAGGTAAGAAATAAAATATAAACTTCAACAGGACAGCATTCAATATTTTTTCAGTAAACTTTACTTTTTCTAATGAGTATTGTGTATTGTGCAGTATGTGTAAAGTTATTTTCAATGTAAGTGTTTCTGTTTTTCTTGGTTTATTTTTATGTTTTAGGTCTTTGACAGATGGTCATCTGTGCAAAATAATTTAGGTACTGTCTTTTTTTTTCTTTTGGTATTAAGTGTGTTTGATCTGAGTGTGATTCTAAAATAAACAGAGTTGAACACCAGAGATAAAAATTAATATATATGAAATTCACTAATCTCCCATTTCTTTGACTTTATTCCAGTGTCAAAAAAAGATACTGTCTCTTGTTTTCAGTTTTCTCCATTTTCAAATGAAGTCAGTGAATACTACCTAAAACACAAAAAAAGAATGTCGTGTTCTTGAAATGATAAAATAGTTTTAAAGTTCTGGAGCCCTTGGATAAAAGGTTGTTAGTTGTGTGGTGAATTCTTTGTTTTTTTGTTTGTTTGTTTGTTTTTAGTATTTTTAAGAGATGAGATCTATTTCTATTTAAGTTTATAAAAAATGTTTTCTGATTTTCTAGTTTCCTTGTAAAAGAAATTAACTAATCCTATTATTCTAACTCTGTAAAATAACTAGAAATGCCCTTAAAATAACTGTTATTTTATATGAATAGATACTTCTCAAAGAAAGAAATTAAAGTAATTAATAAGCTTATGAAAAAATGCTCAACTTGATTAGCCATCAGGGAAATGCAAATAACACAATGAGATATTATCTCACTCTAGTTTGACCTGGACTATTATTTAAAAAAAAATACCCAGTAAATAAATAAACCCTGGCAAAGATGTTTGGAAAGGAAACTCCCATACACTGCTGGTGGGAAATGTAAATTGGTACAGCCATTACGGAGAAAAGTATGGGTAGGGGTTTTTCCAGAAATGAAAAATAGATCTTCCTTATGATCCAGCTATCCCAGTTCTGGGTATCTAGCCAAAGAAAATGATATCGGAATATCAAGGAAACACCTGAATGCCTATGTTTGGTGTTGCAGTATTCATAACAGCTAAGATATGAAGTAAACCTAGGTACCCATTAGTGGGGTGAATGAATAACAAAGATGTGGCTCATATACACCATGGAATGCTAGTTAGCTATCAGAATAATAGTACCCTGTCGTTTGCAACAAAACAATGGAACTGGAAGACATAATATTAAATGAAGAAAGTCAGGCACAGAAAGACAAAATACCATGTTTTCTTTTATATGTGGTGTTTAAAAAAAATCAATTGGATTGCATAATAGTGATTACTACAGGCAGGAAAGTTGGAGATTGGATTGGCAGGAGGTTGGATAACAGGAACCATATCACAGTCAGATAGAAGGAATAAGTTCTGGTGTTCTTCAGAATAGTGTGGAGACTGTAGTTCCACAATAACCTATTCCATATCTTCTTAGTAACTAGGAGAGAAGAGCTTGATGGCTCCAAACACAAAGTAATAAGGAGATAGAAATATAATCATCCAAAATGGACCAGTGCTGTTGTATTGAAATATCAGTGTACTCATAAATGTGTACAATTTTTATGCTTTAATCAAAAAATTTTAAAAATGTGTAAGAAGATGAAATTTACTTACTTTCATTTGATCACTTCAAATTATATACATTTATTCAAATTATCACATTGTGCCCCATAAATTGGTATAATGAAAAAAATAAATTTTAGAAAATTTAGAAAACAAAACATTAACTGCTGTCCTAAATGGACACCATCCTATTGTATATATGACAATAGGAATACAAGTAGGAATTGTGTTTTCATCTATGCTAGCATTCTTCTCTTTTGTGTAACCTATACTTTTTTCCATTATTATTACATCATAACTTTTAAAATCTACTGGTATTTTTATATATGTTTTGCAAATTTATCATACTAATAATTGGGACCAACACTAATGTGAAAGAACTCTACCAGAGAACCAGCTCTAACCAATTTTTAAAAATCATCTTTTATTTGTCTAATTGGGCATTACACAATTAGTTTCTGAAAGACAGGTTGTTGTTGTTGTTGTTATCGCAAAGCAGCAAACCAAATAAACTAAATACAAGAAATGGAAGTCACATGACTAAGAGTAGTCTGAGATGAACTCACATCCATAAACTCAGCCCCTGACCTGAGTTTATGTAACCCACCTTTCATGGGTTACAAATATGCTATTGTTCTTCATTATATTGTAGTGGGAAGCTAAACTCGTTTACTGCAAGACAGTTCAGAGTTTGCTTTCTAAGAGCATGTATATCAATGTTCTTGTCAGAAAACTAGATAAAGAAGCATTTTTCTTGGACAAATGGAAATTTGAGGGTCATTTTGGAATAATTTATATACACACACTGATTTGTAAATTGATGCAACTGAATCAAACCTCTTTGGGTATTGTCTTAGTCAGTTTTTTTCCCTGTGATGACTAAAATACCTGACAAGAACAACTTTAGAAGGGTAAAAGTTTATTTGGGAGCACACTGTTTCAGAGGTCTCAGTCCATAGCCAGCAGGCTCCATTCTTGGGGGCTTGAGGTGAGGCAGAACATCATGGCAGGAGAGTATGGTGGAAGGAAGCAGCTCACATGCTGATCAGAAAGCAGAGAGAGAGAGAGAGAGACTTACCAGATACAAAATATATACCCCCCAAAGTAAGCCCTAAATGGCTCACTGCTGCAGTCCGGCTGCGCACTATTCAGGAGCCACTTGTCAAAAGAAACGAACTTTATTTTTAGAACCACACACAGCACCACACAACTCTTCAGGAAAACCCCTCAGAGCCCAACTGCCACCACTGGCTTCCCACAAGCCTCTCTACCTCCCCCACCCCTCCTGCTCTTGAGGCTGATTGGCTGGGTCGTGTGGGCGGAGCCAAAAAAAGTCCCCCAATGAGCAGTTCTGTGGTCTGAAAGGGCGGGGAAACAGCCCAATGAGCATCACCACAGAGGAGCCAATCAGTTGGCAGCTAGAAGTTTGCTGGGGCCCCTGTGAGCCAATCATCAGCTGGCAGCTGGAAGTTTGCTGGGGCCCCTTCCGCTGTGGCTCTCAACAGCTCACCTCCTCTAGCCACACCTTACCCTCCTTCAATCGTTACCCATTTAGTCCCATCAGGGGATTAATTCACTGATTGGGTTAAAGCTCTCATAACCCAATCATTTCTCCTCCAAACCTTCTTGCCTTGTCTCACACCTGAGCTTTTGGGGGACACCTAATTTCCTAACTATAACAACATGTACTATGTCCTGGGCACTAGTGCTAAGGGACTGGAACAAAAGAAAGCAAGATGAAATTTCAGTGGATAAGACAGACAAGAAAAGTCCACTTTTCACATTATGCAGGGTGCTTTAGGTTACATAGGGAGGGCATTTTGTTGCTATGAATGGGAAGAGGGGATAAAGAAAAAGCTTGCTGGAGGATATCAAAGCCAAATCCTGAAGGATGTACAGGGATTAGCCAGGAGAAAAGACAGAAAATATTTTACCCCAAATCATCTGGCAGAGTTTTGGAGTGAAAAAGCACCACAGTGTCTGATTGTAGTGGCAAAAAGTGAAATAAAATAAAATACAGGAAGATTAAAAAACTAATATTTATTCAAGAAAATGAGATAAAACTATAGAACTTCTTTTACCAAGAGGAGAACAGCAATATAATATCATGGGTTATCTTTGGACATTCCTTAGTTTACTGTGTTCTTTAAAGTTTGTCTGTTCATCTGCTATCTTATACTTGGTTTGAAATTTCATATAAAAAGTTGAGTTTAAAAAATGAAAACAACCTATTTATATTTATTTATTCATGAGAATTCTAAAAGGACAGTGAAAAAATATGTACTCACACAGTTACAGATTTCTCTGTGTGCCCGTGTGTATATGTATACACACATCTCAAATAATACAACTTCATTTGCATCAAACTTATTAAGTCAAATCAATTTTCCAGACATTTGGTCCAGAGCTTAATTCCACTTGATCTTCCACCTGGTAAGTCTCATTTCCCACTGTGTTTCCCTGCAATTTATTTTTAATGTTTTATTTGTTGGACATCATTAACAAAGGAAATAGCATTTTTGAAGTTGTGTGGTACAGAAGAGCATGCAGACATTTCAGTGAGAAAACAAACAAATTCACACACTCTACTCTTTTGTCATAGGGTCAAATAAAATAGAAAATGCACTCTACTCATGTAGACTGAGAATATTTAATTGGTAGACACCCAGGGTGTTCAGATAATGAGCTACATTGAAACACAGAGGACTCAATAGCAGACTTCCTAGGCTTCCAAAATATATGCTTTAGATGAGGAGAATCAACTAATAATATTTGAGCATCTGTTTTATGCTGGCTAATAATAGGTGCTTTGTTATACTCTACCTCATCTAATTTTAGAACAGTTTTCAAATGAGGCTTAGGAAAATTAAACAGTCGATATTCAGTCATACAGCTAGAATTCAAAGTAGGATTTTGTGTTCAGGAACACTGGTATTATGCTTTACTGTAGCTCTTCATTAACTATGGAGAGTTAATGATATTTGGTTGTGATATTCTTATAAGGAAAAAAAATTATGCAACTCCAATTTTATAAGATTTAAAAATATTAGAATATATTCTTATTTTAAAGAAATTTGAATGAAAATTAGAATATCTGCTTATTGAAATCATCCAAACATGTTGTTACTTTTATGCTAAATGCTTTATGGCGATTCGTTAATTTAACCCTTAAAGCAATTATTTGAAGTAGATATTATAAGTAGACTGAAGGGGAAAATAAAAGATTGCCCTTCGAGTCTGAATCCAGAGGGTGTTCTTTTTCCAACTATTCTACAGTTTACTCCCAGACTACTTCCTTAATCATGAGAAGTCATGAAGTTACGCACAAGCCTGGAAATGAGTTAGGCCCTCTCAGACTGTATATATCCTAGATTAATTCTTTTGTCATACATAGTTCAGAATAGGGCTGCTAAGTAGGAATCTCTTCTGTGACAAAGTCATATTAAGAGCACACTTTGGGCTGGGGATGTGGCTCAAGCGGTAATGCGCTCGCCTGGCATGCGTGTGGCACTGGGTTCGATCCTCAGCACCACCTAAAAATAAAATAAAGATGTGTCCACCGAAAATCTAAAAAATAAATATTAAAAAATTCTCTCTCTCTCTCTCTATCTCTCTCTCTCTCTCTAAAAATAAAAAAGAGCACACTTAACCAAATTTTATTTCCTACCAAGTTAAGTTGATCGTAAGAGCCTAGTGATGATAAAATTGCCGACATCATTTATTTCATAGAGCCCAGAACCCCCATCTCAGGAGCCTGGTCTACCTGTCAATCTAGCTCTACTTACATTACAGGGTATCTTAGGTCTTTTCTCCATCACTGTGACAGTCCAGGATGTAGCTCAGTAGTGAAGCACTTGCCTAGCATGCACAAGACCCTGGCTTCGATCCCCAGCACCCCAAAATAAGAAGTCCACTATACTAGGTAGCAAATGTAAAAGGTATGTTTCTGGAGCTAAGGACCACATAGGGTCTTGGAAATCTTGGAAGCCCCTTTGAAGATAATATTGAAAGGACATATTTGTTCATTCTCATGAAGCATGGCCACCAATCTAGAATATTTTGAAGGGCTCTGGATTGTTAGGATATTTATTCTGGTGTTCAAATTTGGATAAGTCCCCTTTTCTAAGAGGATAACAGGATTTTAGGCCATTTTGAGGTCTGGCTGTATAACTTATGCAGATGGAAGTATCTTTAGGCAGCCTGGTAACCTGCCAGTCTCTCCTGAGACCCACTGAAAGTCCAGCTGCATCCCAACGCTTGCTTAGAAATGATACAAGAACACCCTGCCAAACATGTAGCAATCCCTTCTGGTGATATAAAGGCAATAACGACAACGTGGTAACAAATGCCCCAAGGAAATGGTAGTGTTGACCATATCATAAAGATAGCTGAACATTTGTTTTGACTTGACGTAAGTCAATTTGGTCACCTACAATTATTTTTGATAAATATTAGTGATCTCCAATAGTTAGACCTATATGAAAAAATAATCTTCCCATTTCTTAACTGTCAAAATAAAAGCATGTCTCAAATTGAATTGTGTCACTCATGCGGATATTTAGCCACAAGCATGAAATAGGGCACATAAACCTTCTGTATGCATGAAGAGTTTCTTAGTTGTTCTTACAATAATTACATGAAAAGTTTACCTTAAGGCATATTTGACACTATTTTAACTGTGTTAAACTGAATCACGTAACCCAAAAGGTGCTGGAATCACAAGCTAAACACAGGGCCATTTAGGAATGAGATCAGGTAGTTCAATTCTATGGTGAGGATAAAGGGCTCAGTCTAGATCTGTAAGTTCTCTTCACACAGTTTTTTGTGCATTTCAGCCTATCAACCTATCTTCAACCTCATTCATTACACCAAAGAAAGGCAATCTCTAATATTTTTACACAAATTAAGAATATCTAATATTGGAGACGCATAAAGCTAGTTGAAACTTGTAGTGGCTACGTTAGGAACTTCCTTCCTTCCTTCCTTTTTTTCTTTCTACTTTTCTTTTTCTGCTTAATTTTTTAAAAAATTAAATGGTAGCGTACCTTCCTGAGAGTCCCAGAGGGTGTATACCTGAGCAAAGCATCTGATCATTCCCAGAATATAGACTTCCACTAACATTTTAAAATGAAAAATATGTTTTGTAGTACAAAATAATGTTAAGAATTTGAGGAGTTTTTAAAATTTAAAATCCCATATAACATATAACTTATTTAGTAAACCATTCCTAATTTTGTATTGGTTCTTTTTAGTTATATATGACAGTAGAACCCATTAAGAAATAATTATACAAGCATGGAATATATTGTATTCTAATTGGGACCCTACACTTGTGGGTATACATGATGGTGGGATTCAGCAAGTATTTTCATATATATACATAGGAAAATTATGTTGGATTCATTCTACTGTCTTTCCTAATTTTATTTCAAATACAGCCTAAAGTCTTAATCTGTATAACTCTAAAAACTTGAAAAGTAGACAACATTGACACTGCACTCAGTTAAAATTGAATTAAGCATCTGACACAGTTGTTCACTATACTTAATCTAATTTTTTATGTTAAAAAGACTGTGGAACAGCTAGATATGGTGGTGGACACCTGTACTCCCAGTGACTTGGGAAACTGAGGTGGGAGGATCACAAGTTCAGGTCAACCTCAGCAACTTACTGAGACCTTGGGCTCCAAAAAAAAGAAAGGAAAGAAAAGTAAGAAAAAAAAAAAAAAAAAAGAAACCAAACTGTGATACGGATTAAAGAACATAAACTTTGGAGTGAGATAGACTTAAAATTAGATTTCGAATTTTCCACTTACTGTGTGAATTTAAACAACTTGCCAAGCAAAAGCTCAGTTTCCTCCATTGTTAGGGGAGACGAATGTCTTTGTCCTGGAAGAGTTGTGAAGATAAAATTAAATAACCAAAGTCATGTTCTGTGCACATAACAGATTCAATAGGACTATCATTATTTATTATTAGGAGAGTTGTGAGAATAAAAATATATTAGCTGTCAGTACTTTTTGTTGATGTGAGTGGCAGAGTTGGCTCTCTAATTCAAGGCTTGCCATTCACACATTCTTGGTTCTGAGCATGGAATGTTGGTGTCCTGGGTTTGTAAAGAGCAGTGTGGCAGAAATCTGTTCCGACTCCGACCGTAGAACATCCATGCTCTCAAATTGTTCTTTTTCTTTTTATTTATTTATTTTTTCTCCCTCTGCCCAAACTGCCTTGTTTCTAAAAATACTGCATTGTTCATTAGCATTTTGCCATTGGAACTGCGGTATATTTATAGTAACAACAGAAAGGGAGAGGGCATACTTAATGTAGGAAATAAGGAGTTTTGCTGTTGTGGTTTGTGGCTTTATTTATTCTCTTTTGTTCCTTTATACTGAGCACAGAAAATGAAATGTAGGCCTTATACTCAAAGTTTTTAGGTCCATTCCTTCTCCTAATAAATAGATCAATAACACAAGCCTCTACTGTGAGGGTATTAAAGAACAGCCTCTCTGAGAGTCCTTTCTTAAGACAGTTCTTCAATACTCTGGCAATGAAAGACAGAAAATAAAATTGTTAGGCTATTGATTTACCAGCAGGGCTTAAAGGGCCATGTCTAACAATGGTTTGCATTAAAAGGCTGCAATAATCTCATGATGATGCTCAGCACCTAATTTGTTGAAGGAGATTTTGCATCTTCAAAGAGGGCACAGATTTGCTACTAATTCTCATTAGCCTGATGAGGAATATGCGGACTTAGGGCCTTCATTTTAACTGCATCTGGAAACTATAGCTCCTAGCATGTTTTTGTCCATAACAGTTATAAAGGTCATTGTAGAATTGAATGAAATTATTATTACATCTATATTGAAATATACAATTTGTAAAATGAAATTTATATAAATAGGATATGGGGATGCTATATTATGGATCAGTTGTAAGTATTTTGAATTTGATATTCAGTCTTCTTTAAAAGAAACAGAAATGAAGTGATTATATAATTGAATTTGACAGCAGGATGGAAATGCATTTTTCTTTATGTGAATTTATCTGAAGGTAATGAAAAATAAACAAGAACAATGCTTTTATATCCATTCCTAATTTCTTCCAAGAGAGCTAAAAACGAATTTGCATTTTATGAAATTGTGGTGGCTCACAATTTGATAAAAATTGTTGGAATTACTCCCTTGTTGAAATTACTCCCTGTGCAATAATTTTGCTCAAAGACAAGAGTATAGATGGGGAATAGAGTTCCTAAATTTAACTAATGTATGTCATGAAGAAACTTTACTTCAACATAAATATTTCTATAATTTAATATTGATATCTTTAAAACATCATTGGTCTAGATTTTCCGGAAATTGAGTGGAAGGCACTGCCACATGTTGCTCAGTTTCACAGTAAGTTTTTTAAATTCTCTTATCATCTAGCTATTTCTTCTGTCCTCTGTAATTCCTAAAAACCAGAAATTAGAGCTACTTTTTTTAAATTAAGTGTACATAAGTAACATTGGATAATAAATTTCGTCACATCAGAAAACTTAGCTTCTGGTTGACCCACCCTTAGTGTTACTAAGATTATACATGATAATAAGGAGAAAACAAATTAATTGCTTCATTGTAAAATTCTTTTTTTTCTCCTTTGAAAGCCAGAGATACTCAGAAAGGGATTATGTCAGTAACTTTTCATGTCCTCCATCTACTATCGCTTAATTGTTTTGGGTGATAATCATTTTCTGGATCAGTAGTATCATTAGAGGTTCCAAAATTGTGGTTATGTAATCCTATAATTATAATTGTAATCCTATAATTTCTTCTACTGTTTTGGTTGGCCTTTTCCAGTATTTCTCCTTTACTGATTCTGGTAAGTTTCCTACTGGCTCTATTCCATTACATCCACTGTTATTCTGCTTGTTTTCAGAATAGTAGCCTACTTCCTGTGTACGTGTTGATGTTTGACTTAGAGTGACTTGCCAATTTCTTTGCTGTTCTTAGCTAATCATTCCCTGATATTTTCAGTTGCTTCTCCTCTGTTCCTGTCCAGTTTAATCAATGTTCATCTTGCAAAAGGAGTCCATTCCAATTCAAGGATTGCCTTTATAAAATAGCACTGGGGTTCAAGCTATAGAGTCCCTTCATCCCCAGTTTCAGCACCCAGAATAAGGCAGCCTTTTAATGAATGAGAAAGTTCATTTGATTGTGGCTTTTTTATGTAATAATAAATAACAGTTACCTTCAAAGTAGGAATTCTGTCTCACCTGGTTCTCTCTGAACTTGTGAGTCACACATTCATGTTGATGCCACATATTTGATTTCTGTTTTTCAATCAAATTATGCTGTACTGTTTTAGAGGATAAGTTGCCTACTTAGTGTTTTTCCTTTCAATAAATATATATTCTACCATAATAGACTTAAGAAAGACTGTGGGGCAAATGTTAATGTAAAATTTTTAAAGTCAATTTTACTATCTCTGTGATTCATTTGATTAGACAACACATCAAACAAAAACACGTTAAGCCATTACATAATGCAAAGCTTATTTCATTAGCTTTCAGCCAGATTTTTATATGACGATGATGACTTTTTTATGCCACCTAATTATTTTCAATTATATTAAAGGTTTAGGGCACAAACACATTCAAAAGACCTTTAATGTAGAATAAGTCTCATTTTTCTTGGCTTCCTGTGAATATGGTTTATTTCTGTTTCTACTGAAGTAGTTAGTAGGGTTGACCAAAGTTAATAAGAAATGCTTAAATGTGCTAAATGTTGACTTTTTGACAAATGTTGTCTCAGTTTAAACTGCTAGCACTGAATAATCAAACAAAAGCAATTTCAGCCTTTTTAACCACATAGATCAGCTTTGTTGCTTTGAAAATCATGTTTAATCACTTCCATTAAACTATTTTAAACAAAATCATCTATTTTCCTATTTGTTCCAAAATATTTCCAAGAAGCTAAAAATATTAAATTATAAAGGAAAAGATTAAGAGGTAAGAGACTGATCTTACGGAGTTTTATTAAGAGAACAGACTCTTTCAGTAAGGCCACCACAGACAAATGTTAAGTAGGAGCTGGTTCTCAAAGCATGTTTGTGAAATTTGAGACAAGAAATCATGTTCCCCCTAATAAGAAGATTTTCTTATTGGGAGCATTTTAATTATCCCAAATTAGTTAGCAAGCATTTAAATCAAGAGTTGAGAAGGCAACCTGTTTTGGTTTATGTGAATTATAATAAAAATGAAAAAACAAGCAATATTTTAAAAAATGCTCTAAGCATTGATATTTCACAACTTATTTTGAGGACCACAATAATTGGGTTTAGTAGAACTGATACCAAAATTTAAGCATTTCCTGATTGATGATTTAATGAGAGTTATAAAATGAAAATGTAACCATTCTGAGAGTTTAAATGCTGTTGTCTCAACATTACGCCATTCTCAGGTCCCATCAGCCAGAAGGCCTTGATTATATGCTATGTTTAACAGTAGGTACCATATAAGTCAGTCAGAACGATAAAATATAAGTCTAGGATGTTATATTTATTAAATGTATATTTAGGGAATAATTGATATGAAAGTACATTCCATCAATTAAGAGAAATATTTTCATCTGCACTTCATCAGTTGTAAGACCCTGAGGGTATATACGGAGCTGGCACTGTCTCCTCCACAAATCACATTGTCATTTGCCTTTTTATTTTTATGTTTTGAATAATCAGAGCTCAATAAATGAATAACATGTTCAAAGCAAAATCCAAATATTCCCATATTCTGCCCACCTGTGTTACAGGAGAGAGGCCAGGACCTCCTGCAAAATCTGTAGGAGGGAATGTATCTAAGGTTTTGGCAGGAGCAGCTGTGATGGAGACAGACTTACCTTCACTTAATGGAAAGGTGATGGCGACGGTGTCAGCCAGATGTCATTCAGTTCTAAAACTCCTTCCTCCTACTTCAGGCAAGTTACTTATTTCTTTTGCAATACTTGTGTCAATACCATTATTATGTCTACCTCACCCAATGTCTGGTGATTAAAGGAACCAATGTTTTTGGAGGAAATGAAATTGTGCATGGGGTTGTGTAGTTTAAATGAGAAAATATCATGACCTAAAATAAATTTCTGGTATAAGAAGTGGGGGAAATGGTAAAACTGTTAAGAGTGTTGGAGGAAAACAAAAACAGAAAGACATATAATTAAATTGGTATGAAGAGAATGGTGGTGGACAGTACCATCTTGGACACTGGTGACAAGCCATGTGGTTTTTCCTTTCTTTCTTCTTTGTGTCCATGCAGAAAAGCAAGCAATTAAGTTGAGTGGACCTGACTTTGTAATAAAGGGCTGAGTTGTGTCAGAAATAGAATATTCTTCTATCAGTGGTACCAAAACATGTATAAACACCTGTAAAATCTGAAAACATCTCCAACATCACATCTGAAGATGATAGATGCCTGAAAAGCCAAAAGAGTGGAAAGTACATGATATTAAAACATTTTCTTTGATAACTTGTACCCAATGGTTTATTTACATCAGAATGAATTGGCCTAGGGTTCACTTCATTTTATACATTTCTAAGCTTACTATGAAAATATGCTTAGGTTGTAAAAACTGGCAATGCTGAACAATGTTTAATCAAAGAGATTAGGAAATGAATGACATAGCTTGCATATTCTGAAGTTTTTAAAAATAACTTTTGGGAGTAGCCAGTAAACACTTTATATTTAAATATTTGATAAGATAAAAATCAATCCATTTTTCTTCCCTTTGGAGAAAAGTGTAGTAAAGAAACAGCATTCCATATTTTATGGGGTAAAGATAGCATGATCAAGATTCATAAATCATCTTTTGCTTTTTGAGCATTGCCACTTTTAACTGGAGTAAGATGATATCTCATTGTGATTTTGATTTGCATTTGCCTGAAAATTAGAGATATTGGTCATTCTTCCATATACCCGTCAGCCATTGTATGCTTTCTTTTGAGAAATGTCTATTTGGTCTATCACTGTTTTATTTATTTATTTATTTATTTGTTTGTTCATTCATTTATTTATTTTTCTGTTGAGAATTGTGAGTTCCTTATATATTCTAGATCTTATTAATCCTTGTCAGATGGATAGTTTGCAAATATTTCTCACTTTTTTTTTTTAATTTTCTATTTACCATTGTGATGGTTCCTTTTGCTCTGCAAATGCTTTTTAGTTTGTGTAACACGACTTACCTATTTTTGCTTTTGTTTTTGTGCTTTAGGGTTCTTGCCAAAAAAAAAAATTCGTCCTGTTTCAATGTCCTCAAGCATTTCTCCTGTGCTTTCTTCTAGTAGTTTTATAGTTCCAGGTCCTACATTTAAATCTTCAATCCATTTTGAATTTATTTTTGTAACAGAGAGATGGAGGTCAGTTTCATTCTTCTGAATGTGGCTAACCAATTTTATCTGTACCGTTATATTAAAAACACTGTCTTTTCTCCAAAGTATGTTTTTAACTCCTTTTTCAAAAATTGGTTGGACATAGATATGAAGATTTAGTTCTAGGCCCTCTAATCTGTTCCATTAGTCTATATGTCTGCTTTTATGCAACTTCCAAGCTATTTTGATTAGCACAGCTTTGTAGTGTACTTTGAAGTCAGGTAGTCTAATGTCTAATCCCTCTGCTTTGTTCTATTTAGCTCAAAATAGCTTTGGCTATTTGGGTTTCATGTGGTTCCATTAAAATTTTAGGGTTGTTTTTCTAGATCTGTGAAGAATGCCATTGGTATTTAGATTGGGACTGTATTGGATCTGTAGATTTGTTTAGATAATATGGAAACTGTAACACTATCAGTTATTCTAATTCATGAACATGGGACATCTTTACATTTCTTTGTGTACTCTTCAATTTCTTTCATCAATGTTTTATAGTTTTCATTGTAGAACTGTTTCACCTTTTTTCATTAAATTGGTTTGTAGGTATTTTATTTTTGTAACTATTGTAAGGGGGATTTCTTTTTAAAATTTCTTTATCAGATTACTGAAATACACAGTAACGCCAGTGATTTTTGCATATTGGTTTTGTATCCTCTAAATCTGCTAGATTAATTTGTTATAATTTTTCATCTTTTTAATAGAGAGTTTTGAGATTACTATATATAATATCATGCCATTTCTAAAAAAAATGACATTTTGACTTCCTGTTTTTTCAATTTGGATATCCTTTATTTTTTTTTCTTGAATTCATTTGGCTAAAGCATGTAGTACTACATTCAATAAAAATGATGAAAGTGGGTATCCATATGTCATCCCAGATTGTACAGAGATAGCCTTCAGCTTTTCCTTATTCAATATGATAGCAGTTGGCTTGTTATACAGGGCTTTTATTGTGTTGAGGTATGTTTTCTCTATACCTAATTTGTTCGGAGTTTTTATTGTGAAGGGATGTAGAATTTTATCAAATGTTTTTTCTGCACCTATTAACGGTATCATCTTTTTTTTTTTTGCCTTTCATCATGGGAATGTAGCAGATTATGGTTACTGATATATGTATTGAATCATCCTTTCTTTCCTAAGATAAATTCCACTTAATTACAGTAAAAAATATTTTAATATGATGTTACATTCAGTTGGCTAATATTTTGTTGAAGATATCTGGATCAAGGATATTGGTCAGCACTGTTCTTTTTGCTGTGTCCATATCTGAATTTAATGTCAACATAATGCTGTTCTTGTTAAATGATTGTGGAAGAATCCCTTCCCCTTTGATTTTTTTTGTAACAATTTAAGAAGAGTAGATATTAATTCTTCTGTAAGTATTTGGTAGAGTTCAGCAGTGAATTAGTCTGGTCCTGGGATTTTCTTTGATGGGAGTCTATTACTGATACAATCTTGTTATTATTGATCTGTTCAATCTTTCTGTTTCTTCTCATTCGATCTAGGTAAGGTATACATGTCCAGAAGTTTTTCCATTACCTCTAGGTTATCAAACATGAATCATATGGTTGTTCATAATAATCTCTAATGATCTTTGTATTACTCAGCTGTTTCACTGCTCTGACTAAAAGACCTGACAAGAACAACTGTAAAGAAAGAAAGTTTTATTTGGGGGCTCACAGTTTCAGAGATCTCAGCGAATAGACAGCTGGCTCCATTCCTTGGGGCTCAAGGTGAGGCAGAATATCATAGCGGAAGAGTGTGGCAGAAGGAAGCATCTCACATGATGATCAGGAAGCAGAGCGAGAATCCACTCACCAGAAAAAAATAGATAGCCCAAAGAAACACCCCAATAACTCACTTGTTCTAGCCACACCTTACCCACCTTCAGTTACCACTCAGTTAATCCCTATCAGGAGGGTTAATTCGCTGATTGGATGAAGACTCTCACAACCCAATTATTTCTGCTCTGAACCATCTTGCATTGTCTCACACATGAGCTTTGAGGGACACCTCATAACCAAACCATAACAATGCTTCTTGTATTTCTGTGTCTTTGTTATAATACATCCCTTTTCATTTCTGTTTTATTTGATATTTTTTCTTCCTTCCTTCCTTTTTTTCTTTCTTTTTTCTTGTCAGGGTAGGGGTTTCTTAATTTTGTTTATTTTTTTTCAAAGAACCAGCTTGTGTTGGTTAAGATGTACGTACTGTTGATGGGAACATAAATTACTGCCACCATTAAGAAAAACAATATAAGGTTTCTTACTCTTATGTTTGCATCCATTCATCGGCCTTTCCCCATTCCACCCTTTCCTTTATTTTATCCAACCTGTAGTAACCACTTATACTCCTGACTGCTACTTGATCTACCTTTTTATGTTAAACTGTGAGCCCCCAAATAAAACTTTCATAAATTTTCACACATCTTTCTCCTTTACTTGCTCTCTTCCTTCCTTCCTCCATTCCTCATTCCAGGTGGTTCCCTAGTTGAGCAAATTCATTGGTGCACTTGGTCAGGAAGCCTCAGACTGGAGCCATGCATGTCTTGATCCAGCAGGATAATGGTTAGGTACAAAAATTCATCTGAAGGCAAACATCCTGATGAACTGCCCATTCAGTTCAGGCCTTGATGCAGTTTTTATGGCAAGTGTCTAGATCATTATCATTCCAGCATCTATTGCGTGGCTTTATACATCCAGTTGGCTCTCAAGCTCTAAATTAGTATTTTATTTGCTAGGATGATATCTTTATGTCTGTCCTACTAATGCATCAAAGTCAGTGTGAACCAAGTCAGATTTATCATTCCTATCTCATAACAATTCTTAAAACTCTACTCCCCAGCCTTATTAGTGGGATCATCATTCTGTCCATTGTCAATGGTAAACCCAAAGAGTCATCTTTCATTCCATCTTTCTCCTACATTCATGTATTTGCTTTAATCATGAGGGGGAAAAAACCAACAGAAATACAAAGATCATCATTCCCTGAGTCCCAAACATGTCTTGCAATGTGCTAATTACATTCATAAATCATTCACAACATATTTATTAAGTATGCAGTAGTTTCCATTCTGAGAACAAGGAGTTGAAGCCAAGGAGATTACAATATTTGATTATAATCAGGCAAAAGACAAATAAAGCTGGATTTTTAATTCAAATCCAGGTGGACATAAATCTACGCTCTACCTTCCTACTCATCTATTTTCAGTATGATTCTATTGGCTATTGTCTGCCTAGTTCAGTGCAAATCACCTTTTACTTGAAACAACTATGATATGAAAAACCTTTCAATTTTTCTTTGTACCACCAGGCTCTCTTGCCTCCAGTTTATTCTTCATATTAATATTGTTATGTGGATCATGGCACTGAAGGGTAGTGTAAGATGTAGTTGGATAGTAGTAAAATTGAGGACTCCAATATAGCTCTCTCATTTAGTATATACAGCTGTAGATAACCAACAATGGTCGTACTTAATAAAGTTATAAAAAGTAAACCATTCTAAAATAAACCATTCTAACATTTAATTTTATCTCCACTATAAAATTTCAATTTATAAAGTAATAAAATTTGAGCTTTTAAGTTTAATTTGCTTAGTCCTGACCCTTCCTTTCAATATTTTCTATAAACAAACCTCAATCTGTCTTTCCAGCCTTATCTCCTACCCAATTCCTTTTCATATCCTACATGGTGGCCATTCAATACTGTTATCCAGTTTTTAAAATCTCCTCACAGAAAAATCATTAAGTCCTATTTTCAAGACCAACAGGAATAGAAAATTCTTCTGAAAATAATTTGAAACCAAGAACTGCTGGTGATAGAAATCCAAGGCAAGTGCTTAGCAAGAGGCCAGGAAAGGATATTGGACAGTCCAACACCAAAGGGCAACATTTGTGTTGAAAATAAGGAAAAAAATCCTGAGTCAACAGCCAGAGAAAGCTGATAAAAGTCGTGCAGGTCAGTAACAAGCAAAGGTAGGAACAGTTCAAGGTATTTCTAACTCACTTGTGTAGGTCAGCAAATGAGTGCTGTCTGCAGATTCAAGTTGGCCTTCAGTATAACTTCTAGACTCCTCAAACTTCAGATAAACAATGGTACTACCTCTGTTCCTTCTTTCAATATCAAATATTATCCCTCATTTTCCTTGATAAATCATCCTGCTTTGTGTTGTAATTCAATAGAATATCTACATTCTTCTCTGTAATAGGTGGAAATGATATATGATGTGGCTGAGGGTGAATGATGATTGAAAGTGGAATTAAAGTCCTTATCAACTGACTTTCAAAGAAAGACATGATTGATCTTCAGTCACCGAGGGGAACCCGATGTAATCACAAGGGACTTTATGAGGGAGAGAAAGAGATTTGAAGATGGTATATCACTATCTTTGCCGGTTGAGGAAGGGAATACTAGTTAAATAATGCAGGCACCCTGAAGATGCTGGAATAATTAAGAAAATGGATTTGTCTCATGCCACGTGACCAGAGCTACCCAAACGCCTGAAATTTGGTGGCTTAAAACAACACAGGCTTATTCACTCACTGTTCTGGGGGTTATAATTCCAAAATCAAGGTGTCAGCAGGGCTAACCTCCCTGCAAAGGTTGGTCTTTGATAAATCCAGATTTCTTTGTCTTGGGGCTTCATGACTCTGATCTCTGCCTTCATCTTCATGTGGCCTTCTCTCCTTTGATTGTCTATTTCAGTCTCTCATGAGGACATTTGCATTAGACTTAAGGCCTACCTGAATGATCTAAAATGAGATCATCTTGAAATCCTTAATTATGTCTACAAAGAACCTTTTTTTTCCAAATAAGTTCACATTCATATGGTTCTAGTTTAGGATGGGAACATATCTTTTGGGGTCACCATTTAATGTACTATACAACCCATTTCCTTAGAAATTTTAGAAGGAACATGGTCCTGCTGATCCTGGATTTTACTTCAATAACATATATTTTAGATTTGTGACACCTAGAACCACAAGATAACCTTTTTGTTGTTGTTATTTTAAGCAAGATTATGGAAATTTATACAGCAGCAATAAAAAAACTAAGAAAGTTCATCTCAAAATTTGTTTCCTTCAACCATGGGTCTTTTGTTAAAACCACTGGATAAATAAAATAAAATAAAAATCTTTATTTCTACCTGGATTACTAAAATGGAAGACCATGATTTGGGAATCTCTTGGCTAACTTTTAGGGATTTTTGCCATATTAAAGCTAACAGTGAGTGTGGAAGTCTTTAAGCTCTGCACTGTATATATCCAGTTCTGCTGCATTCTGGGAAAACGGCAGGACTGTATTTCTTTTTTTGCTCCTGGAGGTTGGTTATAACCATATGACTTGCTTTGCCAAGGGTGTGTGAGCATTAGTAATGGATGTCACATGTAGGCAGATGTTTTAAGGGCCAGTGATGAATCACCAAATCCTCCTTAGAGACTGCAGAATAAGGCAACAAGACAGAACCTCCTTCATTCATGGTCACCAGATCACTGTCCCTTTCCCTGGGGAATGTGGCATAATCAGTAAGTTAACCGGTTGTGCTGGCCATCTAAGGAAACCTGAACAGAAAGATGGTGAGATAGTGATGGTGGAGAGGGGAATGGAAAGATTTCCCATCAGCCTCTTTCAAGTATTTGGAACCACCAGAATTCTCACTTATATGAATGATTAAATTCTTCAATTTAGATGAAACCATTTTGAGTTGCATTTTTCTCACCTGCAACTAATGAGTGATGACTAATGATAAATAGTACTCACTCATGTAACTGCCTTTCTCTAAATCATCTATTTGCTTGATATTATTTATTAATTTTTAATTTGTGGATTTATTTTATGAAGTTTTATTGGAACAAGTATATTCTAGGCATTTATATAAAACATTATGGGTATAGTTAATTAGTATAACATCATGGCTGACATGACTCCAATTTAGTAAAAAAGAAAACATTTTATGTGCAAATTCTTGTGTGTGTGTGTGTGTATGTGTGTGTGTGTGTGTGTTTCTAAACTCCATATTTGGTTCAATCCTTGGTATTGAGAAACAAGACAAAAAATATTTGGAAAGTAAATTGCAGGTGCAATGAACAGAACTTCTGATGCACTCTTAGTGTCTGGGCAGGCAATTTTGACATTGGTGGTTTGTAGAGATTATACTAGGCCAGATGGGTTTTTATTCTGCATAGTTAGCTTTGAACTGCTGAGATCCATAAAGCATTAGTCATTAGGCATGTTTTCACTTTGGTGGCTGAGATTTGTTGTTTTGACCCCAGATGACTTTCTGTAGAGAGAGGGCCAAAGGTGTGGACCTATAGCCAACACAGATGGCCTTGGGATAGATGCTGCTGCAGTATGACCTTGAATTTGTTGTGCAAGGCAAGGTCCTCAGTAAAGGGAGTGTCTTTGGCTGGTGCTAAGGCCTCAGTATTCAGGCATATGAAGTTTGTTATGATACAGACTCAGCCTTGCCTGGCGTTGCTGGCTGGGCTAACATGAGATTATTACGTGCATGTGCACAGCAATCAGCAAAGGTATAGATGAACCACTGGACACCAGGCAGCTTTTAGGTTCATTTGCTTCAGGTGGCAGTAGGTAGGACTCCATTCTGTAGAGCACAGATTGAAACAATGGAGTACTTGATCTTAAATTATGTGTTTGGTCAAAGTTTCAATAGCAGAAAATACTAAAGAATGTTGGAGTGAATTTCAAAATTAAAATTATTGTAACTGGGCATCTGGGCACCACTGTGCTCACGAAATTTATGGCATGGAAAAGATAGCCATTGTCTAGACTTTAGAGGACCACATGGCTGAAGCTCTGGCCCTCATGATGAGCACCTGTCCCACCAGCCTCTACAGCAGCTTCGGTTCAGAAATCTCAGTGTGACTTTTTGGCTTGATCTAAGGTAAAATCTTTTTCTAGACTGCAGGATACATAGACCATAGCAATTTCATTTCAAGAGGCAAAGGGAGGATGCCACTATATATACACACACATAGGTACCTGTTAGAAGAATATCTTGAAGTCAGTAGTATTCAGTAGAGCTCATCCCCCGAATTGAAGTGCTCAAAAGGAAATAAAGTAAAAGGATTTATAATAGGTTGGTCAACAAAGAAAATATTCTCAACACCTGGCAAAGAGGCTGCTGCCATTACAAACACAGATGAAATCTTTGTCTCAATTCTGGTTCTGATGGAGGAGGCAGTCTGATGAAAGAGACAGAGACAGAGGAGGCATCAGGATTCCTGTTCACCCTCTGGATCCATGTATGGCAAATTTATAGTGATGGATTTATCATTTGCTAGAAGATTCCTACCAATTTTATTCACTAATTGTGGATTTCAAAAAGGCAAAAAGAAATCAAGATTGTCGCTATCTACCACCTGTCTTGGTTCTTCAGACAGCATTAAGATAGGCTTTGAGAACACTACCTACTCCAACTGTGGAGCAAGATTGTCACCATAGGTACGGATGAGGGGTTTGTCTTATATCTTAATTCTGGTGAGTGTGGGTTTAGGATTAATGTTTTGGAATCCTGTTTTAAAGCACCCGGTTAGAGGAAGAATGATGAGTCTTGACATTGAACTAAGAACTTCTGTAGCCTTAAAAGATTCACACCTTTCCAAGGCTGTAGTTTCTGAAGCAACCCCAATTGCTCATGGTAAGCCCCAAACCAGAATAGAAATTACAGGCATGACTTTTGTCTTTAACTTATTTTAAAAAGTACAGAGAATTTGATTTTGTCCTTTCTTTAATTTAATGGAAAAGAGTATTTATTCTTCAATCTTTATTTTCTCCCTAAAAGTTTAATATTGGCAAAGAGCCTATGTGTAAAATTAGGGCAACTTTATTGATGTAATTTCATGAATTAAAGGATTTTATGCACTTTGCAATTGGTGTATTATTCTTTTGCCATCTAAGGTTATTGCAAAACTTCTGTTTTCTTATAAATATATATAATTTGGTTTAGAAATTAGATAATTTCTTAAGAATTTACTTTTTAGAAAGATGAATATTTATAGAAACATGTATTTATAATTACATGTTTGTAATAACAATACTATTATGCACAAGCATATATATATATGCATATCAATGTGAAATGCAAACTTGCATATATGCTACATATACAAATCTCAAATATAGCATGATACACATGCACACATATGCATATAAACTATCTTATGTACATATGATTGTCAGATTGCTGTTGATATATTTTTTATATTCTTCACCCATTTTTATATTTTCAGTTCTTTCTATGTATATTCATTAATCAGAAAAAAATAACAGTGTTGAAACAACCAAGGTCAATTGTTCCCACCACCTGTGTTCTGTTTCTTCTGCCTTCATATAAGTTATAATTTTGATTTTCAGAGGATGTTGTGTTAGTCAGCTTTGTGGTGCTGTGGCCAATGTACCCAACAAGAACTTATACAATAAAAGTTTATTTTGGCGCACAGTTTAGAGGTTTAGTTCATAGCCTGATGACTCCATATCTCTGGGTCCAGGAAGAACATCATGGTGGAAGGGCATGATAGAGGAAAGCTGATCAGTTCTTCATAGCCAGGAAGAATAGAGAGCTCAAGTTCAAGGAGGCAGGGACAGTACCATCCCAAGGGCATGCCTCCAGTGACCTACTTCCTCCAGCCATGCCTTACCTGCCTACAGTTAACAGCCACTAATCCTTTCAAAGTATTAATCCATCAGATGGATGGATCCACTAACTGGTTACATCTCTCATATTCTGTCATTTCACCTCTGAACATCCCTACCTTGTCTCACACGTGAGCTTTTGGGATCACCTTATATCTAAACCATAACAGATGTCTTCATAAAATAATGAGAACTTTTTCAATGTATTTTTAACTTATTTACTCTGGTTACACCTATTGTAGTGTGACTTACTGGAGAGGAACAGTCAGGTCTTAATTCAGAGTTTTTTGTGGTGTGCACCTAAGAATTTATTGATAGTAAGATTCTACCTGGGGCTGGGGTTGTGGCTCAGTAGAGTGCTTGCCTTGCACGAGTGAGGCACTGGGTTTGATCTTCAGCATCACATAAAAATAGATTAATAAAATAAAGATTACCAAAAAAAAAATGAAGACTCTAAAAAAATAAATAAACAAAAAAGATTCTACCTGGGACTGGGGATTGGGAGTATAACTCAGTAGTAGAGTGTTTATCTAAGATTCTGGGTTCAATCCCCAGTACTGGGGGAAAATATTTTACCTCTAAAAATGTATTTTGTAATTGGATCATTATGATCCACTGAAATATTTGCAGAAAATAGGGGAAAACAGCACACCCAGATGCATACAAGGAGGTAATTCCACACAATGGTCATGTAATTAATTGTTCAATAAGGTTATTGTGAAAGACCTAAAAATAAAATTATGTTCCCTGTAGACCAGGCTCTATTGAATTTCTGATTTAAGGTAAAATAAGAAGAACATGTTTGAAATCAAGACTAGGAAAAGGGATTATGGATTCTCTTTGTGAGACTGAGATGTGCTTAATATTTCCTCAGAGGCCATAACAACACCTCTTGCCAAATCAACAAATCCTGTTATCTTGCCCCTCAAGAGACTAGATGATTGTGAAACAGGCTACAGATGTGGAATCCTTAAACTTGTTTTCAGTCTGAGGGGCATATCAGGTACCTGCACGCTGAGACATGCACCCCAGTAAGGCCCTGAAGCACATTGAAATCTCCTGGAAATTCTAAGGACTACTGATTCTGATTCTTCTCCCAGGGGTGTGGATTTAATTGACCTACTGTGCAGCTGCACATCAGTGGCCCCAAAACTCCTCCAATGGTTGTCATGCACAGCTGAGATTGAGAACCACTACTTAGGGTCTCTTGGAGGTTTAAACTGTAGGTTTTCCCCCAAGACACACTGACTTCTTGCATATTCAAACAAAATCACATGTATCAGCTCATGGTTCACCTGGAATGTTAAAGGAAACTCCTTTTTCTCTGTAGGGCTTTCTGCCCAGTTGAATATCACCCCCAAAATGTGCTTTTGTTGCATCAAATGGTAACCTGTTCTATGGATGTGGAAGAGTTGGACATGACTAGTGTGCTGAAGTTAAGAAGAAAAAAAATTAATACTTTCGATCATGGAGACTCTGTTTTTTTTTCTTTCTCACATGGAACAGCTGCACAGATTCCCATCTGTGAACAGCTGGATTTTAGAACTGCTTGATTGTAAAACAGAATAATGTCAAAGGGTATTATGAATTGCAGAGGCTATAAAAAACGTACAAATGTTTTCATTAATCTGAGTAAGAAATATATTCTTTTGAAAATAAAGGAATGCGCACCTCATCTATTTGCATGCATGTCATCATTATCTAGCATGCAGAAAATGTTTAGTACACACAAGTACTCATTGATTCTTCCCAGTGATTCTTTTTCTCCTCCAGGGTTCATTGCTCAAAGACTGGGGTCACTCACTATTCTGTGCCTTCAACACATGGAAGCAATTTTCTTTGACCACTAAGAAGGCATTTATCCCCATATTATCTGGCCCATGGTGGTAGGAAGGTCTAGGAGGTTATCTTGATAGCTGCTCCTGGATCCCAGAGTTACTCAGTCAGGCATCACGGCTCAGTATTTTTTCTAACACCACTGATGAACTCTTCACTGACCAGTGTTTATGTTTGACCTGGGAGCAGTGAAAGTGATAGCCACACTGAAAGGACCTGGTCCTTAGCTATCCTTTCTAACTATAAACTGTGTCAGGAATGTTACGTTTCCTGTGAGCCATAAGGGAGTGAGAGAACTATCAGAGCAGCCATTTATGGGAAGAAATATGACTATATTGTTGAATAAAATACTGCTGTGGGAAGTTAAATAAACATACTTGTGTTAAATAAACCTGCAGTTCGAAAGAGTGTTGCTTGTTCACATAGGAGCTGATCAAATCCCTAATGCTGAGGAAAATCAAGGGCAAAATTGCCATATGAAAAGTTTGAAAGCACAGGAAGTACCCTTTTATTTTTTAAGAGAGAGAGAATTTTTTATTGGTTGTTCAAAACATTACAAAGCTCTTGACATATCATATTTCATACATTAGATTCAAGGGGGTTATGAATATTTTATTTTTTTAGTTTTCGGCGGACGCATCTTTGAATGTGGTGCTGAGGGTCTAACCCAGGCCGCACGCATGCCAGGCGAGTGCACTACCACTTGAGCCACATCCCCAGCCCAGGAAGTACCCTTTTGAAATCTATGTTAATTGTGGGCAGATGGAAGTTGTCCTGATTCCATCTTCACAGGCTATGGATACCTTTGCAATTCCTCTTTGTTATATTCCACCCCCCCCCCAAAAAAAAAGATTATGTATATTTACTGTTAGGGAACTCATAATTTGCATTAAAATAATTGGTTAATGTCACATAATGCTTATTTTCAGGTAATTTTTTTTAAGCTTACCATATAGGAAATGACTGTAAACTGTCAGATTCTTCAATGGCCTCACTAAATCATTTCCATTCCTACAGTTCCAATGATGACACATACTTGAACTTACACTCTTCAATTCTATGAAAATCCTATTTTTCAAATCAAAATTGTTCTTACTTTCTTATCTTCTACTCACTTTTTGTACTATTGAGGGACATTGTACATATCCTAAATGGAGCCTTGGGTTTATCCATGTTTCCATACCCCTTTTAATTTTTTAAAAGTTGTGTTTGTGATAAGGAGATTAATACATAGACATTACAATGGTAAGAACATTGGACTAATCAGAAGCCCTTGTAATTTATGTCATTTTCATTTGTTGTACTCTGTCTGCATGTGGTGATTAGTAATAAATAAATGAAAATTTTTATCTGGAGAAAAGGCCTGGTATTCTGTTAATGGGAATGTAACCTGGTACAGTCATTACCAGAAAACAACATGAAAGTTCCTCAAAACAAAACAAAACAAAACAAAACAAAAAAAACAACCACCACAGGATCCAGCAATCCACTTCTGAATGTCATGAAATTAAGTCCTCAGTGAGTTATCTGCACTCTCATGTTCATAAAAGCATTTTTCACAATAGCCACAATATAAAAACAGCTTAAGTGTCTATCAATGGATGGAGGAATAAGGAAAATATGGCATATAGACACAAGGGAGTACTATTTAGCTTTAAACAAGAAGAAAATTCTGCCACATTCAACAACATGGATGAACCTGGAGGACACTATGCTAAGTGAAATAAATGGAATAAAGAATGGAAAGACATGCTCTCACATGTAGAATTTAAAAATAGTAAACTCATAAAAGCAAAGAGCACAACTGTGGTTGCCAAGGACTGAGGATTTGGTAAAATGGGTGGATTTTAATGTAAAAATTGTGGGATGACTGATTTCTGGAGATCCAGTGTGCAGCATGGGTTCTACAGTTAATAATACTATATTGTTTACTCGAAATTTGTGAGGAATGTACATCTGAAGTGCTCTGTCTCTCACATACACAGAATGGTATTTATGAAAGATGGTGGATGTGGTAATTAATTTGGAGGCTGTGATCTCTTCACAATTTGTGTAACATATATTAAAACATTATGTTATACACCATAAATCTGTGTTTAATTTGTATTTGTTTATTATACATCAATAAAGCTGCAATTTTCAAAATTGTAAGTCCTGGATATTCAGTGTTTCATTGGATAAAATTATAAATGAAATCATAGGCACAAGCTTCAATGGTATTTAAAATAAAATTTAAGTGAGGAAGTTGTCACAAGTATTTTGATAGGTATAAAGCCCTGAATCAGTCTTTATTCTGTTTGAAAAGAAAATTAAGACTACTAGAAAATGTGTACATACTATTATCTCAAAACTCTTAGTTCCATCTATGCTTATTCATAGCTAGTTTTGTCCCAGCTTTTTACCTCTGAAGGAAAATACCTTTTCTGCCCTCCTAGTATGTCCTTCCATGTGGAGAGAGTGAATTACCATGACACTGGAACTATATTTTCTATTGACCTCACCCTGGCCTGGGTGAGGGACTTTTCTGACTAGTAATTTGGGAAGAACAATCAGCTCTTTGTTCCTCCTGGAAACAAGCCTGCCCAAAAGTTCTCTTCTGTTCCTCTGCTGTGAAACTTACCCAGGATGGGCCCTCTAGATGTTTTCCTGCTCTAGTTACTAAAGTGGCTAATCCTGACTATTTGGCTGGTCAGCACCATGAAGCACATTTGGCTGTCACATGACCTCTGACTTGGCCTTGATTGACAATGGTAAACCTCTGCCTGCTGGTCATTTTTTTTCAACTTATTCAGAACACAGATATAAAGAAACAAAACCAATATTTATCAAAAACCATATTTAACAAAACATTCTTGGCTTTCTGCATCTACTTCTGTATAGCATCCCACTTCGAATTTAAGTGGTTTAAACAACAATTTATCATTATTTGTCATGATTCTTTGCAATGGCTGGACTCAGGGGCAGTCCCTGTTTGGTAATCAGAGTGACTGGGTTTTGTTCATCTGAAGGTCCTGGGACTGGCTGTCTAAGATGACTCACAAGTCTGGCACCTCCGTTTGGTTGGCATGTGTTTTGGAAAAACCTGATATATAAAAACCAGCCACTAAAGGGGAAGGTTCAGAGAGACCTTAGAGAGAAGAGGATAAACTCAGGATTGCAGAGGATGCAATTTATCAGGAACTTACAGACAGAAGCATGCATTGAGTGGCTATAAGACAGGAAGATCCTGACAAGCTGAGGCAGGAGGAGAGCATCTTATGCTAAGATAGACAAAGATGGCCAAGCCAACCAGAACATATCTGGGCTTTGTAAAAACTATGAAGATATCACATGTCAGTTAAGACATGTATGAATGTCAGTGGTTGTTATGAATTGTTTGGATGACAATCTTAATGATTGTGTTTATCTGTAGGGTTTGGAATGTGTTTCAGGGTCTATTGACAAGCAAGATGGCAGTTATGACTAAGATGGCTTTAATTGTGTCAAGTTGCATCCCTACAGTGATATGTGAACTGGAACTTGTCAGTCGGTTCTCTTTTTCCATGTGGCTCTTCCATATGGCTGGCTAGAACTTCCTCACTGAGGGGGAAATGGTGAGAAATGGGAAGCTCCCCCACATCATGTTACATGAAAGCACAGCAGTGGAGTCTCATGGTTGTTGGACTCCTTTCTTGATGATGGGTCATTCCAAGTAGGTGTTTTCCAGGAGAGAAACAGAAGCTGTAAAGAAGACCAGATGTGGAAGTCATGAAGCATCATTTTTGTTGTATTCCATAGGGCACAGAAGACCAGTCCAGATTCACCATAGGAAGGACTAAAACGGGTACCAAATCTCAGAACCTTGGTATGTTGAGAATGACCACAATCTATAACATTGAACACAAATGTTTGTTATAGGAAACTTCATGTATCACGATGTTTATCATAGACGAGTATAATTTGTTCACTTAAATTTTTCACTGCTTGCCATAGAAAGTTGAAATTTTCTCAATAATCTTATGATAGTTAAATGCTAATTATGAAAGAGTTTAGTGTTTTTTTTTCATTTTGAAAAGCTTCTGATTTTCTTCCTTGTGTGATTTTTTTCTTTTTTGCTGAAATGAATATTTCTGCCAGTCTAATTTTAAAGCACAACATAAAATCTATTTCTTTCACAGTAGGAAAACTCTTACAATGTAAAATGCTTGCATGATCATAAGGAGATAGTAATAACTAGATCTCAGGATGCTATAGCACACTATCAAGTCAGGCAGGTGGGAAAAGCCACCCAGAAGGCAGGGTATACAGGAGAATCTTCAAAGGAGAAGATGGGATTCCTGAAACTTTCATTTTGGGAAAAGATCATGTCATTCTCTTTGGGCCCTAACACTAGATGGTCTATTCAACATTTGCCTTGTGGAATAGGTTTCTAGAACAGAGATCAATATCTTTAAATAATGAGAGAGAAAGCAAAGCATTATAGAGCAACAAGGATGAGGTAAATGGGGACAAGGCAGGGACCAAGATCTTAGGAATGGAAATTGTTGCAAAAGTCTACATGTCAACAACACTATATGAAATAACTATAGCTGCTTGAATGAATAAAACTACTAAAAATAGTTTTAGTAGTTCTTCATAAAGAAACTTTTTTACTCAAGCTTAAAATAAGTGTTTATGATTGATGAGGGTCTCTATTTCAAGTAAAGTTTCAGACATCCACACTGTTGGCATCTTAAGATTCTGTCAGGGGCTGGGGATAAACCTCAGTTGGTAGAGTGTTTGCCTTGCATGCACCAGACCCTGGGTTTGATCCCCAGCACCTCCACCCCCCAAAAAAATATTTTGTCAGTTTTGTCAGGGGGTTTCATGGTTGTCATGCCCATTTGCACAAAGCAGCTGAGAGAAGGGAAATTGAATGAAAGGGTCACGAGCAAGAAATTTTCATGGGCTGGGAATGAAAGTGACACACATTACTTCAATCATATGCCATTGGCCAGAACTCAGTAGCATGGCTGGAAATTACTGGGAAATGGGACACTAGCCATGCCATGGATACAGGGACTGAAGTCTAGCTGTGTTTCCACAAAGAAGAAACAGGGTTTGAGGGAATAGTTAGTCATCTTTTCTATACTCACTAGCTAGAGTTAATGATGGAATTAGGGACGTTTGGTACTGACCTTGACTGATATGATTTGGATGTAAATACTCTTGTGGTTTGGATGTGAGGTATCTCCCAAAAGCTCATGTGTGAGATGATGCAAGAAGGTTCAGAGATAAAAGATTGGGTTGTGAGAGCCTTAATCCAATCAGTGAATTAATCCCATGGTATGGATTAACTGAGTGGTAACTGAAGTCTGGTAGGGTGTGGCTGGAGGAGGTAAAATATTGGGGGGCATGGCTTTGGAGTATATATTTTGTATCTGGCAAGTGGAGTTTCTCTCTCCACTTTCTGATTATCATATGAGCTGCTTTCCTCCACTATACTCTTCTGCCATGGTGTTCTGCCTCACCTCAAGCCCTGATGAATGGAGCCTCCTATCTGTGGAATGAGACGTCTGAATCTTTTTCTCTTTTTCAGTTGTGCTAGTTAGATTCTTTCAGTCACAGCAGTGAGAAAGCTGACTAAAACAGAAATTTGTGCCAGGAATAGGGTCATTGCTGTGACTAAACTGACCATGTGATTCAGAAGCTTTTGGAGCATTTTGGAATCAGTTGGAGGAATTTTGAGATGTTTAGCAGTGCAATGCTTTAGGTTGTTGTAAGTGGGAGTTTATGGCCAGTTCTGGTGGGAGCTTAGAAGACCAGAATGCCAACAGGAATCTGGACAGTGAAGACAGGGCTCAAGAGAGTTTAGAGGAAAAGGAGCACACTATTGGTAATTGGACTAGAGGCCATTTGTGTTATGTTCTGACTGAGAAGTTGTCTGCATTTTGCCTGTATCCTGAGATTTTCTGTGAGGCTGATTTAAAAAGTGGTGGACTTTTTAATCTGATGGAATATATTTCTAGGCAGCATAGCATTCAGGCAGTGGCATGGATATTGCTGGCGATTTTTAGGCAAACTTATTGTGATATTCAGGAGCAGAACTATTTGAAAAACTTGAACTTGAAAGGCAGGAGTAAAACTGGGCCTAAGGAAGTTGCATCAGCATATGAGCTACTTCCCTCCACTACACTCTTTTGCCATGATGTTCTGCCTCACCTGAAGCCCTGAGAAATGGAGCCTGCTGTCTGTGGATTAGGACCTCTGAAATCATGAGCCTCCAAATAACTTTTCCTCCTTTTCAATTGTGCTGGTCAGGTCCTTTAGTCACAGCAGCAAAAAAAAAAAGAAAAAAAGCTAACTAAAAGAGATATCATCTAGGAAGCAGACAGCAAGTCCTTACCAGACAGAAATCTGCAGGTACCTTGAGTTTGGATTTCCTCATCTTCTGAATTGTGTAATAATATTTTTATTGTTGTTGTTTACAAATTACCTATCCTGAGGTATTTTGTGATTGGTAACTCAAAGAGATAAAGACAAAGAACTCTCAACTTTGATATTCTTGTGTTTTTCTTTGTTTACAAGCAAAAATAGTCCCAGAATCCTGGAAAAGGCCAAGTAAATAAGGATATGATAGCTTAAGTGTAGTGTAGCTTTTGTTGTATAACTTAAGATAAAACAATGCCAGAAAGAAATGGTATACCTGTCAGATACAATCTGAAGTAAAACCAACCCTACTAATTGAAAGGATATGAATGACAGGTGAACTAAGGAGCCCTGAAGAAGACATAGAAAATGGAGATTAGATTCTCACAGATATTGTTGACAATAATAAAAGAAACAGTTGCTTTTAGGGCCAATGCTATATTCATAAGAAAATAGAAATTTAGTGAGTGCTTGTATCAATTTTGGAAACTATGAAGTAATTTCTTCTGAAACATAAACTTTTTCCACTTCATTAATTCTTCTACTAAAGATGTAGAGTGCTGGTTGACTTTTGGGAATTTATTTCCTTTTTGACTTTCGAGACCCATCTTGATTTTGCTATCAGCAGAATGAAAAGCCACCACTGAAATCTTCCATTACATTCCATCAAACTGAACAGTTAAAAACCTTTTCTCTATAGCTTTTCCTTTTTATAGAGTAAATAAACATTTTTTTTCTTTTTGTTTCAAAATTACTGTATTTCTTAGCTTTAAAGGTGTTGAAAATATTCTCTGTTCTCTTGTCATTTGTTTTGGAAAAATAAGCTTCCTGTAACTGTGGCTGATTTCTGTGCACAGAAAGAACAAAGGCTGGAGGACCACAGGAACATCACAGCCACGGCAGGAAGACAAGGCAGTATCCTTACATCTCAGGCCAAGAGGCATGAACTCACTTCTGCAACTCCTTTTACAAGGCACATATCAATGTGTGAATTGCAAGCGTAAAGTAACACTACAGAAAGGCCTATTCCTTATAAGACACCCAAATTGCCAGCTAGTTATTTGTTTAAGCAGGGTTCATCTGATCCATTTCCAAGGTACCGTGGCTGTGCTGTAATTCATGAAGGGAAAATGGTTGCTTAATTGCCCAGAAGAATTTCCTAGAGATGCTTCAGTAGTAACAACTTGTCTTCCTCTGACCATGATCCATGAATAACAAAACAATTGGAAGTGAAAGTCAAGCTGAAAAATATTACAATGGTATCGCTAGTCAAAATAAACCATAGCATTGAAATAATTATTTGAATAAATTATACCTCTTTCCCCCAAATATTCATCATGTTCGTAGCTCAATTTGAAGTTCTCCAGTACTTGAAAACAAGTATAATTTATTTATTTTCTGTACTTTATTATGTGAGAACATGTTCAGCCAACAGAAAAAAAAAATGCTAGGAAATACCCTACTTACACTGTTTATCTCTCTCTCATCCCAGCCTGTGGCTCATTTCCTTAGTGGCAACTTCCTGCCATGAAAAGCATCATGGGTAGAGCTGACCACTTGGGTTCATACAAGTCCCCTTCTCACTTTGCTTATGGAAAAATCATTCCATTTCTATGGATCTCTCCATAAAGTAAGGAAGATAGGATAATTCAGAGTTTCTACTAAATCTAAGGATTCCATCATCCTTTGTTAAAAAGAAAGTTCCTAACAGTAATTTCAATGCAGCATCCAGAATGTAAGTCTCCATTTTAACCTCTATGTTATTCACATTTAATTTCCTTTTGGCTGAGTCTGACCAAAATCCATTTGAAAAATCTATTTTTCTTTGAATTAGCATCATGTAACAATGGAAGCCTTTTCTAAAATTTTCATCTGTCTTTGCAGGCCAATAGAAACATTCTTCATCTTGAACAGTACTATCTGACTAATGCAAACTAAATGTTGTACTCTAAGTCAGATGATGTTTATCTCAACATTTTTTCCCTCATTAAGATTATTAACATGAGAACACTTTGCAAACTTTAAAAAGGATCAGATAATATTCAATTGTATTGACTGTTTTTAAGTCCATGATCTAGATCAGGCCAACTGGTGCTCAAGTATAACAAGAAAATGAACTTCCTTTGTTTTGTTTTCAAACTAAGCCTTTACTCTTTTTGCCTCAGGAGACTTGCCATTATTGATAGCTGTGTAAATTCACACTCTTCTTCTAGAAGTACCCCAAATTGGTCTCTGTTAGGACATTTTAAAAAGTAGTCAAAATAAGTCAAGCTTCTATACCTAGACTGAAATGATCAGGGTGTGACAGTGAATTGAAACAAGAGGAAATTAATGTTTCAGAGAAACAAAATATTTCTGTTTCACATAATGAATTTCATTATTACCAGGGCATTGTTTGACTTTTGACAAAGATCATATCTCCTAGAATAAATATATCAACTGTCACTTTTCTTGTGACCTGTAATGAGAAGGGTGATGAATGGGTAGTTAACAGGAACAACACATTCTCTCTCTCTTATTGTGTGCTAATGAGGTTGCCTTTCAGGTGTTCCTTCCACCATCATGAGCTTCATTCCATATGTCAATGCAATATCAGCTTCTCAGGGAAGAAATTTAAGCACAAGGATTTTTGGCAGCTCTAAAGACAGAAAACAATGATGGTAATAAGAGACAGAGATTATGTTTTAAATACTGAAGACTCAGTTTCCTCAGGAAGTAATAGCCACTGAGTTCCCAGCATGGTGGTCAATATCAATACAGATATAGAACCATAGATCTGTCTCCCCATTATTGCTAATTTTCATAAACATGTTAAAGCTGTAAATTATTTCTATTTCATAGTCACTGGAATTAACAGTTGGAATGTTAAATGTCTTCAACATCTCTCAGTCAGCAAGTGTTCAACCAGGATTTAAATCCACAACCATCTAACTCCAAACCTTTCAACCTCTTACCCATTGCTGTTCACAATGGTAGGCACCAATCACATGTGGATTTTTGACCACTTGAAATGTGACTTTTCCGAAGTAATATTGAAAACAAAAAAAGCAAAACATTCATTAATCAATTTCTGCTAAGTGTATGCTGAGATATTGTGTGTAAATGTGGCTATACTACTAAAAATTTCAAATGACCTACTAGCATTTGCAGTTCACATATTTCTTTTATAAAGATATATAACAGATTATGTCCTTACCAAAATTAGAAACAATGAAATTAGAAATTTCTTTTTAATAATACCAGTTAATAACAGACTTTTAATTAACTCATGGAATGCAAATTAACTTAGTAAATCTAGTTATTGGTTTTATATTACCTCTAGGCAAAGGTCTAGACCTATTACTCACCAAAACTCATTTCTAAATAATCTGATTCACATTGGTAAAATAAATACCATTGTAAAAAGATGGTATCTCATTCCTTGAGGATATATCCTCTTAAAAAATTAGAACAAAAATAGTAATGCCACCTGATGGAGAAATTACCCAAGATCCATGGTAATTTCAATTCAATGAACCTGTAACAAATTTATTGTTGTGTTTGAGAACAATGTCCTACAATTATTTTTTAAAAAGTATCCGTGAAAATATTTAGCCTCAAATAAAAGTCTCCCTGACTAGAATAGAAATTAATCTAAAATAATTCCCATAAATGGAACCAACAGCTTAGAAATCCTACTGATGTTTCTCGTTTCCTTATGTTACCCTAAACTGTTAAAAGAAATCAGATTTGTCATCCCTAAATAATAAGTTCTATTTTTGCCAACTTGGCTGGCTGCCTTACCTGTGAGCTCTGGTTGCAGGCATCAGAGCTGGACTCTATATTTATCTTCCTGACTCATTGTTCTGTTCATGTTCCTCTGTTTGTTTATTTGGAATTGTGTTTTGAGGCTCTATTCTGTGCCTGATACTGTTTTAGATGCTTAGGTTTTGTCATTAAAGCAATCAACTGTAACAATCTCTCAGCCTTATAAAGTTTTATGCACTTAATATATACTTAATATATTGTATGAATTTTTGGTCTGGATTATAAATACCATAGAAAGTCTCAAAGTCCCGCGAGTACTAGAAGAATCCAATTTATAATGCAGATGCATATCTGTTCTGCAGGCACTGATTTTAATCCTTTACATGTATGTGATAGATGTAACAATAGAGTTAAGTGATGTGTATAGTTACAAAGAACTGAGTTTATTGGAAATGTTTTCCCAAAAATCTCAGTCTATAGAATTATATGACAAGCTTGTGTAGGACATAAAACTGCAATCAGCATCAGATTCTTCAAGTGATTGAAGCCATGGCAGATTGGTTGCGCTAGATAGGAAAGTGAAGTGGAAAAATGAATGGAGAAGGACATATTGACTTAAAACACTACCCATGCACTTTAAACTCTCCTTCATTATGCCCATCTGAAGTTTAATGTCATGTGTAACATGTACATCATTGCCTGGTGATCTGGAAAATTGAGAGAAAGATGCCGTCCTTACTGCATGGTGGGTATTATTACTAAGCTAACCATGCAACGGAATGAGATACAGTAGGCAGCTCTGGCAAGATCCCGTCTCGAGCTGATTAGCAGCATGACCTCCACAGAGTGGCCTGTGTTCTCTGAGCCTCTGAGACCCCACATCTGAGGTAAAGGGGTTAACATGGAGGTTAACACTCTGCACTGCTAGACCTATATAGAAGGGATTCACAGAGCGTCTTTCTTAGCTTTGACAACACTGCACTTTTCCAATCTCACTTTCTGCTTCAGTAAAACCCTACTCTAGAGAACTAAAGGTTTGAATGTTTTTAAGAAAAATATAGAACCGAGGAGAAAGGATAGTCTTCATTTAGTTTAGAGGAATTGCCTTAACACAGGAGTTCTCTTGGACACATTTTACAAAACAGATGAACACACACTTCTTTTTATAGAGATCCTTTAATCAGCTTCTTGCAATAGCCCCAGGTTAAACATTTCCCCGGATTTTAATTTTAAAAATGTATATATAGAGTTATATCTGCATATGTGTTGATGTGTGTTAGGAGGTATGTGTATATGTGTGTGTGCATGTGTGTTCTGTCCTTCCTGGGAAAAGTTCAAAAATGTGAAAATAGTATGTTTCTGGCACATTTTGGCTTTTCTGAGTCTTTTATTTGTTGTGTGCTCATCAGGAGCCATGCAATTGAAGGACCATCTGGTTGCTTTTCTGAGATGCTAGCGCCATCCTAAGGAAGTCACTTGTCAGAGAAGATGTTGATTCACTCAAACATTTGCCACCTTAATCTGGGATTTCATCCTCATTTTGATAATTTTTTACATCAATGGTATTTTAAGTTCTACTCAGTTTGCTTCATGAACTTTTACATATGCAACATATTGTCATGCCACTTAAAGAGTTTTTCTGTTTGCTACCCTTACCATGCTAACTAACTTTCCTTTCAAAAATAATTTTACTCTTCTTATTTTGTCAGCATTGTGATTTGCTTTGTGTTTGAATATTTACATAATGTTTGGAAAATGACATCGAATTTTATTTGAAGCAAAAAATTAGAGCTACTTAAAACTCCCAGCACAACATGCCTGTCACTTTGCTGCCTGTCAAATTACTGATACAAATGTCTGGTGAATGTAGATAAGAACTATAGGAAACGCCAGGTGGAAGTCTCACCAACCCACAGAGACACCATAGTCAACAGTGATTGATGTCAAGAGGAGCTACTTAGCCCTGCTCAAAAGTATATTTATTATCTTTTCTAATCATTAAAAAACACATGATCTAAGGAAATCTTTTGGAGAATACAAAATGCATTGCCAATTTGCTTGATTGTAATTTTAAGCAAATTAACACTGCCAACAGCATTCCATGAAAATACTTTTTTGGAGCACTGTTTCCAATGTTAGGAATTTTAAAACAATTGAACAGGGACACTTGACCACTGAGCCACACCATCAGCTCTTTTTATTATTTATTTTGAGAGAGTGTCTCACTAAGTTGCTTATGGCCTAGCTAAGTTGCTTAGGCTGGCTTTGAATTTGCAATCCTCCTGCCTCAGCCTCGCCCAGGAAGCCGCTAGAATTATAGGCATGCACCACTGCACCTGTCACAGGAACTCATCTTTTAATTGACAACCTAATAAGACTTAATGTTCTTAAATGTGTGTTTCATTACTTGTGGACTTAAGTGTTATTTAGCATGTCTGTTTCTTCTCTTAAAACCTTCTAAAGGTTTTTCTGTATTCTTCCTGGGAAGAGTTCAACGGTGCGAAAACAGTATATTTCTGGCTCTTTTTGGTCTTTTTGAATCTTTTTTTCTTCGTGTGTATGATAATAACTTTGTATCAATTCCCTAATGAACAAGGCTAAGACCTTTCTGATTTTCTTTTTCTTTGTGGGCAATTATTCTCAGTTGGTAGGAGCTCTTTAAGATTATTTCTAATATAGCGTTTAGAAGCAAATCATTTTGATTCTCACAGATCCACAGCTCCGTGTCATATCCCAGCTTCTAGCTGTAGAGTTAGTCCTAGAGGATGTAGAACCTAATCCAGGAAGCTTATGGCCACAGCATATGAGACTGTGACAAACAGGATGTAAAAGTCTGTCTTTCTTGGATAAGAGCAAAGTGATTCAAAAAATAAAGTGGGGAATATACCAGGAAAAAAAAAGAATTCAATCCTAAGGTGTCTATCTGTAAGTCCAAACTCTCAGTGATCCACTTTCCAGAACAGGGATGCTTTTGTCTTTAGAAATGTGTCGGTGGGCAATACATGTTATTAGGCCAGAAACGTGCGCCTGTTAGAGATACAGGAAGAGACTGCAGATCTCTCATTCTACTCACAACTGTTCTGATCTCCACTGGCCATTTTCCTTTCTGTAATCTCCACCACTTGTGCCTTCTCACAGCAGATAGGATGGAGTCCTCAGATTTGTCCCAACCTCATGGATCCTTCCCAATACCGACTGGGAAGTAGTTGGGCTTTTTATTCCTTGGTCCAATGACTACACAGTGTGCTGAGGTCCTATTTGGCAGTTTGAGTTTAACATACTGCTACCTTCACTGCGATCTCTGATTCTGGCCTTTTGTTTCTGGCTTCTAAATTCCTGCCCACTGTAGCCTCTTCACTCAGGTCCAAGTAACACTCAGCCCCCTCTACAGGCACCACTGGTCCCTTGATTATACACACAGGCCCGTGGGAACCAGCATCCCTTTTTTGAGATGCACTCTCTCACTCAAATGGCTCCTCTGAAGTCATAATGATTTTGATTGTGATCAGAGTACATCAGTTACTAGTATAGAGAGCTATTTGTCAAATGACTTGGGATAATACATGATTATTTAGATAAAGTTTTATTTTTAGCTCATAGCATGTATCAAAGTAAATTCTAGATATACTGAAAAGTTAATATCAAAAATAAAATTTTAAAAACGCTATTCATAATTTATATGGACATTCTTCTGATCTCTGAATGAAGTGGTCACATCTAAGTCTAATGGAACAATGAAGTTTCCAACCCCCTATCAGGAGGTGGGAGGCAAGGCCATTCCAGGAGTTCTCCTCCATAACTTTTGGATGCTTTTAAAATCATCCCTCATAAGTAGACCCAAGGGATGTGGGAAAGGGTGGCAGATAGTGACTGATAATTCACCAGTTTACCTACTTTTTAGATGCATATCTTCTTTGTCATCCCCACAAAGCCTCCAGCCAGAAGGACTTTTTTTTTTCTTTATAAAATATCTCTCTTGTATGCCTAGGATTTCAAGATTCATGGCTGAGTGTATAGGTGAAATGTCACCAGTTGGAAATAGGAATTAACCAGGACAATCTGTTATATAATGAAAAGTAAAATTTCTGTCCACTTTATTTACAACAAATATACTCCTAAGCTTGCCTTTTCATTTTGTTCAGCCATTTGTTTTATGAATGCAAATGTGTTTTATTTTTATTTAGTAAAATATAAACATTTTCACGATTATTTACTGTATCTTGTCTGAGAAGTCATTCTTCATTCAGAGATCAGAAGGAATGTCCTTATAAATTATGAAGAGCATTTTTAAATTTTTATTTTTGATGTTAACTTTTCAGTGTATCTAGAATTTACTTTGATAGATGCTATGAGCTAAAAATAAAACTTTATGTCTAAATAATCATTTATTTTCCCAAGTCATTTGGCAAATAGCTCTCTATAATAGTAGCTGATGTACTCTTATCACAATCGAAATTATTATGACTGATAGGACTATTTTGTTTTATTGATCTATTGATTTTTTTATACTGTACTATACAGTTTTTATGTTTAAAGTATTGCATCTTTATAATATTAGCCTCCTTTTCCTCTTAGTTTTTCTGGATTACTTATTCTTTCAAATTGATCTTGACTTAAAGTCTAAATAAATGTAGTTGAAATTTGTTTGAAAATACATTATATGTCAAACTATTAATTTGGGAGAATTTATTGCTTTGGAAATAATTTTGCCACCAAGAAATATCGTGTCTCTCTCTCTACATATATTCAATGAGGTTTTAAATTTTGCTTATGCATACCTTATAGTTCTTAGGATGGCAGATCTTAAATAATTTATTTTTTTGTCAACATTTTGTTATGACTTACTGCTTGATGTTAATTGGTTATAGCTGATATAAAGATGTTGATATGTTTCAAGCGACCTTAATTATCTCCCTTTGGGAGCTCACCTACTTCACCGTTTCCATAGAGTTCTATTTTGACCTCTAAGTGGTAAATCAATCATGTCATTTGATTTTAATGGTAATATCATTAATGATGCATCATTAGAAAGGTAGGTACTAATTTTTATATGAAGAGAAGTTGATAAAGACTTCACAAATATTTTATAACCTGTTTTTGAGTATGTCACACACACACACACACACACACAGAGAGAGAGAGAGAGAGAGAGAGAGAGAGAGGTTTCATCTAAGAGATTTAGATGTTTCCTAAAGAAACTTGATATTAGACCAATAGAGTGATTGTGAGTTCACTGAAGATCGATCAGGAAAATGAAATAGGTGTACTAGTGTAAGTTGTACTAGTAATAAGTTGATGGTGTAAACCAGTGAAGTATTTACACGTTTAGAGACCTGAAGTCCAAATTCAAGGTATTGGCCAGGCTGCACTTCTTCTGGAGGCTCTATGGCAGTTCTTGGACTCTTCCAGCTGCTGGTGGCTGTCCCTATGTCTTGACTTGTGTCTGCATCACTCCAATCTCCTTGCCTCATTCTCATAGAATGCTTGTGATGTGATTTAGGACCCAAGCAACTAACCCCAGATAATCTTGTCCTCTCAAAAACCTCGTTTAAATCACATCTGTTATTTTATAAGGTAATATAGGCTCTTTTGCCAAATATTTACAAGTTCTGAGTATTAGGATATGCTTATATCTTTGTGCGGATGGACACCATTCAACCCACTACTGGGGAAGAGTAAGTTATTACTAAAACCGGGTATGTCCTTATCCTCATGGTGGAAAAAGTTTTAATGTGCTCAGCGTGCCATATGGCACAGATGGAGTGACTACAACAACAGATGTTTCTTTCTCAGTGTTTGGAGAGCTGGAAGTCTAAGATCAAGAGGCCAGTTTGCTTGAGACATGTTCCCTTGGAGTGTAGGTGGCTGATTTCTCACTATGTGCTCATGTGACCTCTTAATGCACTCAAGGAGAAAGTGCACTCTCCATCCTTCTTCCAGAAAGCAACCAATCCTATTGGGTGATGGTCCAATCTATGACTTCACTAACCCTTAATGATGTCAAGTGGTAGTCAGCTTTCCTTTGCTGTGACAAAATACCTGTGAAAAACCACTTGGAAGAGGGGAAGATATTTTGGCTCAGGATTTCAGAAGTTTCAGCCCTTGATCAGCAGGCTTACTGCCTTGGGCCTGAGGCAAGGGAGAACATCATGGCAGAAAAGTGTAGCAGAGAACAGCTACTCACTTCATGGAAGCTGGGAAACAGAGAAAAGGGGTCAGGGACAAGATATAGCTCCCAAGGACACACCCCCAAGAACCCATCTACTTCCTATATTTTCTACCACCTCCTGTTAATTCCTCCAGTTTATTAATCCACTTATGGATTAATCTATTGATAGGGTCAGAGCCCTCATGATCCAATTATTTCCCAAGAGCCCTACCTCTGAACATTGCTGTGTTGGGTACCAAGCCCTCAACACATGAGCTTTTAGGGGACATTCCATATCCACCGCAAAGCAACTTGTAAGGTTCCATTTCAAAATACAGTCAAATTAGGAATTAAGAGTTTCAAAATATGAATATTGAAAGGACATAATTCAGCTCATATCACACCATATTTTATATAAGTTAATAGGGATATGCCTTTTCAATAAGTGTGGCTTTATTAAGTAAATAATAGCACTTATGTTCCTTAATATTGGGCTACATTTGGATAAAATGTCATTTGAAGAATAACCCAATATAAAATAATAAAGATGTCTACTTTCTTGATAAACTTAAATCAGTCCATTTCCTTAAGAGACAAGGAGAGCAGAAGTATATACTTTATAAAACTTTTGATGTGAAAAGCGTACATGGAACTTGAAAAATTAATGAAAGCTTCACCAATATTCTAGGCAGCATATATTTTGTTAGTATTGCTACTTCAGTTCTGGGGATGTAATTCAGGGTCTCATGCATGCTAGGCAAGTGTTCTATCACTGAGCTATAACCCCAACCCATAGTATGTATCCATTTTATTTTTCTTCTAGAAAAAAATCTCAAGGACCAAGAGATGCTTCTGACTGAAACCCCAGTGAAGTATTAAGGAAGTATCACAGATTGTCAGAAACTAGTTCTAGTGTAGAAAAATGAATTTAAGAAAATGTCTAAGTCAGCGGCAGAATGAGATGGATATCATTACCCTAACTACATATATGAAAACGAATGGTGTTATTTCTGTTTTGTGTGCAACCAGAGATATGAAAAATTGTGCTCTATATGTATAATATGAATTGTAATGTATTCTGCTGTTGTATATAACAAATCAGAATTTTAAAATATAAAAAATAAGTTGGGAAAATAAATTTAAAATGTCTAAATTGGTCACAGTGGTACAGGCCTATAATCACAGCAGATCAGGAGGCTGAGGCAAGGGTGTTCAAAGCCACCCTTAGCAACTTAGGAAGGCCCCCCAAAATTAACGAGAACCTGTATATAAATAAAAATATTTTTAAAAAGGCTGGGGGTGTGGCTCAGTGGTTAAGCGCCTCTAGGTTCAATCGCTAATATAAAAATTTTTTTAATTGATTTTTGAGTCAAAATTGCAGTAGAATCTAATGTTTTATTTATTTTTTATTCAAATTATATTTTTTCTTTTAAAAATTCCTTTTAGTAAACTTTGATAAATTCTATCTCTAATTGGTTTTTAAAATTAGGTTGGTTCTTATATTCTCATTTGTGATTAGGGACTATAATTTGCTCATTTATGGATAGATTCTAAGTTTTCTATTACATGTTTTATCTTTATTTCTTTCTTTAAGTGTAGTTTCTTTTAGCTTTTCCTTTGTTATACCAGTTTTAGTTTAAAAAAAAATTAAGTGAACATATTCTCCTTACAAAATTGTGAAGAGTCACAGATCAGACAAAAAAATCTTCTTTGATTCCCTACTCTGATTTTGCTTCTGATTCTCTTTCCCCAAGGTACCCATATTATTCTAATATATGCTTTTCTCCAGTTAATCTTGAGAATCAGGTGGGTGTGTTCCTCTGTTCATTGAGTATACTCAGCTGGCTGTTGTGCATGAAGTGAGCAATGTGTTTGTGGACAGAAGAATACTAGGTATTCATGATAACAATCTCATAGTTTCAGAATGAAGAATACATTTTAACACGCACAGCAAACTTAAGAATTTTATCATTTCCTTTAATATTGAAACTATGAATATTTTTCTCCTAGTTTTTTTTTAAATTTTTCTAAATTTTCTAATTTTTCTAAATTGTGATTGGTACACATTAGTACACAAACTCCTAAGGGCAAATAGTTGTAAGAACACTTTAAATTATAAAAGCAGGGAAATGGGGCTGGGGATGTGGCTCAAGCGGTAGCGCGCTTGCCTGGCATGAGCGAGGTGCTGGGTTCGATCCTTAGCACCACATACAAATAAAATGAAGATTTGTGTCCACCGAAAATTAAAAAATAAATAAATATTAAAAAAAAAAGCAGGGAAATGAAAGCTTGTTAAACAGAGTCATTAAGGCAAATGCCCACTCAAAACAGACTACTAAGCCCTTTAATAACTCTGCTAAATGCTATCTCTATAGAAAGTTTCATTCACTGTGCTTAATTTACCTCAAGCCTTTTAAGAATAAACTCCCTTGTATTGAGTTTATGGAATGTGGAAGGTAAATAGTCCTTTGAGAGCATATTGCAAGTTGTTATAAGAGACACATATCATTTTAAACTAAACCTTCAGCATCTGTTTCAGCCTCTGATTACAAATGATGAAATTGACAATAATTCACACTTACTCCATAAAAAGGATAGGTGGTAATTAAAGAGGATGCGTAACCTTTATTCAATGCAAAGTGCATCTGCCGCGTTTTCTCTTTTACCTGGCTATCTGGAAGAAAATCTCCCCTCCTCCCATTTTAAGAGGAAGGAGATACTCCTGCTGTTCATGGTACCTATTGGGATGGTATGTATTAAACACAAACTGGACGAATGCATGCATCTTGCTACATGAAGGATATTATTCTACATGCCCAAGTAGCTAAAATGCTTGAATTGAAGAGAGAATTCTGCCAGTTTTACTAGAGAGAGCATTTTCTATAGAATAAATGACATGCAGAGGTACAGAGAAGGGGAAGAACATGAGGCAAAGAATTCAGTGTACTTGAGACCAGGGGAAATGTGTGAACAGGTGTTATTGACTGAACTATGAAGGCCACTGACATTGTGTTAAGGTTCCCTGTTCTTTGGTTCTATGGAGTTGGTCATTGACTAGACAAATAAATTTAATATGGTCCACCTTAATACCATGGGAATCAGGATTGATAGAATTTTTTTTTTTTCATAAAAGAGGTAGCATAGTGTGGAGGTTAATAAAACAGGCAACTTTACGAAAGTTCCAGGTTGATCAGTACTGTTTTCTTTAGCTCTCTGTGCTGGGGAAGACCAAGAATTACTTTTCCAGATCATTCTTATGCCTAGAAGTATTTCCTTGGCTCATGAGTTAGTTAACTATGTGTCACTGTGAAAAAAAATACCTGAGAAAATCAACTGAAGAAAGGAAAGTTTTCTTTCAGATCCTGGTTTCAGAGGCTTCATCCTGGTCCCTTGGCCTTGCTGCCTTTGGGCCTGTGGCAGAGCAGCTCATCATGGCGGACCATGTGGCAGAGGAGGCTGCTCACCTCATGGTAGTCAGAAAACAAAAAGAGATCCAGGAAAGGGAATGGAGTCCCGGTATCCCCAAGATCACCCTCCTAATGACCTAACTTCTTCACTCCAGGTCCCACCCCTTAAAGTTTCCTTGACCACCCAACAGTGCCACAGGCTGGTGACCACACCTTTAGTGTATAGCCCTTTGGGGGACATTTAAGATCCAAGCTACACAAAGCTCACTGCATGGGGTGGACTTTTCAGCAAGTTTCTTTATCGCTGGGCTACCCAATTTTCATAGAAGAATGGCCGTCCTACCCCATAGTGGGGTGTTAATGTGCACATACTTTAACATCATCATGGAAGAGTTGCACCCAAGGTATTCATCTGAGTAAAACTTGCCCAATATTCACCTGAAACTTAGTGGAGAGGGATAATATTTAAGGTCTCTAGGAGGGAATTTAATAAATTTTAGTGTAACTCCTGCCAACTCTGAATAGATTTTGTAAAGTTCTGCTTTACACAGGTGAAGTTGTATCTCTTTCTTAAGACAGAGCTGAGAACACCCATCCCATCAGGGCACTTACAGAGCCTTGCTTCATGCCAGACACTGTAGCACTGCCCAACACATAAGGATAAAAAAGCCAAGGAAACCTCCTGTTGTATTGATCAGAAGAACATTGTTCATTTTATTGCAAATTGTGCACATTCTTAGGTCCCATAGAGCACATTCTCTCTGGTCTCAGTATCAACAAGACTGTTCTCCTCATTAACTAGAGATCTACTTTTTTCTCTTTTGGAAACTGTGACTCACTTGGTTCATGATGTCTGTCTCTTTGCATTTTTCTGCTGGACCATTTGGAGCCAAATCTGGGTCCACTCCACTGTTGCATTCTGGGTATTACTCTCACAGTGATTCATCTTATTTTCCCTATTTATGTTCCCTCTGTAAGGATTGCCATACCTTTCATTTTTTAAAATTTTGTTGTAGTGTCTGCACTTTTATAATTTGCATGACATATTTTTTGGAAAAAGATCAGGGAAGCATGCACACACACAAGTAAAAATACATCAACTTTTGAAGCTAAACGTCTGGCCCTTATTCTTTATAACAATGGGATGTTATCATCTATTTTTGTTGGAGACTGACATGGTCATGTTGTCATTATAGAATGAGTGCTCTAGCAGCACAGAATGAATGGATGGAGTTTGGATTCCCTTATCAGCAATTCCTTGGTGTTAAGAATGCATATTTGGGGATAGGGTCCAGGAATCTGCTCTTCAAATGATATATTGCTTGTGCTTGAGAACCTCTGGAAACATCCTAAAAGTTCATTAGGAGAAGTTTTCACCAAGCCAGGCAAATGACAATAGGATCTAAACAAAGGAAGTAACATTGAAAGTCAGGAAAACATCACATTTGAGAGATCCCGAATTCTAAAGTGTTTTGGCAAATTCTTTGTGAGTGAACTGTCATCTGTCTTGAATTTTGGGGAGATGAAGGCAGGATTCTGAAAGAACCTGCCTATTATAGTCCTAAAAGATATTCATGTAGGAATGACTCAAGTGGTTGATGTTGAAAGCTAGTAAGAATTGGAGACATCTCTTGCTTCTGCTAGACCCACAGGGAGGCCCTAAAGGATGCTCTTTGGGAATGACAGGTATATTGATAATGATGTTTTCTTTCTTCCCCAGGAAGAAAAGATGGAGAAAGTCTGAATGACAGATAAAAACAAGCTTCTGATACACTCTCCTTTTTCCCTTATATTTTATATATGTATTTTCTGTTGCCCGGGCTTGTGACAAAATAAGTCTCATAATTCTACTGATTGAAGAAATGCCTGCATAAAGGATTTAATTTCTTCTTTTATCTTAAAATGCTTATAACTGTAATGTGTGGAGATGGATGAATAGTAGTACACAGGATATTTTGGGCAGTGAAAATACAGAATGAGACTGCAATGATGGATGCATGAGGTAATAATTTGCCCAAACCTGCAGAATATATGCTATGGACTTTGGGTCATTATGATGTGTTGGTGTAGGTCCATCGATTATAACAAATGTAAACTAACTAGGGAAAGACAAAAAAATAACTTTGACTTGTCTGGTCTAGGTTTGTATCATTCAGAGGTTTGTTTATGATCTGAAATCTCCCCATAAGAAATTCTGAATCTATAAGCAGATCATTAGCTCTAGTAGAGGATTATAGATACATATATTATGTAGATTAATTAGTTTAAAATGCATAGGGTCATCTGGTCTGGCCTTGTTCCATAATTACTGCCTCTACACAGTTGGGGATACTATGCACGTGTCGGGTGGGGTGTATGGTAAGTCTCTACTTTCCTCTCATTTTGTGAACCAAAAATGTCTCTAAAAATAGAATCTTAACCAAACTGTGGCAGGAAGAGAAAATATGAGCAACAGAGAGGAGAGTGGTTGGGAGCAGGAAGATTAGTAGAACAAAAGTACTATTTTCTCATTAAGACTTGGCCAAACTGCATGAATAGAACAATTTATTCATCTACCTTCTTTGTCTCTATACTTTCTTGAGGAGGAAATATCCAGTACAAATAAAAGAAAAATTAAAACTACAGGTGGAAAAGCTAATGAGGTTCATTAGTGCATTCCTGTCAGGTGTCAGAGGGTGTGGGAATGTCTGCATCCTCAGAAACATTTCATGTCTAACAACACCTGCAGGACCCAACAGCACTCCATAGTCTTCATCAGCAGGCACAGAGAGGGTGACTTCAGTATCTCAATAGTGCTGGAGGAGTGGAGGACCTGCTGATGTTCCAAACCAAGAGCCGAATGCTGGAGGGATCATTCCCGGCTGTGCAGGTGCAGAAGCTTCTTCTTGCTTAAAGGCCCCCATTTCTCCAGCCCTCCTGCAAGAGGCAGCCCACTTGAGAGAGCCTCGAATTTATTTTCTACTAGAAATATTCTGAAGAGCACCATTTAGTTATTTTCTTCTTTTTCAGGAGGAACAATATCTCCAAGGTAAGGACCATTCCTTTAACTGGGAGAATTCTGGTTTATTGCCCTAAGTAATGGCTTGTTAGCAGAAAGGTCGGGTGGCTTGCTGATTTGGTGAGTACAGTTTCAATGGAGGTTACAATTCCTACCTCAGACTGGGCTTCCTTTCTGGGAGGATCCCTGGATTCTTACAGTTCATGCAACTGACACTTAATAAATAACTTTGTGAAATAATGCCTTCCCACCTTGTGGAGGAGAACGTGATTCCAAGACCACAATTCATAAAAGGAGACGAGGGTTCCTTGGTGAGTTTCTTATTTCTTTTTAATGTTGTCATTGTTTTTTAAATTATTATTTAATTGTACAGATTTGTGGGGTTCCATGTGAAAATTCGATACATAGTCACACTGTGTAATGATCAGATCAGCCTAACATTTTCATCTCCTGAAACATTTTACAAAATTACCACATAATCATCATACATATTTATGAGGTATAGTGTGATACTTCAATACATGTAACAATATGTACTGATAAAATCAGGGTCAGCAACCTTCCTGTCTCCTATCTTTGTGTTTGAAGCCATCAAACTGCTCTCTTCTAGTTATTCATAACACTTATAATTGTTTATCATGAACTGTGACATGCTGCAATGTAACATTTTAGAGTATCTGAAATTTTCATGCAATTTGGTTGTTGCTTGTATGGACTTTGCACTTATTCTATATGTGGTAAGTCCTAGAAATTTGATGGTTTAGCCTCTAATCCAGTGGTTCTCAAACTTCAGCATGCATTGCAATCGCCTGGAGACCTTTTCAAACACTGACTGCTTAGTTTCTAAGTCAGTGTATTTGGAGTGGGACCCACAGAATTTTATTTTTAACAAGTTTCAAGTGTTGATGCTGCTTATTTGGACCCAAATTGAGGACTATGGCATCAGTATGTGGGTTAGCCAAATTATGTTCCTAGAAACATAATTTAGCAACAGCTGAAGGAGGTGATTTTAATACAAGAATCTACTACGATGCAAAGCTTAAAAAGAATCACAGATTTGTCTTCATGTATATTTATTTACAATGCAAGTACCAAAGTATTAATAAAAATTTAGTGGATATTTTGTTGTTGAGGTTGTTTGGTGGCAAACAAACCTATTTCAGTCCATAGCTAGTTAGATGGGGTTAACCAAAGGCTCCTTGTTAAGTTCCATTTAAAAAGCAAGCTTCTATTTAAATAAAAAATTGAAAAATGGATAGCCCAAGTTCAAAGAATGAACAAGAAAAGTAGGGAGACTTTACTAGGGACAATGCTACACACCTCTGTGCCTGGAGGCACAGTGTGAGTTTGCTGCCCTATAAAATTCCCTTTCAGGTTAAAACTTGTGTATTTCCCAAGCTGACATGTAAGGCAATAAATCATTTTGTAAGGAGGTTAGCATCACCTGGAGACACTCGGAGAAAAGATACCAGATTAATCAAAATTTAATTATATCCCTCAGCTATCATAAGTTTCTGTTTTATTTTGTAGTTGATTAGATCTTGAGTTCAAATTCAAGACTCTAGTGATTTATAACATCTCTTAGAGGGAAGAGGCAAGTCAAAAAGCACCTGCCCATCAAAGTCAAAAGAATATTTTTGTCAAACAAACCTGCCAGTTCAAGGTACTTCCAACTCTATACGTGCATCTGGAAAAGACAGAAAATGAACACAAAAATGGAAACAGACATGCTTGGCTGGAGGGGAACAGAATTATTTTTCCTATTGCTTTTCTTTCCAGAAGGAAAGATGTGAGGTTTGAATTTCAAATTAGTTTTACTATCTTAAGGCAATCAACACTCAGTCTGGCCAAGGAAAAACAGGGACCTCAGTGTTACTTGAGCCGAATGATACCTGTCCCGGAGGGCTGTGGTCTTACATATTTTCATAGCAACCCTGTGAGATGGTTGTAATTATCTCCTTTTCACAGATAGGAAACTGAACCTCTGTAGGTTAGTGACTGCTTAGAAAGAAGTGGCAGAGGAGTAATTTGAGTCCAACTCCATATGGCTATAAATCCCAAACTCCTGCCGTTGTACCCCACGGTTAAGATCTATCAAAGTTCCAACCATTTCCCCTCCAGAAGCAGGGTAGGAATGTGCAAGAAACACACGGCTTAATGACAGCCACAGAAATGCATCCTACCCCACCTGCTCACGTGGAGGCTCTCCTGTGCCAGATTTACTCTGAGCTACATGACCTCTGGGAATGTTCCTAGAATCAATTGCTTTCAACCTAACTTCTTTAATGACATCTTCCCTTAGAATTTGGTTTTTGCAAAAACACAATACAGTATTTTTGTTTAGATATAATTAAAGTGAAATACAAAATATAAACAGCTTATACAGAAATTCTTAAAATAGATGTTTAAAAAGCAAACAAAATGGTTTGAATCTTAAGATAGCTCAGCAAAACCTTGAAGTTAGGGGACACAAATATTGTAAAGCTTTTTATCAAACCATTGCAAAAAGAAAAACTAAAATTATTTCAGTGAAAATCAAACCAGTCAGCAGGAATGTCCACTATTGCCATTGTTTGGAGAGGATACTAAATGAAATAAGATTTTTTAAAAGTGTTAAATATAAATATTGGGAAAGAAAAGATAGTTGATCTTATTATTACTTTTTTTTTCTGAGAAAATGATCATGTAATTAAGAGATGCACAAAAACTTCCAGGATTGTTAAAAGGCGAATACCCCTAGCAGTTTTAAGGGTAAGAATACCCCCCCAAAAAATGTTTTCTCTCTCTTAGGCATAAACTTCTAGAATAAAAAATAAAAATAACATTCACACTAGCAATGAGAATCATGTCTGCTTAGAAATAAATTTATTGTGAATCATGTCCAACCTATAAAAAAAATAAATACTATGGATGAACATCAGGCAGGTTGTGAATATTTGAAAAGAATTCCACGTTTTTAAATAGGAACATTTGATGTCATAAAAATATCAAACTCCCCAAGATTAATATATAAATTTAATGCAATTCTAGAATGCCAACTGGATGGTAGAGGTGAGGGAATATTGGATCCAATTATTTAATGAGGAAGTGTGAATGCCATAAATAAACCACAGAATGCATAATAAAGAGGAATAATGGGGGGAGAAGTCCTGCCTTACCATATATTGGACCATATAATAGAGTAATTTTAATCACATTAGTATAATGTTGGCAGGGGGCCTATGGAAATAGATCAAAAGACAAGAATAAAAAAAATCTATAAATCAACCTTATGTATTCAAATATTTAATATGCATAAATGAAGAAAAAAGCTACTTCATTTGGGCAAGAAGGGTGAGAGTTTTTAAAATAAATGCTGTTGGCACAAATTGTTAATACTATGAGAGGACTTCACATCTCATTTCTTTCTCAAATGATTGCACAAATTCCATATGCATTCAAAACTTAAACCAATAAAATGGACTCAAAAAGGAAAGGCAAGATTTTAATGTATAATCCAGTCTGGATACCTGATTAATATCTAAGAATGAACACTGCATTTTTCTAGTTGAGTCTGCATCTAAGAAACTGAAAGTGACCTTAGTTCTCATCGGGGGCAAGGAAAGATTAAATCTCTTAAATATGTTAAAAGAAATGAGAGACAAGAGAAGACACCCAGGGCTGGTCTGGCTAGGTCATTACTTATGTTTATTCAACATGCTGATTGTATCTAAATCTTAGGCTTTAGGGAAAATAGTGGTAGCCATGGCATGTGCAATTAGTCAATGTAATAAACAGACCATAGTTTTAATTAAATAAAAATAAATATGCAAAAAAGCATGCTTCATTTGTACGTATGCTTGAATGAATATATACAACCAAAGAAAGTTACAGAAAGGGCTATTAATGTTGATTACTTGATGAAATTTGATGTGGAATAAACGTTTGTTGTTATTTTACTCATTATCAAGTACATATGACTTTAACTCAAGACATAGAAAATAAAACATTTGGATGTAGAAACTAGGTCATATCATAAGCAGCCTACCCATCAAGGTATCACCTACCTAAAGGTGACAAGAGACCTGCAGCAATGTGGAGTCTTCTATGACCCACAAAACTGCCCCCTAAGGAAGCTGCTAGCAAATTGCAACCCATCGCTGTTGTTAACACATTGGCCCTGATAAGAAAATGCCATCATAAATAACTCTGTATTCACTTACCACACATGCTGCCTCTGTATCAGACTTTCGCAACTACAAATAGCAGCTAATTCGTGGGGAAGAGGAAAAGAGAGAAGCTGCCCACACCTTCTAGTTTCTCCTTCATCCTGTTCTGTTTAAGTTGTGCCCACGCTGAGAGAGGAGAAATGCTTCAAAGGAGAGGAGAATTTGGACTGATGATTCACTCTTCCATTCAACAAATATGTATTGAGGGCTTGCGTTGTGCTAACAACTGTTTGTTTGAAATTTAAAGAATAAATCAGAAAAAAACACACAGTGCAAAAACAAACAAACAACAACAACAAAAAAAAACAAAGTAAAAATCCCTTATCCTCAAGGTATGAAGGAAGACAAAATATTTTTTAAAAATCATAAAATTATTTCTTAAAAGGCAGAAAAAATGAAGCACAGAATTGCACATGGAAGGCTGAGGAGGAAGTGGAATTTGAAACTGTAAATAAACATGTCAAGGGAGAGAGCATTGGAGCACAGATCTGATGAATACGATAGTTACCCTAACTAGACTTTCTAGTGTTGAAAAATAAAGGATGACTGTTACTGTATAGTGTGAGAGTGGTTGGAAAAAGATATGGCATTTATTTCAGTTTTGATTGAGAGGCAGGGAAAAATACCCCATAGAGTGAATTTAGTAGGGGCTAGCAAGAAAGAATATTCTACTGAGTGTAAATCGGCTCACTTTAATAAACAGCTTATATATAATTTTAGTACAAGAGCATCCAGAACTGAAGTCCACGATTACTAGCATCCTATACTTAAAATGTATTTGTTTGATATTCCATTTGCACTCAGGAAAAAAAAAATCTGAACTTGCAGTGTCTAAATAACTTGGTAGCTTCCTCTATCGCTCTTCTCACAATTGGACTCTTTTATAGTCCAAGAATAGTTTTGCAGTTTTCAGAGGGAGGAATGGCTATTATTTGAATTAAGAGTGTAGCTTGTCTCTGTCGTTGGTAGATAAGGTGCACTTTTCCAGGGAGGAAGCCTGGAGGACTGGTTTTCTATGAATTCATTGTGTTCCTAAAGGTCACAGCTTTTACTCTTGCTTCCTTGAGATACATAGAATTAGTTTTCTAGGACAGGCCCCTCACTTCACATTCATAATTCATTAGCTCCCGGAATGAATTTAAAAGGAAACTGTTCCGTTTCACTCGGCATTTTGTCAATACAAGATATGAATGTGCTCACCATCAGAAACCGAGAATAAAATGCTACTTTTTCTAACTTATAAGGCAATCCATATCTTCGATGGGTAGCAATGCTAGAAGATGTTATAAGGTTTCTGAAGCTTCTAAGTTGGTGGACAGACTCCTAAGCATAATTTTATATTTTGCTTTACAACTTTATAAATGCATGGATGACTTGTCTATCTTCCCATCTAGACTGTAGGCTCAATGAGGGCTAAAAATTTGTCTTGGTTTTGCTGGGAAAAGTGAAACATGTGATTCTGTTTATCTTAGCATGTTTTACAATTATGCATACAATTGAGTGGATTCATCTGTACTGGGGATGAAGTGTGTCTTTTGTCACTGATGGATTCAGCTGACCTAATTCTACCATCTTGAGTCATAACCACTAGGACTTCCCCAGAATAACCTGTTGGTTTCTCCTGTTAGTTCTCCAACATATTAGAAATAGACAAACCATTCCTGGCACCAGGAATGTGCCTAACTCTTTCATATTAAAAAACCAGAAACATCTCATTTTGGAGGCAATCACTTTTATCCTCTTTCTAATCCAAACTGCAGCCATCCACTCAATCTCACTGCCTGAACTACCAATGGAAGTCCTCCAATAAGTCGCCCTCTATGCAATCCTGGATTTGTTCACCTCTTTCTTTAGTCTGGTGGCACCTTGGGGCCAGTGCTCACACGCCGGGACTGGGGTATTCTGGAACAGTAGCACAACTCTTTTTATTCATGTTTTCTCATATTACCTGGGTATACTCTAGGCATTGACTCAATATTAAACAAATGAACAAACAGATATTGCTACTCCTTGCATTGCCCATTGAGATATCTTGTTTCCTAATGCCTCTCATGTGTCTGTGATCTAAAACGTAAAGTACTAGAATTGCTCCTGTGCTTTTATTGACGGCATCACATCCTCAGTGGTTCCTTGTGCTATCCTAGTTAACTTGTATGCGTGCTTCAGCCCTCCTTCCAGGTCACCTCCTCCAGGAAGCTTTCTTTGATCCTCTCTTACAGGTTGATTGGCATGTCCTACTGTCTCATCATTCTTCAGTCACAACGGGCCTAGTTTCTGTGAACCAAAACTTCTGGCCACTTCCAGAGTCTCTTTATCTTATTGTCTCCTTGGAAGCATTTCATTGCATTCTCTCATCTTTTTTAAGTTGTTGCTTGATTGTCTCCTGAACGAGGTTTCTTCAGTCCATCGTATTTAAAACTGCAATCTGCTCTCTATCCACTGTGTCCCCTGTTTCTGTCCCTCTTACTGGTTCTACTTTTTCTTAACCTTTTTTTTCCCCATAGAATTTACCCACTAACATCCTGCTGAAATATTTATTTGTAATATTTGTTGTAGTTTTCTTTCTTTATGTGGTACTGAGGATTGCATTTATTATTATTTTCTATGGGAAAGGATCTTTTTATGATTTGGCTACTGATATATTTCAAGAACCTAGAACAGGATATAGGGGTTCAGGACAGGGAGAATATTGGGAATATTTTTTTTTTATAAATAATATGCTACATTAAGCAGGTAAAAGACATTTCTCAAGTAAACGAATAATTCATAGCCGATTTTACTGCAGACTTATCCCATTCTGTGTGTTTTATGGAGATTAGTGTATTGCATTCTCTCTGAGGTCAGTAATCAGTATTAATATTGTTCCCACATTTCAAATGAGAAATATAAGGCTTAGAGAGGTTACTAAATGGGGACACTAAATGAGTATGGCAGATTTTTTTGATGGGTTGGTTGGAGAAGTCAGGTGAGTCTTATAGAAAACAATATGAGCAATCCCAAAAGACCCTGTAGTTAGAGTTTGAAATTGTTAGACCTTGTAACTAGGTACAGAATTATTTTCTTTTTCTTTTTAAAAATATTTATTTTTTAGTTATAGGTGGACACAATATCTTTATTTTTATGTGGTGCTGAGGATCAAACCCTGTGCCTCACACATGGTGGGCGAGCGCTCTGCCTCTGAGCCACAACCCCAGCCCCACAGCATTATTTTTTAAACTTGTCTAAATCCATAAATTTGTCTGAGGGGCACAAGTTAAAAGTAGAGAAACCCAGACTCTACATCAAACCAACCAAATCAGAAGATTTGGGAAAGGTCCAGGAATCTGTATTTTAAGAAGCATTTAGGTGGGTAATTCACCAAGAATAAGCAAGTTTTCCTCCTGAGCTACAACACTTTCATCCAAAATAATCCCAGACCATTTGGAAGGAGAGACTGTTCCCTCCTTGATTTCCATAGTGTGCACAAAGAGCAATGACATGGGCTTCTGGTGGCTCCCACCACCTCTTCCAGGAATAGAGACTACCATTTACCTTATGTATATATGCAAATGGATACCCATAGATAATATGCACATACACAACAACAACAACAACAACAACCAACGTCAGACCATTTCTGATGTTTGTTGCAACACAGAATAGGACACTCACAAACAGAGGTATGAGTCAATCTTTACATTACCATAATCAGGCTGCCAGGGTGAAATCAGAGCTACTGAACCATGTAATGCATTAATTGCGTAGAAAATAAGGATGTCTGCCAGGGTTTTGATTTAACACAAATTAAAAATATGGAAATTCAAACTAAATTGTTTTTCAGTTCCCCAAAAATGAGGTCCACTCTTTGGGGTGTTCCAGAACCTTGGTCAAAATTGAAATGAGACTCAACCTCTGGCAGAGGGTGGAGGATGTGAGGCATATCGTGACCTCCTTTGCTAGACAACTTAATGGTGGTGTCTGTCATCATAAGTGCCTGTGTTTAATAATGTTTCACTTCTCCAATTTCTTTCTTTCTTTTTTTAATCTGCATGAGGCAAAATGCAGGGGCAAATACCTATACAGTGTGACTCCCTTCAGAAGGTCTGTGAGTGCTCTGTGGACGAGTGCCTGTAACTTCTCATGATTGCCACTAGCATTTTGTGTGGCAGTAGAGCCTTAAAAAAAAAAAAAGCAAAGCTCAGAGCAGAGGAAAATGGAATCAATTTCCTGGCTGAGCCAAAGTCTTCTTTCAGTCCTTTGCCTCAGATGACTACTTCCTTCTATTTCTTACATTTGCTTATTAAACACATTCTAGTTAAAACAGAGCCTTTCTATTGCATTAATCACAACTATAATTTATTTTCATCTTCTTTGGGGTTGGGAGTTTGTTAAATCCGGTATTCATACTCTAAATTATGAAAATATATATTAGCAAATTTGATTTTACTTTTATTTTCTAAAATAAATATTTAAAACTACAAATGTCCATTAAAAAAATCAATTTGACCACATCTTACTGTTACAGAACTGGTGCCTTCCAAGAAACTGAGGCAGCATGAAGAGGCCCCTTCAAACCCCATTCCTGAGATCAAGTCGAAAAGATGATCAGACATGTTGCTCTGAGTAACAGGAATGAGTCTATTTAAGGGATAGGAAAAGGGAAAGGGGACAATCTCAAGGGAGAGGGTGGACCTCTCAGAGAGGAGAGGGATAACATGCCTCTCCCTGTACTCCAGTTTTATTGACGAATCCCAGAGAAGTTTCCAGACAGTCCCATCCAGGTCCACCTCTTGAATTTTGATTGACATCAGACTTTCAAGTACTTATTGCCATGACATTTTAGGTCCCCTTGGCCCATGTTGAGTGGTTTTTAATGATTTTTAATCATTTTTCACAGATTTTATGGTTAGGAGGAATTATTCTTATCTTCCAGGACCTGGTCTGTGAAAAGTGTCACAAAAGTCTCCCTCTTCAGAGTTACTTGGGTTCCTCTTATCAGCATTGTTCCCTGCCTGCATTTCCTTGCAGATAACAGGTAGTTTGCTGAGGAATGGGACATATCCTGTCCACTTAGGTCAGGCAGGGCTGTGGGCAAAGACAGCATGTGGCGGTCAGCACAGTGGACCTATTTTACAGAATTCCTTAACCTCATGTTCCCACCACCCTCATCTGTCTGTCCCTTAAAACTACAGGTTCTATTTTGTAGACTTTTCATTATCTCTTATTATAATATATTCTGACAATAATTTATTTCTCTTATTATTTCATTTTAATTTTATAAATTACATACATTTTTAATTGCATATATAGAGTATGTTTTTCTTTTTTCTTTAAAAATAATGTCTGACAATTATATTGGCATTATATGTTATGTTCTATATCTACAATGTCTGAAATTTGTTTAGTAATTTATGATAAAACATCATTCCATATATGCTGAAGAAAATACACATTCTTTTCTGTAAACCTCTACTATGTAAATTATTTAAAATTTGTTGTGGTGTTCAGATCTGTATAATTTCTGATTATTTTGTGTGTTTACCCCATCAGTTGAGAGAGATGTGTTGAAATCCATGGTGGGTTTACCAATTTCTCCCTTAATTCTATTTCAGGTATTTTTATGTTAGGTACATTAATCTTTTAAATTGCTGTCTTCACTAAAACTTTAAGTGAAACTTTCATCATTATATTGTGATACTCCACCTGTAATAAATATTAACACCGTTTTATCTGACACTAATTTACTTGCATAAGTTTTCTTTTGGTTGTCAGTTACATGATATGTTCTTATACCTACCTTCATGCCCATTCTTGGAATGTTCATATGGAGTTTCTCTCTTTATTATGTTGTTTCCTTATCCATTTCGTCAGCATATTGTTTATCCCATTTACATTTATTGTAACTGTTGATGAACTTGTACTTGTTTCTGTTATTTTCATTTCTTATTTCAGTTTGTTTGGGGGAGGGGTATGGCAGGGATTGAACTCAGGAGCACTTGACCACTGAGACACATCCCCAGCCCTATTTTGTATTTTGTTTAGAGACAGGGTCTCACTGAGTTACTTAGTGCCTAGCTTTTGGTGAGGCTGGCTTTGAATTTGTGATCCTCCTGCCTCAGCCTCCTGAGCCACTGGGACTACAGACATGCCCACCATACCTAGCTCTTATTTCAATTTTACCTACTGTTTCTAAGTTTATTTTTATTTACTTATTTTTGAATTACATTTTTGTAAAAATGGCAAGAATGTCAGCAAGTTCTCATATCTTTTTGTGCTTATGTACCCTCTTTGTGCTTATGTGCTTCTACCCTTCTCCATCAAGTCTTTTATTCCTTGATCATTATAATCCTATTTTCTCTTTTACTTTGGATTTATAAATTTTAAAGAGAATATGCTTTTAACAAGATTTTGATCATTACTTCTTTATGTCTCTTATAATACTAGCAGAATTTGCTTTATCTCTCATCTATGTACTTTTCAAAACTGTTTTCAGAGGAGGTTTTAATGTGATTATCTGAGGCATTGAAAGAGAATATTTTTACCATATCCATGTACACAAATGATTGTCAAGAAGTATGTTTTATTTCCTATTTAGGATTTTCTTAGTGAAGACAACAGACACCTGCTTAGCAAGAAACCTTGAAAGTTAAATGATAGATGGTGAAAGAACTCGGAGCAGATTTATTTGCTGGAGTTAAGTGCTTGCATTTCAGAGGAAGGTGAAATCTAGAAGCTGTGCTATCATTTAGATCTTGAATGACCCAGAGGCCCATGCCTTAAAGTCTTTGTCTCCATGGTGTTTCTTCTGGAAAGAGGAAGACCCTAGGGGAGGCAGAACTAATGGGAGGTCTTTAGGTCTTGGGGTCTTGAAGGAGCTAGTGGGACCCCAATCCCTTTCTCTTTCTCTTTTGTTTCCTGGCTCATAATATAAACGACTGTTCTCTGATGTGCTACACAGACTCAAAGCCACAGGGCCAATTTTGGTCATGGGACGGAATCTCCAAAAGTGTAACCCGTATAACCTTTGTGTCATTATAAGTTAGTTATCTCAGTTATTTCATTATAATGACAAAAATCTAGCACAGTGGAAGCATTTCAAGAATTGTCAATTGAGAGGCTTGTTTTATCATTTCCCTAGAAAGATTTAGTCATAGTCAGAGGGTAACAAAGAGTTCCCTCTTATCTTCCCAAGAAATTATTCATACTATAGAGATTAGTATTATTTCCCTCTGTAGAGAGAGAAAGTCTCAGTTGATCAACCAATCTAAGCTTCCAAATCCGTATCTTCAGTTCTCCTCTCTTGAAGTACTATTCCTCAGTATATGAAGGGTGACATCTGACCCTGCAAAATCTATAGTTGTCTGAGACATGGCAGGGATGGGTACAGTTATTACCTTAGTAATAACTTTGGTCTCTGCTCCATAATCTTCATGTTTGATTTCAGGATAATGCAAATGACTATAGGGATTAAAGGCTTACCAAATATTGAGCTATATTTGACATTTCAGTCTCTGCCCTTTCCATCAATATTTTAAAAGAGTATTTTATGTTCTTTACACATCAATTTTTCTGTTAAAAAATACTACCAACTGAAGTCTTATTGGGATATTTACATGTGATATTTGGTTTTTGAAAAACTTTTAGAAATTTCTCTTTGTCTTTGGTATTCAAAGATCCTTAGTACAGTGTTCTAGTATGGGTTTTCCCTTAACTTTGTCCTTTGATTTTTTATGGACATTTTAGTCTGAGATATTTCATAATCTTTAAATTCTTCAACATTTGTTTCTCTATGACTCTACTGTAATTATTTAATTTTTCATAACTAATACAGCTTTATTTTTTGAAAATTCACCTGCTTTCTATTGCTGATTATTATTGTTCATTATTTTTTGTATGGCAACTAGATTAAGTTCATATTCTTTGTACTTTGGTTCTAGTACACTTGCTGTATTGGAATCCTTAATACAGCATGCTGTTTTTCTTTTAAAATATTTGGACTCTTCAAAAGTATTAGTATTTTGACTTCTGAGCTCATATCCCGTGAGGTTCCAACTACACTGTCAGGCAGGACATGTGGAGAGCCCCTGAGTATAAAAGATAAACAAAACAACAAAACCCTCCTAACTCCAGAAAATAATGCTTCTACTTCCTGGAGAATGTATATTAGAAGAGCCTCTTTCAGTTTTAATTCACCAGCCCTTGGAGAATTTGGACAGGGAGGTGTTGGGAAATGACTCTTTAAAAGTTTTGGGTTTTTTTTTCGCTTTTTAAAATCTGATGCTCACAGTCTTCTTATTGGCATGAATTACTTCTAATGACAGCTGAACTAGACCTTTGAGTAACAGCAGGTGCAGAGAACAGGCACTGGTTATCCCTAGGGGAGAAGAGGAAGCAGAACTCTAACAGCTCCTTTATATTTTATTCTCCCATGGCCTCACCTGAATGTTTCCTTTTTCAGGTAAAAGCCACATCCCTACACAAGGTTTCAAAATAATCCCTATCATGCCAGGAGATTTTAAATCACTTGCTGGATTTCTTTATGTTGTGGTTGTTTTGTTTTTTCTTTATGATTGCTCAGGGCTTGATCTTAGAGAAGAAAGCCAGCTGTCTTGCAGGCTTGACATTTTAGTAGGAACTTGAACTTATGATACCATCTTAGTGTAGAATATTGTGCCATGATTCTTAATTATTTTTTTATTTTGATATAATTACACATTTCCATGCACTTGTATGAAATAACACTGAGAGACTCCAAGTATCCTTGGCCCAGTTTCCCCTAATGGTACTATATTGACATTGATACAGTTAAGAGACAGCATTTCTGTCACCATGAAAATTCCTCCAGTTACCCTATACCCAGTTTCCTCCCATATCTACTTTTTCTATAACTCCTGGTAACCACCAGTATGTTCTCCATTTCTATAATTTTATCATTTTAAGATTGTTGGTAAATGAAATAATATAGTATGAGCCTTTAGGGAGAAAAAATTCTATTTTTTAATTCATTATAGTTATTTGGAAATTCATCCAAATTGTTGCATATATTGACAGTCCATTCCTTTTTATTCTAAAATAGCATTCCCATGTATGGATGTATTACAATTTGTTCAATCATTCAGACATTGTAAAACATTTCCAACTTTAAGAAATTGCAAATAAATGCTATAATATTGTTTTATTTTTGCTGTGGTGATCGAAAGACCTGACGAGAACAGTTTTAGAAGAAGAAAAGTTTATTTGAGTGCTCACAGTTTCAGAGGTCTCAGTCCATAGAAGGCTGGCTCCCTTCCTTGAGGCTCAAGGTGCAGTGGAACATCATGACAGAATAGTGTGGCTGAGGAAAGCAGCTGGGGACATAGCACCGGTAAGCAGAGTGACTCTACTCCACTCACCTACAATGACCCACCTCCTCCAGCCACACCCTACTTTGCTTCAGTTACCACCCAGTTAATTCCTATCAGGAGATTAATTCACTGATTGGGTTAAGGCTCTCCTAATCCAATCATTTCACCTCTAAACTTTCTTGCTTTGTCTCATAGATGATCTTTTGGGGGACACCTAATACCTAAACCATCCCAAATATCTATGTACAGATTTTTGTGTAAATATATTTTTATTTTTCTGAGATAAATACCCTAAAGAACAGTTGTTAAGTTATATGGTAATTACATATTTATTTTTGAAACAAACTGCCAAATTGTTTTTCATAGTTACTTGTGTCATTTAACATTCTCTCTCCATAAAGTGATCCAGTTTCTCCACATCGTCTCAAGCATTGGTACTGTCCCTGTTTTCTATATTACCCATTTTGGTAGGTATTCAAAGAGATTTCATTTGCATTTCTTTGGTAACTAATGATGTTGAACAACATTTCATGTGTGTATTTGCCATCTGTTTGTCCTCTTTGATGAAATGTTATTTCATGATTTTTGCCCATTTTAAGGTAATTATTTGATTTTCCACAGTTTAATTATGTTATGTTTATCTATATATAGTATTTAGATCATATATATGCAAAGACTTCATTATTCCACTTATAAGATTATTTAAAATAGTCAAATTCATAGAAGAAGAGTGGTGGGGTAGCTTCCTGTGTCTGAGGAGAAGAAATTGGGAGTTATAGACCAACAAGGCAAAGGCTTCTGTCAATCAAAAGGAACAAGCTCTAGAGGTCTGCTATTTAACACAACAATAATGTATACTTAAAACATTAAGAGAATAGATTTCATGTTTAGTGTTTGGAAAATAGTAAAATAAAAATTTAACCTGAGGTGGCCCTTTATTTGAATTGGAAGAAACCATCTTAATAACACATTTCCTTGGGAAACCTTTATACTAGAAAAGTCATAAAAACACTAAACTTTATAACAGTATATTTAAAAGTCATGAGCCTATCAAAATAACACAAATACCTTGATTAAAACTGTTGTTGCAGGCATGGGACAGACCTCAGTGGATTATCATATGGTTATTTTTAATATTTTGGCTTTCCATCAGAAAAAGAGTGTTCAGAGCTTTGGATTAAAAGCTATAAAAAAAGAGGCTTCCTTCCCTTCCTCTGTGAATTTCTGGCAAACCTGAGTGGGACACAGAAAGCAGTAGCCAAGTTAAATTATGAAGGAGAGCCACATGAAGAAACCCTCTGGGAATGGGTGTTGGAAATACCAATACCTGATACCCCCAGTTTTAAGTTTCCCATGTAATGAGCCTGTGAGAGGGGTGTGAGAGAGATCAATCATCCTTTCATGAGATTTTGTTAAATATTTGAGCCTTACACAGTGTCGTTTGGGGAAAATTAATGTAGGAGTTATTGCCCTGCTGGGGTAAAGCCTTACAGAAAGAGCATAACTGCTACACTTACAAACCTGACATCCAGAACTGGTCACCAGGAGGCCTAGAGTGTGACTTTCATCAATAGTACTATATGGACAGGTTACGTTTTTGCATTGGTGCGAACACTGGCATTCTCTTACATGGGAAGGAAACATAGAAATGGTCCCCTCAAGTTTAAAGAAATTGATTTTCATATTATATCTCCTTTTCTTGATATGCTCTTGAGGTATTTTAGCAATTTGGACCAAACCTTATTTTTATTACTAACCATAGCAGCTCCCAGAGAGCTAGAAGCAACTTTCAAAGGTCATGGCATTGATGTGACTTTCCTTTCCTCTACTGAATTTATTTGAGTAAAATAAGAATTATAATTGCAAGTTTCAAAATTTTTTATTTTATTTTATTTTTCAGTGCTGGGGATTGAACCCAGAGCTATAGGTGCTCAGGGTTTTTTTTACATTATTTGCCTCAATCTCTAGTTTTTGCTTTTCTTTGAATTTGGGGGCTTTGGCCAAATATCTCTTATCTGTTTGTTTTCCTCTAATCAGGACCTGGATTTATAGTTGCTTGTGTTACTGCTAGTGTGATAAAATGCTGGAATTACGGGCAGAGCAGCCTCAAATTAGCAATGTTAGGAATTGTAATTTTTCCCTGGGAAATATTCAGCTCCCACCTGTGAAATGTAGAAGGGGTACTAGCCCTTGAACCCAGGCAGACAGTGACACAGTGATAACACTCTCAGTGCAAGATGCAGCTGGCTTATGCTTGAGGAACCCTCCATTTCCCAACATCAGGCCCTGATTCCCAGCACAACAAAGTCAAAGTTTCTTTCAATAGTTCATTAAACTTCAGTTTCTGGAGATTTTATCAAGCAGTCAAGGTCATAAATGTTAGATCAGCCACTATTTTATGAGGTTTTCTTCTATAATCCATGAATATTAACATGGTCATTTTGTTCAAAAAAGACATTGCAGTGAACTCTTCTCCCTCCCTACCATTGAACTTGATCCTATCCAGCCTGCATGAACTAAACTTGTTTTCATTCTTGAGGAATCATAGTGATGCATCACACAGGCATTACAGATTACAGCATCACTTGGGAGTAGCATTAGTAACTGTCTCCATTTGTCTTAGAAAGCCTGAACTACTGCAACAAAGTACTATTGAACAGTTGCCTCAAAACCAGCAGAAAATTATTTCTCAGTCCTGGAGGTTAAAATTTGGAGATCTGAATGCCACCTGATAGCTTCTGGTGAGAAACTTCCAGGTTGCTGACTGTTAATTTCTCATTTTATTCTCACATTGTGAAAAGAGGAGAAGCCAGAAACCTGTCTTATTTTTATAAGGACACTAATCCCATTCATGAGAGCTCCAACCTCATGGCCTGATCACCTCCCACAAGTCCCTCATCTAAATAGCATCACATTAGATATTATATTTCAATATATAAATTTTGAGGGGATACAGACATCCAGTTAATTGCACCATTATTTTACAGAAAACATTTTTTGAAATTACAATTCTTTTTCCATCAAAGATTTTCTTTTCACTATACTTCATTGACTCAAAGAATCATAAACCATTAGCATTGTTTGTAACTACAAAGAATAGTGTGAGATCTACCCTCCCATAATAATACCCATTATTTTATCCAAGTATTAGCACAACATCTATCTATATAGCATAATTTTTAATGATGCAATTAATTTATCAGAATGAACTAAATGATCTTTTGTCACAATCAATGTTAGAGTTATGGTTGTGTAAATAGGTTTTATTTCTTATTCAAATCTGTTTTTCAATTATTCATATGAACTCTTTAGTACACTATGATGTACATAATTGTTCACTACTCATGTGATCATCCAAACCTTCACAATAGAGCAAAAGGATGACTCTGTTTTTGTAAAGTTATACTGGTACATGGCCTAAGAGATCCACCTAGGAAATAGGAATGACTTTTGTGTGATCTACAAAGATCCGAATTCTGTGAAATTACAGGTTAATTTTTATCTAGAAGAAATGCTTAGTATGCTCTTCCAAAGTAAATCAAAAGTAGCAAAATACCTTTACCTTTGCTGACTTGTTTTTCCCTTGACTCTGCTCTTTCGTTTTTATTTTTTTCTGGTTGCTGGTCAACCCTGGTTCTGGTTCTAGTATACACAAAAGTACATAAGTTATTCTCTACTTGTGGCAACAATGTCTGGGTGCTCACTATTGAAATGTTCATCATCTGTTTTCTAAGAAAGACTCTACGAGAAACCTGTTGTGTGGTCTTGTGTTTGTGCACATTCCAGGTGTCCCCTGACCACCCACCTGTTCAGTGATTGCTGGAAGTTTATTACAATGAAGTTTATAATGAATTATTACAGTGAAGAGACACAAGAGAGAATGAACAGGGACAAGTTTCATCAGGAGGTTCTAGAAGAATCCAGGCATAACTTTCAAAGTTCTCCCACAGAGAAGTGCACAAAACATGCTTCTTCCTCTACTCATGAACTGTGGCGGCATGTATCTGTCCAGAGACACCTGATTACAACACAGAGCTGAGAATTTGACTGGAAGTTGGTCATGCAGGTACCCTCTACCCACCTATCAGCCACCATAACCAACAGGCCATATTCCCAGAGGAGGAAGGCATGTGCTTATCATAAATTACATTTTTTGTACAATTTATACAGCCTGGTATTGCAGTGTTCAGTGCCCCAAGCATACAAAACTGCATTATAAATTAGTCATGAAGGGAACATTCTAAAGCAAAATTCCTAGATGTCAGTCAAGGCCAGTCCCACCAGCAGGCCCTTCTACAGAAATGTAAGACGTGAGAAACATCAGGGTTGCTACATTAACTCATAACCACGTTAAGTTTGCCTGTGTTTAACCTGGCTCAAAAATAAATAAGTATGTCATACCTGTTGGATATATTCTTTGACATTTGGACTTTGGGATCTGGCCAGTGAGTTTTTGTGTCCTGCATTTACTCTTGACCCAGAGCCGAAGTTGTTCATCTGAAGCTGCTATTGACTTACTCATATCCCTTCAAACTTTGTACATTGCTTGTCAACCTAAGGAAACTATCCAAGTACCTGAGTTAAATTTTAGACCTTGATCAGGTTTCATTAACATCACCATGGTCAGAAGCACATTTTTATTTCAAAATGTTACAGAATGACTTTACCTTGGACAACATATCTTTAAAATATATGAATGGACATTTTTATCTTTGCAATGCTTAGAGTACCAAGGGAACATGTGGTACGAGAGGTTTTAAAATTGTTTTTATGAGTTTCTCTGTTTATCAAAGCACTTGTATAAGAAACAGAGTTTTCATTTACATGCATGTCATCTTTTGCTGTGGAGCAAAACTGAACACTTTGGTTAAAAGATACAATTAATGCAGACAAAAAAGACTCTTCATGAAAAAATAATGACAAATAAATAAAACTGTGTATGCAAGGTAGTGGATTGTGTGCTTGTATTTTTAAAGAAAAGCAGAAGAGGTTTGACCTCAGACAAAGTGTCAAGTTGTTTCAGAATGAAGAAGGCAATAGTGAATGACAAAATTTGAGTATAGGGAGTTGTTTAAGGTTTCAGGGGGAAAAAAAAATTACCTGAAATTATAGTATCCAAAGTGGATTAGTCTGAAAAGATCAGTGAAATACTTTGGTGCAGTTTTTTGAGTTTGTCCATAAGGGGGAAAATGGTTTATGAATTCTTTATTGCCCCAAATCACATTAATGCAATACCAGAATTTGGGTTTTCTCTCTGCTAAAATGACAGATTGGAGCATTCAGTTCCTCTGAACAAGAAGCAATAAAAAGCTACTCCCTAACTTTTGCGTAACATTCCAGGCAACAAAGATTTTTAGGCTCATTAGAGGACTTGTGTGTGTGTGTGTGTGTGTGTGTGTGTTCTCCCTGATTTGTAATGCCCTTGAATACTTGTTAAAAAGCAAAGGACAAAAGTTGCTTCTGAAAGAGCTAAGATCTCTTATGGTTCGGTTACCTTTTACTATCCTTATTTTAAGTCATCCTTTTGACATCATCATTAATAGGAGAACAAGCTACAACCATTTATTCTCTGGCACTTATACTTCTCTCTTAGTTGGGTATCTAATCTCTCTCTCTCTCTCTCTCTCTCTTTTTTTGGCCTCCCAAGACAAAATCTTACATTCATAAAAATAATTTCTTCAAGGTTTTTTAATAACTCAATAATGTTTTGGGTTGTCTAGAAGCCTCTGGATACCTACAAAGATTCTTCTTTCATATTACCAAAGAGGGTTACTAATAATAATTAGGATGTTTGATCTGCCCAATATTTCCTAATTAACTCAATGCTATTGAATAAAGAGCTGCTTGGAAGACCTGTCAAATAAAGAGCAACTCAGCCTTCCCTGAATTAGTTTTGTACAGAATTACTATTAATACAAGTATACTTCAGGGATTGTCCCATTACAGAAAAGATTGGAAGGCTCTAAGATTAAGGTACATCCTATGCTTTACCCTTAGAGGAAATGTGTACCAAATCTTTATGATATCAATATGTAGTATAATCCAAATGAAAGTTCTACTCCCATGGACTCTAATAATGTTGCTTAATAAAGTTATCATTGCTACTTAGTCTTTATCAACAGATGGATTATATTTGCCTCTCATATTTTCCTAAAGACCCATTATAAGATACAATTCAGAAATTTGATCCTCAACCAAAAAGCATATTCTCAGCACCTTGTAGTAGAGATTGTTTCTATTGCTGAGAAGAAACGTTTTAGTTTGAATCCATCCCATTTACTGATTCTTGATTTTAATTCTTGGTGCTATAGGAGTCTTATTAAGGAAGTTAGGACCCAATACAACATGATAGAGATTTGGGTTTACTTTTTCCTATATTAGACACAGGATCTCTGGTTTAATTCCTAGATCCTTGATCCACTTTGAGTTTTGTGTATGATGAGATGGGTTTAATTTCTTTTTTTTTTTTTTTTTCTGTATATGAATTTCCAGTTTTCCCAGCACCGTTTGTTAAAGAGGCTATCTTTTATCCAATGTGTGTTTTTGGTCTAATATAAGTTAACTGTAATTATATGGGTTAGTCTCTGTGTCCTCTATTCTGTACCATTGGTCTACCAGTCTATTTTGGTGCCAATACCATGCTATTTTTGTTACTATTGCTCTGTAGGTGTATAGTTTAAGTTCTGGTAAAATGATGCCACCTGCTTCACTCTTCTTGCTAAAGATTGCTTTAGCTATTCTGGGTCTCTTATTTTTCCAGATGAATTTCATGACTGCTTTTTCTATTTCTGAGGAATGACATTGGATTTTGATTGGAATTGCATTAAAAATATATAGTGCTTTTGGTACTATGTTCATTTTGACAATATTAATTCTGCCTATCAAAGCACAAGGGAGATCTTTTCATATTCTAAGGTTGTCTTTAATTTCTTTCTTTAGTATTCTATAGTTTTAATTGTAGAGGTCTTTCACCTCTTTTGTTAGGTTAATTCCCAAGTATTTTATTTATTTATTTATTTATTTATTGAGGCCATTGTAAATGGGGTAGTTTTCCTCGTTTCCCTTTCAGAGGATTTGTCACTGATATACAGAAATGCCTTTGTTTTATGGGTGTTGATTTTGTATCCTGCTACTTTGCTGAATTCATTTACTAGTTCTAGAAGTTTTCTGGTGGGATTTTTTGGGGGGCTTCTGGGTATAGAATCATATCATTGGCAAATAGTGGTAATTTGAGTTCTTCTTTTCCTATCTGTATTCCTTTAATTTCTTTCATTTGTCTAATTGCTCTGGCCAGTGTTTCAAGAACTATGTTAAATAGAAGTGGTGAAAGAGAGCATCCCTGTCTTGTTCCAGTTTTTAGAGGGAATGCATTTAATTTTTCTCCATTTAGAATGATATTGGCCTGGAGCTTAGCCTAGATAGCCTTTATGTTGTTGAGATATGTTCCTGTTATCCTTAGTTTTTCTAATGTTTTGAATGTGAATTGATGCTGTATTTTGTCAAATTCTTTTTCTGCATCTATTGAGATGATCATATGATTCTTATCTTTAAGTCTATTGATGTGATGAATTACATTTATTGATTTTCATAAGTTGAACCAAGTTTGCATCCCTGGGATGAACCCCACTTGATTGTGGTGCACAATCTTTTTGGTATGTTTTTATGTTCAATTTGCTAGAATGAATCATTGAGAATGTTTGCATCTATGTTCATTAGAGTTATTAGTCGGAAGTTTTCTTTCTTTGATGTGTCTTTGTCTGTTTTTGGAATCAGGGTGATATTGGCCTCATAGAATGAGTTTGGAAGTGTTCACCTTTTTTCTATTTTATGAAATAATTTGAAAAGTATTGGTATTAGTTATTCTTTAAAGGTCTTGTAGAATTCAGCTGTGTATCCATCTGGACCTGGGCTTTTCTTGGTTGGTAGGCTTCTGATGACATCTCCTATTTCATTGCTTGAAATTGATCTCTTTAAATTGTTTATATCATCCTGGTTTAGTTTGGGCAAATAAAATGACTCTAGAAATTATTTGTTGATGCCTTTGGTATTTTCTATTTTATTAGAGTACAAATTTTCAAAATAATTTCTAATTATCTTCTGTATTTCTGTAGTGTCCATTGTGATATTTCCTTTTTCCTCACGTATGTTAGTAATTTGAGTTTTCTCTATCCTTCTCTTTGTTAGCATGGCTAAGGGTTTATTAATTTTATTTATGTTTTTCAAAGAACCAACTTTTTGTTTTGTCAGTTTTTTCTATTTCATTGATTTTAGCTCTAATTTTAATTATTTTTGTTTTCTACTGCTTTTGGTGTTGATTTGTTCTTCCTCTTTTAGGGCTTTGAGATGTAATGTTAGGTCATTTATTTGTTCTTCTTTTAAGGAATGAACTCCATTCAATGTACTTTCCTCTTAGTACTGCATTCGTAGTGCCCAGAGATTTTCAATATGTTGGATAAATATTCTCATTTACCTCTAAAATCTTTTTAATCTCTTCTTTAATGCCTTTTGTGACCCACTGTTCATTCAATAGCATATAATTTAGTCTCCAGGTGTTGGAGTAGCTTTTATTTTTAATTTACCATTGATTCCTAATTTTATTCCATTATGATCTGATAGAATGCAGGATAGTATCTCTACTTTTTTTGTATTTGCTAAGAGTTGCTTTGTGGCATAATATATGGTCTATTTTACAGAAGGATCCATGTGCTGCTGGGAAGAAAATTTTTTTCACTCTTTGATGGATGAAATATTCTATATATGTCAGTTAAGTCTAAGTTATTGATTGGATTATTGTGTTCTAAAGTTTCTTTGTTCAGCTTTTGTTTGGAAGATCTATCCAGTGGTGAAAGAGATGTGTTTAAGTCACCCAGAATTATTGTGTTGTGGTCTATTTGACTCTTGAACTTAAGAAGAGTTTGTTGAATGAGCATAGCTGCTTCATTGTTTGGGGCATATATATTTATAATTGTTATTTCATATTGATGTATGGTTCCCTTGAGCAGTATAAAATGTCCTTCTTTATTCCTTTTGATTAACTTTGGCTTGAAGTCTACTTTATTTACTATGAGGATGGAGACACCTGCTTGTTTCTGCAGTCCATGTTAGTGGTATGTTTTTTCCAAACTTTTCACTTTCAGTCTGTGAATGTCTTTTCCTATGAGATGAGTCTCTTGGAGGCACAATATTGTTGGGTCTTTTTCTTTAATCCAGTCTGCCAGTCTATGTCTTTTGATTGGTGAGTTTAGGCCATTAATATTGAGGGTTATTATTGAGACATAATTTGTATTCCCAAACATTTTTGTTTATTTTTGGTATTTAACTTGACTTGTTTTCTTCTTTGATTAGTTTTTCCTTTAGTGTAATACTTTCCTCTGCTGATTTTCATTGCTTTTCATTTCCTCCTCATGGAATATTTTGCCGAGGATGTTCTGTAGTGCAGACTTTAGAGTTGTAAATTCTTTTAACTTTCATTTATCATGGAAGGTTTTTATTTCATCATCAAATCTAAAGCTTAATTTTGTCAGATATTATTCTTGTTTTACATCCATTTTCTTTCAGAGCTTGTTATATGTTGTTCCAGGATCTTACAGCTTTCAGGGTCTTGATTGGAAAATCTGCAGATATCCTAATTGGTTTCCCCCATATGTAATCTGATTCCTTTCTCTCATGGCTTTTAAGATTCTCTCCTTATTCCGTATGCTAGGCATTTTCATTATAATGTGCCTTGGTGTGACTCTGTTGTGATTTTGTACATTTGGCATCCTGTAAACCTCTTGTACTTGTTTTTCCAATTCATTCTTCATATTTGGAGAATTTTCTGGTATTATTTCATTGTTCATTTCTTTGGTTTGTAACTCTGTGCCTTCCTTTATTCTAGTAACTCTTAAATCTGGTCTTTTAGGCTATCCCATATTTCTTGAATGTTCTGTTCATTGTTTCTTACCATCTTCACTGTGTGGTCTACATTCTTTTCAAGATTATATATTTTTGTCTTCATTGTCTGAGGTCCTATCTTCCAAGTGTTCTAATGTGTTGGTGAAGCTTTCTATTGAGCTTTTAATTTGGTTTATTGTTTCTTTGATTTTAAGACCTTCTGTTTGTTTTTAGAACCTGTATCTCCTTATTGAGTAATATTTTGCTTCCTATATTTGTTTATGCAGGTCTTTATCAAAATGATCTTTTGCTGCTTGTATTTGTTCTCTTATATCATCCTTTAATTCACATATTTTAATTATGTACATTCTGAAATCCTTCTCTGTCATTTCTTCTATTGTGCTGCCCATGGATTCTAATGATGTAGTATCTTGATTTGTTTGGGGAACTTTTTTACCTTGTTTTTTCATGTTGTTTGTATGTCTTCTCTGCTAGCACTGCTGATCCACGGCATTACCGTTTTTGCGCTATAGGCTAATAGTGCCTCTCCAGGGTTCCAGTACCACTCCCTCTCCCGTTCTATTTCCTAATCAGGGACCTTTCTCTCTGGAGGTCTTGTGGGTCACACTCTGGTGGCTGTGCCCCTGTCTTGGAGAGCTGTTTTGTATTGGGTGGTCACTGTGCCAGGTTAGCAGCTGCAGGGGAGAGGGGAAAGTTGGGGACTATGTGTACCTGCCCAGCCAGTGTTCCAAGCTGGGAGTTGCGCCAGCTAAAGATGGTAACAAAGGTGTCTCAAAATGGAGGTGGCTGCTTTCAGCAATGGAGTGTCCGGAGGGATGGGTGGGCGGTGGTGCTGGGTGATGTGTTCAGTGATGCAGCTCTGTGGCTTGCAGCATTGTGGCTGTCGGCTGTCTCTGGACCCAGTGCGGGCTCCGGTGTGGGCTCTGTGCGGGTTGGTGGGGTTGTCCTGGGCCATTCTGGGCTCTGTGAGTGAAATTATACTTTTTAAAGTGGCTTTTTCTTCAGTGATCCCTCAGGGGATAGCAACAAATACTGAGTCTCTGTCTTTTGTGCCAATAGTACAGTTTGCATGGGCTCATTAAGATTCCATCTTCCTTTTTTGCCATAATATAATTAGACAAATCTCTTGTGTAATCAAGGATGTAGTGAAAAATAAATCTTCCTTTTCCACATATAAAACATCCACAGTTAAAGAAGTGGAGGTTGTATTTCATATTGAGACCAATGTCTACAACGTTTTTCTAAAATACTGGTCTCATGACAGGGTTCCTGATGTACATGTTTTAAGAAAGGCCATTTTTCTGACAGCTCAAGAATTTCCACAGATTTTGAAAACCTGTGGAGTAGAGTTCACCAACATTACATATATTGCAAGCAGAATTTGCTGGAGATGAATCTCTTATTTGTCTTCTAAACTTGAGAAAGAAGAGCTTTTCAACGTGCAATCCTATATTCCTGATGAAATTTCCAGGCAGAATTTAATGTTGTGGGTTTAGTAGTTTCCAACTCAGGGTAGCTGTACATGTAATGACCATTCAGAAGAGAAGAATATCCATGTCACTTAACATCTCTTATTGGACCATGTAAATGAATCAGAGAGGCCTTTTATGATAAACAAAAAATAATAATGATTATTTATGACCACAAGTAAAGCCCGTTCAAGACTATACGAAAATTCATACAGAAGTATAAATATTGGCTACATGTCTTTTCAATGTTTTCCAGAACCTTGTCGAATAGACCTACCCAATAGATGATTTCTCTATACAAAGTGCTTTAAGTGGACTCCTTACTAACTCACAATTAGGCCTTGAGTCAGTGCAATTATATCTTTGTTTTAGCAATATTTTAACCAGAGTTATCTGTCAGAATTGTAAATTATTGTTTCCTGATATCAAAGACTGGAATTTTATTGCCCTACAGAACAGTAATTAGTTTTGTTCTAACATAACAAACCTGTTCCAGTGTGCCTCTGACGCTTTTTGAAGTATCTTAACCATTCTGTTGTTTCTTCATTAATAAATTAAATATATCTCTAGAGTATTTTGTATGTCTTTATGTGATTCATGCTTTCAGTATATTTATAATCATACTTTGATAGCATGTTAATTTGCAAGGCTAACATTTTAGAAGTTGCTACCAGCTCCTAAATTCTGCATTGCTATTTAAGTAAGGTATGGCCCAGTTTTTAGGAAAAGTAGCATTTGATTATTATTTATATTTTTAAATGCATAGATTTCTTTTACTGAAGTAGCCAAGCATAATATTCACCAATATATGTGCTATTTAGATGAAGACAAATATCTACTATTATTCTGATGTCCTTGTTACAAGTTACTACTCTCTTTATTACTGATAACACTATCATCAAATAAACAATTCTACACATTTAGTTCATCACTTTCCTCCAATGAGAAATTATTCTCCACAAATACTTGCTTTTGTGGGAAATATTAGCTCACCTTCCTGCTAAGAGACCTGGTGCAGTATTTTGCTTCTGTTCTTTTAGCTACCAGTGAAGATGTTATCAAGCCTTCAAAATTCAATTCACTGCCTTAAATATACAAAACTTTTCCTTAATATTTTCAATAAAGTTATTTTGTTCCAGTAACTCTAACCATATGCCTGTATATTATTGTTTAACTTTTCTGTTGAAATAATTTTTTTTCGTATTCTTTCCCATTGGATGATAAATTTCAGGAGGAAAAGTGCCTGTGTCTAATGACTGAATGAAATTTAACCTCTTCCCAAAATACTATTGAATTGAATGAATGGTTTCCCTTTCTAAGCATCCTGTAATATCGAGAGCCTCATTGATTATACTATTGAACATGTGCTACCTTAGGACAGCTATTAGCCTTTTCTCTTTAATTAATTTTTAAATTGCATATGGCTAGTTAGCTTTTAGTCATTACTCCCTCCCTGCCTTTTCTCCCAAATGGACTTTAAAGTAGAATCTGTAGTGTACTGAATTTGTTGTGCTCCTCAAGGAATTGTCACTGTTGGCTTTTATAATAGATTCTCCAGAAATGTTTGTTGATTTTTTTATTGGTTCTTTTAGTTATACATCACAGTAGAATCCATTTTGATGTATAAGGGTAGAATATATCTTATTCTAGTTAGGACCCCATTCTTGTACATGTACATGATGATGGGATTCACTGTGAAATTTTGATTCTTAGACATCATTTGAATTTCCCTCTCATATTTGGGTGGAACACAACTTCCTATATTTCTTGTTAAATGTCTGGTTATTTTTTCTTTGTTTATGTTATGAGGCATGCACATTGTGCTGAGTAGGAGGCCAATTTTTCTCAGTGCTGTCTAGAAATATGCCAATATAACTCTTGAATGGCTGTGATCCCAACGTCCATATTCACCTGAACCTGGGAAAACTTAAAATTGCTTTTTCAGGCTAAGTTTAGTAGATGAATTTTCTTCCATGTTCTACACTATCATTAGTCTCAGCTTCATTCCATAGAACATTAGAAGAAATTTGAGGCCAATGGATGTCAATGGTATAAATTCCAGCAGTTACTGTTTTGCTTAGCTTTTTGGTCAGCAGTCTTCTGTCCATTCCCGGGCCTTTCTCATCATATTTCTAGAGGCTAATCATTAATATGCATCACTTATAGTTGCTATTGTTTATTTCCCTCTTCTAATATTTTCTAGCCTACCTTATGATACTTTTCAAAAGATTTTGAATTGAAAAAATATCAGCAATGGATTTAAAAATTCAAGTCTCTTGTAAATCTTTTCAAATTAGTTTTTCAATCTTAGGTTGTTTTTAGGAAAGTCACCAACTTCCTGCAATGTGCAGAATCCAATGGCCGGCTTTCTATCCTTATAGTACTTCCCCAACCATCAGCACCTGCCACAGCCAATCATCTCCTCCACCGGCTTTCAGGATGCCTAATGGTTTCTCTCTGTCTCGCTAGTGTCCTGTCTACTTGAGGGTTCTTACTCATTCCTCTGATCTCTGGCATTTTGAGGCCCCAGGGATGCCTAAGTCCGGCTGGGCTGCCTAAGTCCAGCTGGGCAAAATAACCGAGAGGTGACAAGCAACTTGAAGGTTAAAGCAGGAACTACTTTATTGCGAGTGAACTCAGCAGGAACTGAGAACTCAAAGTATCAGGCACCCAAGGTAGCAGGAGCCACTTCTCTGTCGGACCGCAGAGGTACATATACCCAACTAATTACACACAGCTTAACTTAATTGACATCATCTAGACACAGCAGTCAGTCATTAAGGAATCCTCATCATCTTAATGGCTCGCTGGCGTTGGCTCACAAACCACTCCTCCTGCCATACTGCCAGGTACCATCTTAACTTGGTTGTGGCCCTCAACACAGGGACTCAGCTATCTCCTCCTACCCATTGTCTAGGGCATCTAATCTCATTTAGTGTCATGCTTTCAAATGGCATCTAGGGCCAAAAGTTCTGCTTCTCTCTCTGAACTTCTGCCATCTACTTCAATGTCTTTTAGTAATCTTTAACTTAAAATGTCCAAAACTGGACTTGGGATCTCCCCTCTAAGTGCTTTCCCCTTACAGACATCCCATCAGAGGGACTGACAAAGATATCTTTCCACTGCTCAGCTTGCCTGCCTCCCCTGCCCTCCATGTGACCCATCACAGCTCTATTTGTTAAATATATTTTACCATAGTGTATCACACTCACTGCTGTCTTTTGTCCAATCCAAGATCATTAATGAACGATTGAAGTAGAAAGCATAGTGAAGAGTTATTTCAATCATTCATTAATGATCTCTCTGCCCCAGCTTTTTGTTTATTCTCACACAACATTTAAGGTAATCATTTTAAAATGTCAGATCATAGTGTTCTCCTTTTCAAAACTTCTGCCTCAGGCCATTTGCATTTGCCATCTCCTCAGCCTGGAACATTCTGTCCCATGTATCCATCTAATTTCTCATCTTCTACTTGGTTTTAATCACATTATTACTTAAAATTGTAATAACTGTCCTCCTTCACTATGCACACAAACTTTGTATTCTCCTTCTAAGCCTTTCTATTCACAACATCTGGATTTAAAAATTCAACACACTATTATACTCTGTGTTTCACTTTTTAAAAAAAATTGTTAACTTCACACCCCTCATCTGTAAGTTCCATGCACACAGGTAGGAATATCTGAATTATTTTTTTTTACTGCTTCATTTGTAGTATCAACATAAGTACCAGGCATAGAGAAGGGATCAATAAATATATGTATTGCATTACTTAATTACAAAATTACTTAAGACTCAAAACAAGTCTCAAAATTACTGCATCTGTATTTTCCATTTGATAGGGTGACAGTTGACAATGAGAAACCACAAAAATTATAGCAGTATTTGTGTATTATATCACATTTAACTCAGAATATGTTTATTTTATTTATATCTGCTCTAGTTCACACACACACAAAAAATATAGCAGCTGCTTCTATTTGGATGTTGACAGGTATTTGAAAATTGTGGATGGGACAATCAGCCTGTGCTCCAGACGTTCATCATGACCCCCCCCCCCCC
>NW_026000057.1:1140454-1151906 GCF_001458135.2 Marmota marmota marmota | reverse complement strand
ATTACTTAAAAAAAAAAGAAAGAAAAGAAAAGAAATTATACAAGTACTGGTAAAGCCTTGCATTTTCTTTTCTAATGCATGAATTTCCTGCCCCCCCCCCCCCCAGGAAGCATGGTATCAGAGGAACACCTATTTCAATTTCAGATTATTTTTTTCCAGAAAATTATCTCTGCATTGGTATCAGTTCAATGTCATTAGTTTTCTGGAAAATGCTTTTCAGATGACAAATTGAAATCCCCAGAGGTTAGTTAATAGTTATTCCCTCTTGTCCCGCAACATTAAAGAATAATAATCTTCTCGTCTTAATATAGTTAGACTGTTAATTAATATTGTTCTGCCTTAAATCTTACCTACATATATATGCATATATATGTTTAAACCTTTTAAATTACTATCCTTCATAAACCTTTTTTTTTCCAAGCACCAAATATTGCTCCTATATTTAAAAAAGGTATTGAAACAAAAAGGAAATGCTAAATGATACCCCAGAATATTAGGCCCTATCATTAATGAGTCTGATATAAGGATCTGTTTCCCTAATTGTGACATGACTTGTTGTCTGAAAAATGACTTCAGAGGCTATCACAAGAACATGAAATTCATTAAATTCTTTCCCAATATTAGTTTAATTGGTTGAAATTTTAAAATCTCAGAGTTGGAAGCCACCTTAAAGTGATGCAATCTGATGTTGAGGGTTAAATCAGATGGATTAAGTGACTCTGTCAGTTCCAAGAGAACACAAAGGAGAGTGACAACTGGAAAGAGGTGTCACACAAATAGCTCATCTTTGGAGAAAAGCTATGATGCTCTGGATCCTCCTTTTAAGCTTTGTTCCTGCCTGAGAGTAGAGAGAAAAGACTCAAGCAACACTTTACATTACTTGGTTACTGTCAGAATGATTCTTTTGTCCCTTGGCACTTTACCCAAGCTGAAGCTCACAGAATATTTGTATTGCTCTTGGTTTTCTTCTTCCTCTTAGAAATAACAGAAGTCAAGCCATATCAGAATAAATCCTCAGAAGTGACTGCATAGAAGAACACTGGAGATCATAAAACATGTTCTGCTCCAATCTCATGGGCTTATGCACAAATCTTACCTGTGAAAGCCACCTGAGGGGTAAGGGAAACACTCTCACTTTTATGAACACCAGGGAATATTCCATATGCAATACTAACCTCTTCAAGTTTGCATTTTAAAATTTAGTTGAATGATGATAATGAGTTGAGTGCTTGCTTTCTGATGACAGTACCATGCTGAGCTCCCTCCAGGACAAATCCATCAGTGCTTCTGACACATATGTGAGCGATGCTCTGTTGTTTTCATATCATCAATGAGATGAGAAAACTTAAGAACAGGAAGATGCGGAGCTTGCCCAGGGTTAAGTGATTCAGATGCTGGCTTCCATAATCTTTGTTTTTTTCCTGATGTGAACTGATGATGTTTCTTTCTGATGTGAACCTCTTTTTGGAGCTTCTTTGTATTTTTGTGGTACTAAGGTTTGAATGCAGGGTGTTATGCATGCTAGGAAAGACTTCTACCACTGAGCTACATCCCCAGCCCCCTTTTTTAAATTTATATATGACAGCAGAATGTATTACAACTCTTGCTACATATATAGAGCACAATTTTTCATGTCTCTGGTTGTATACATAATATTTTCACACCAATTTGTATTTTCATTTCTGTACTTTGGATAATAATGATCATCACATTCCACCATCATTAATTACCCCATGTCTCCTCCCTGTCCCTCCAACCCCTCTGCTCTATCTAGAGTTCATCTAGCCCTTTTTAAAACTTGAAATGGGGACTCATAACATTTCCCAAACTGGCAACACTCTTGTCTCAGCTTATCTGGTAGTTGGAATGAGGGTCATGTAGTACCACACCTGATTCTTCTTTGAACTTCTGTGACATAGTGATGTTTTTGTTGATTTGATTCACTGGCTATTTATTTCTCTCTTCTACTTGTTCAAGTGCCTGTTTCTTCATCAATTGGTAAAACGTTCTACAGACCAGAGATTGTGGCCAGCATTGCCTCAGCCTCTAAGTAAATATTTCACCAAAGCTCATTTCCTCTTAAAATAAAATTGATATAAGACAGTTTAAGATTTGCAAAGAAAATTACAAATATAATATAGAGAGTTCCTACACATGCCACACCAATTCCCCAATTATTAATGTCTTACATTAGTATGGTACAGTTGCTATTGATGACCTGGTCTTGATATGATATCAGCTAAAGTCCATACTCTGTTCCAATTTCTTGGCTTCTACTTAATGTCCCTTTTATGTTCCTGAATCCTAACACATTTAGGATAGGTCATATTTAGGAACAATCCCATCACATCTAATCCTCAGATCTCCTTAGGCTTCTCTTGGCTATGACAGTTTCTCCAGCTTTCCTGGTTATTAATGACCTTGATAGTTTTGGCCAGGTGTTTTGTAGAATGTCCCTCAAATGGGATATGTCCAATGTGTTTCTCATGCCTAGTTTGGGTTATGTGTTCTAGAGAACATAGAGGTAAAGTGGCATTTTCTACATCCTATCATGCATGCATCCTACCAACATGAACTGTCAGTGTTGACCTCCTTGGAAGCAGGTAGTCTGACTCTTCCCACTTTTACTTCTGTTTCAGTATTTGCTATTTCAGGACTTTTGCTTTTGTGTTTAAACTTTAGAATCAGTTTGCCTATATCTATAAAATAACCTCCTGACATTATGATTGGAAATGAATTGTCTACAGGTCAATTTGGGAAGAATAAATATGTTTAAAGTATTGGATCTTCCAATCCTTGAACATAGCATCTCTCTCCATTTATTTAGATCTTTGGATCTTTAATTTCTTTCATTAGAGTTTTGTTGTTTTCTTTGTAAAGGCTCTCTCTGTAGATATTCTGTCAGATTTATGTCTGAGTATTTCATTTCTTTTTGCTGCTATTGTAGATTTATTTTTAATTTCAAATTCTGAATGATCATTGCTGGTGTACAGGAAAAAGCAATAGATTTTTCTTTATTAAGCTTGTATGCTGCAACACTGCTATGCCTGCTTATTAGTTCTTGGAGATTTTTCTTGTTTTTGTTTTGTTCTGTTTCCATTCATTGAGAATTTGTACATGTACAATCATGTTACCTGCAAAGAAAAATGGTTTTATTTCTCTTTCTACAATCTATATACCTTTTGCTTTTTCCCCCTTTTGTCTTATTGGCAAAGCCAGGAACTCCAGGGTGATGTTGGAAAGAGATGGTGCAAGAGGACATCTTGACTCATTACAAACCTAGGGGGAAGGCTTCCAGGTGCTCACCAGTGCATATGAAACCAACTGTAGATAATTTGCAGATACGGCTTTTCATGTTATATGTGTTTTCTTCCATTTTTAGTTTTCACCCAGTTTATATTATAAATAGGTATTTATTTTCATCAAATGCTTTGTCCACTCCATTGATAGGATCATCTGATTTTTCATAGCTCTTTGATATGATTGACGATAGTGACTGATTTTCATAAGTTACAACTTGAATTTATTATGGGAAGTTTAAATCTTACAATACCAAAGTCAGCCTTGCATGTCTAAAAGTTCTACTCGGTTGTGGTGTACACCTTTCTTTACACAAGGCTAGATTTGATTTAGTATTTCATTAAAGGCTTTTGTATGTATGTTTATGAGAGATATTAGTCTATAATTTCTCTTTGTGTAATACCATTCTCTGGCTTCGACATAGGGTAATATTCATATTTATGTTGTTTTGAATTATGAGCAAATTTTAGAACTCTTAATATAATTTTATATATATATATATATACAACATAAATATATATATATACCTATGAATTGAATAAATTTACATCTCACCCTCTTTTCTATAGAATATAAATTTGGAATGAAGAAACATAAAATATTGCTCTAGGTTCGCTTTCAAAACCAGAGTGTAGTAGCTTCTCAGAGACTTAAGTGTCAAGTCCTGATATAAGGAGTATCTAATAAGATCAGGAGATGCCTGGTTATCAAAACCTCCGGAGTCTCCACAGCAAGCAAATCCATATGTTTGGGTCTGCCAATGATAGGTCTTAAGACCACAGTTTCAATTGATAATTACACATAATAAGGCTGCTGGAAGTTTGTTGTTCGCTTCAAGATTAACACTGCCAGCTCTGACTCAAATTCATTAAGAACATTTTCTCTTGGGTGTTTCATAATGAGAAACTTGTCTTGGTGCCAATAAACTCCTCATGTGATTGATGTTGAAATGCAGAGCTCTGATGGCCTCGGGAAGACTGTTGCCAAGGCCCATGCTTTAATGTCTTGGGGAATTCACTGATGCCTGCAATGTAACTTCAAAGTAGAAAAATAAGCAGGTGAAAGAAGGAGGCTTCACTAAGGTAATACTCCAGGGCCCACCTCTGGCCTCCAGGAAAGTGAAGTATCTTCTAACTTCCTGCCAAACATGAGTGTAGGGGCCCATCTGGGCTTTCGAGTTCTTAACAGAAATGTCTGAGAGCTATTTTCAGCTTGAAAGTTTCTGATGTGAAGGGAAAAAAATACAAAGTCCAGGATTTTGGTTTTTCTTTTGTCTTTAATTTGTATTCTCAAGTTCACTCCAGTCGCAATTTCTCCATCAACAATGAATACTTTAGTGATAAAAAATTTCATATTTTGTTTTGTTTTGTTTTTAGCTTTAAAAAAATTTAGAGCTAGTCATCTTTAAATTCTGGCCTAGAAGGAGAAATGTTTGTCCCCCATGGCTTCAGTAAACCTAGGTGAGGAAATCAATGCTTATTCTATCATTTTATTAAATGTAGGAGATACTATTCATTCTTTCTTTCATTTACTGTTTTCTTCCTTTCATGTTTCTCTCACTTATTCCCTGCCATTAATCCAAAATATATTTTGATGACAGGTACCAGGCACAAACAAAGATGAATTGGGTTCTTAACCTGTAGGAAAATGATAATCTATAAGGCAAAAAGAAGAGTCACAAAAAGAAACAAATGCTATGTCAAGGTCATTGTACTGTCATGTGTAACTAATTAAAACAAATAAAAAAATACAAAAAAAAAAGAAATAAAAGAAAACAAATGCAATAGAGTATCATGGGTACTTTGATGTACATAATTATTGAGTACACAGAAGGTCCAAATGAAGCACCAGCCCATTTTACCTGGATCAGGGTTAGAAAATCTTCACAGAGAGAGTGGCACTTGAGTTGAGTCTTGAACCCTGACGACATGCTGATTAGGCAGACTGATAGTCACAGGTGCTGCATGAGACGCGGTTGGCAACAGCAACATGGGGCATCAAGATGTTCAGGAAAAAATACAAAGTCCAGGAAAATATGACAAGGGCACAGGAAGACAACAGGCAATCAGTTATTCATGTCTGAGAAAATTCTTCATATCACTGTTAAAAGCAAACTGTAAATTCTCTTTTTGTGGCGGTGGAGTGAGGAGTAATGGGATTGAACTCAGGGTCACACGACCACTGAGCCACATCCCCAGACCTGAGCCACATCCCCAGCCCTATTTTGTATTTTATCTATCTATCTATCTATCTATCTATCTATCTATCTATCTATCTATCATGGTGCTGGGGATTGAACTCAGGCCTTATGCCTGCAAGGCAAGCACTCTATCAACTGAGCTATGTCCCCAGCCCTTGTACTTTGTTTAGAGACAGGGTCTCACTAAGTTGCTTAGCATTTTGCTTTTGCTAAGGTTGGCTTTGAACTCGTGATCCTGCTGCCTCAGACTCCCGAGCTGCTGGGATTATAGGCTTGTGTCACCGCGCCGGGCTGTATGTTCTCTTTGGTTTCAGTCCCCTGCTATCTTTCTCTTATACCCATGGCCATGCCATGAATTGTTTTCTTCTCACCATCAATTAACGACAAGCTTCCCCACAGCACCTTTTCACAACTCCTCCTCCTCCTCCTCCTCCTCCTCCTCCTCCTCCTCCTCCTCCTCCTTCTTCTTCTTAATATGAAATGCCTTTTTATTGGAATCTGGCATTAGAGTCTTAGCTTACTTCTTCTACCTCCTCTTCCCTCCCACATCTTCACAATCCTCTTGGATCACAGCCATAAGCCCACTGACCTGACCACTCTCATTTGGCCTTTATCTACCCAGGAATGTCCCTAGTGTACTGCTTATTTTGTTTCCAAACATGTTTGAGTCACTAAACTGTCAGAATGAACTCAAATGAAAGTTGGTGTCTACCTGAAAAGGCAGAGGTGGTGTTTCTCTTTCTGCACTACCTGCTTCCCGAAAGTGTTCCTAGCCATATTTCACTTCTCAACTCTTATTTGCTCTGATTCTGTGATTGAGGGGTAGCCTCTTTTTGTAATTATTCTCCCCAAGCATCTTTAGATCATATATGGAGTTTCAGAAGAAATTATTGAATCCATACTTTTGTGCCATATCATCCTTGTGTACTAGTGACATCAAGTGCAATCATCCTGCATTATTAATATGTTAGTTGGAGACAGGAAAAAGAACAAGCATCAGTGTCAATAGTTATCATCTCCAGGGAAATGAAATTGCATCTACCTATTTTGTTAGTCCATCCCCAGAAAATGACTGGATGGGTTTCACCAAATTTGACCTGATGTAAAATATAGAATACAAAGTGTCATGGCATCATTCATACAGAGGAGGAATTACAAAGTAGGTTTTCTTCTCATAGAAAAAAGATTCAGTGAGAGGCCCATGTGCTTAATAATGAAGAGGAAATTGCCAGGTTGCTCAAACAACACATGCAGAGGAAACAAACAGCTTCAAATCCCAAGTCATGTGAGAAGATGCTTTGAATTCCAAACAGATTTTTCAAATGATTTCTCACATGGGAAACACTAATTAATTGCTTTTTAGAGTGAGTTGAATAGAAAAGCATTTTACTTATTTACTTACTCTTCTTTGACCATCTGTCTATCAAAAGCCTGGATTCTCCCAAAGGACAAGGGATTGGCTGGAATTTCTGCCATTTATTTATTGCCTACCACACAGTGTTCCAGGAACTGGCTGTAGGTCCCACACTTACTTAATGTCTTTTCTTCTTGCCATTCCTACAACCCTGTGCTCTAGGTGTTTCATCCACACTTTATGATGACAAAATACAACTCAAAAAATCAACGGTGTGGCCTAAGCCACATCATATAATTAACAAGCAGAGATGGTATCTGGCTGCAAACCCCAAGCTTATAACCACGTCGATTCTAGTCAATGAACTAGATGACATTCTGTTTTGAAGAGGATTGGTTGACGCACAATGTTGTTTGCCCATGTTGGAAACTGTCTATACTGACACTGGAGTAAACAGGACTTTGGTTCTGACACTGTGAGTGAGCCAGATTACAGCAGCGCACCACACTTATACAGCCAAGAACCTCTGATTTAGCAGAGGTCCTCTGATAGCCAAGGGCTCTGGTACCAACTGGGGAAGAATTGGGTAGTGCTGTTCTCAAGAGTGGTCTAATTCTCCCACTTTTGTCCCTTTGTTGTGTAACCTACTTAATCCAATATTTTCTTATTTATTCCATTGAACTTAAAGTTTACTAAAGCTTTAAGTAATATTTATGGCCATCTGAAGAATTTCTAAAGGACTTTGACATAATCTAATATAATGTTTAGTACAATCACCTAAAGCTGTAGTTCTATGTCACACACACACACACACACACACACACACACACCCCCGCTCCAGAATATCCTGGGAGTGTTATAGCTCCCAGACTCTAATATATATTCTCAGATATAATATTTTTTTTTATTTTTATTTCTCAGAAAATTCAATTCAAAGTGCTTCTGCAGGGAAAATAATTCAGTCAGACCCCCAAGCCTTCCCACAGTAGTACCCTAGGAACCAGTGTTGTTACTAAGGAAATAATTGTATCATAACTCCTTTAAAAATAAAAGCTGCCACAATACCCAATTTGAGTAGAGATCTGTATACTATTATGGAGATAAGTCATTTAAATACAGAATCAATAATAGTGACTTCTTTCCAAGATTATAGTTGATCTCAAAGTATTCTCAAAATTTATAATGTTATTTGAGTTTTTTCAGAGGTTATCTAAAGAGATATCAAATAGTAAACAAATGCAACTTAAGATTTTAATTTTAAAATTCTTGATAAAAAATGGAGATACCTACACGTTACATGTTGAGAAGTCCCCAATATTGCCTCTAGGACTGATGATATATTAGGAGGACTCACAGGACATGGTGTAGAATGGTACTCAGAGCTGTGATTTATGACAGAAAAAGGATACAAAGAATAATCAACAAAGGGTTAAATGCATGGGACCAAGTCTGGAGAAAATCAGTCACAAGCTTCCATGAATTTCCTCCTAGCAGAGTGAGGTATGATGTATTTAATTTCTCTAGCAACTTATATAAAATATTTTCTACCAGAATGCTCACTAGAGACTAGGTATCCAAGGTTTCTACTGGAGGCTGGTCACATGACCCTCTCTGCATGGCATGTACCAAAATTCAAGGGCATAGAAGAAAGCAAATTTTTGGCATAAACCACATTGTTGGTTTAAACATTAATTAATTAATTATTAATAATAATAATTAAAGCACAGTGAACCACTTTTCTTAGTTTTGGCAACTTTAGGGATCCTTCCTAACTCCAAGGTTCTAGACGTCTGCTAAGGACCAACATTGTAAGTAGATCTAATTCTGTCATTCTGTCTACAGACTTGAATCTCCTATCAACATGAATCTCAGGTGCATTATGGTGGCTCTCCGCATAGCTGAGGAATATGAAAGAAACTTCACTTCTAGCCCTCTGGCTTACACACTTGCCAACCAGAATCTAGACAGATAAACTGAAATTTGTATAGAACATGAAGAACACGTTCCTCAAAGCAACATCTTCTGGTGATGGTCACTAAACTAATCTACCAGGGGGAAGCTTATGGCTCCACAAAGCTCCTGCAGTTCCACAATGTAATGATGAGGGCTTAAATGTGAGGGGTACTGACCTTTCTCAAGTGCATTTGCTTTCAGGAATAATGATTAATAATAAGAGATTCAGATCACAGTGCTAATGTCATTTGGCATGAAATTACCCTTCCCTTATCAGGACCAGAGTGGGTTGTTTTTTTCATTCCTCAGGAGGGGCACTCCGCACCTCTTGGTTCGTTGCCTGTCTTACTGTTCCCTGGCATCCCAAGCTCCAAGATCAGCAAGGATAAATTCCAATCGTCCAACCTCGGAATATGGGCTCAGGGACAATAGCAGCTAATTTAGTGCTTCATGATGATATGATAATGTGGCTTCTCAGGGGTATGGAATGGAAATCGGGTCCCATGTGAAATACCAAGAGGGAGGAAATCATGGAACTGGAAAATAAGTTTGGCTTTTTGAGGCTAAATTCTGCTCTTTTTCTGAAGCCCTAAAAGAGGCTTGGATTAAGAGTCATCAGGAAAATGTAAAGGGAAAAGAATGCCTACAATTACCACTATGACAGTTCTCCATTTGCCCCTGCGGGCCAGGGCATAAGAAGAAAATGGATGACAATTTGCTAATTGTTCTGAAGTGTTTCAGACAGGTCTGATTTTACGCTAAGAAACACAATTAAATTCTCTGAAATGCCCTCTCCAACACAAGAATTTCTCCCTAGGGAGCACAGGAAGCCAGGAGAGAAGATTTAAGAATGAGTTTTTTACCAATTGTTTTTGCAAACTCCGTTCCTACCTTGCAGCATTTGAAAAAAAGCAGAAGATAATTTTGGAAAATTTAAAACGTGCCTTGGTGGATAGTTTCTCAAGCACTTTGTGGGAATTTTCACCTTGCTGTTTTAGAAAAGATTCTGGTCTATGATCAAGTTCTCTTGCTCTGTCTTCCCTATCAAGCAACAACAAAAAAAAGGAAACAACAGGATTCTTACCGTTGTCACGTTTCAAAGTTTCACATGCTCATGCACTCGTCCAAGGTCTAAAATATTAAAGGATTTTCTGTTCCTTAAACAATTTTATAAGAATTTTATATTTACATTATTTTGTGATTCGAAAGATGGAATTCCTGAAAAGAATCCCTATCCTTATGATCAGGTCTGTAGGTACTTTACAGTCTATGGCTGCTGTTTTTCTTTTCTTTTATTCAAACCTGACACCATCATCTGTATTGTCTCTTAGACTTACTTCCATGTCATCCATGAAGCCTTTCCTTCAAAAAGAAATGTTTAATTTTGGATGACTGTACTGGTTATCCTATATGTATAAACTACTACCACAGAAAACTCTAAAATATTCACTTGGCTTAATTTTTATAAAGATATAATGAAAGCAGTATTTTTAATGTCAGTAAAGATTTATATTTATTCCTTTTTATAATTGTTGCAGTAAACAAAGAAAGAAAAGCCTAAAGCGCAGAGGAGCATGAATTCAGGTCACTTCAGATTCGGCACTAGTATTGGAACACATGTACACAGCTAAGCGATTTAGACAGTCCTTGCCTTCGAGAAGCTAAACAAAGGATCTTGAAAAACCAGGAGAGACAGCTGGGTGACAGCTCAGACTAAAGCGTTATGCACAGACTTGGAGCAGACAGGCACTAAGCCTGGATCAGAATCTATCTATAAAACTTTAGGTTGAAATGTGCGTGAGGTGTCTGCCATCCGCACATTTACTCAGAATTTTTCACCCGCCATCCCTCCCACTGGGGTTCTCAGGGCTGGACTTCATCTGACACCTGTCCAAATACAGACCTTGTTCAGAATCCTCAAGCCTGATTCTTCACTTCGTATTGGAAGATTATTGCATTTTTCTCCTCTTGGAAATAGAAGGCAAAGACGACGTATTGACAAATTTCCACTTGGAGCAAGAAAATGGTTTAATTTAAAATGAAAGGTGGATCTTTTGTAATGGTCAACACAGTCTGGGCTGAAAATCATTGTATGTTTTAAGTGTGTCACTTTCCTTATGAAAGATAATGGAAGACTTGTAGTAGTGATCAGATCACTTCTTCACTTGACTGTGTTTTAGGGAGAAGTAAGGCATCGAGGGTAGACCCTTAATCCTACTGCCACCAGAGAAAATGTTAATAAAGTCAATGCCTATTTCAAATAGATGGGAACTGAGGAGGGACCAGAGGAAGGATTGTGATCAGGAACGACTCCATAATTTGTGGTACAAAATAAAAATTCATGTCTCTTTCAAAAATTGTTAGGCAGCCAAAGACAGTAACAGCAAGCATTTAATGACACGTATGATGCTCCTGCGCAGATACCCCTATGTGTCTACACAGGTAGTTCACTCAGGAAACCATCCCTGATTGTAACATATAATGGTTTTGTTCTGGAATGTTCCAAAAAGCTCATGTGTTGAAAGCCTGGTCCTCAAAACTGCAATATTCAGAGGTGGGGCTTTGGGGAAGTGATTGTCTTGTGAGGGTTCTGATCTCATCAATGGATCCGTCTATTGAACAGACTATCTTTTTTTTTTTTTTTT
>NW_026000057.1:1119251-1140429 GCF_001458135.2 Marmota marmota marmota | reverse complement strand
TTTTTTTTTTTTTTTTTGGTGGTAACTCTAAGTTGTAGGGAACAGTGGGAGTAAGTGGGTCACCCCTTCTGCTCTTTCTGGTATTTTTTCTCTGCTACTACATGCTCCCACCTCTATAAATTCTGCCCAGAAACAATGGAGCCAATCAACCAACAACTGAAAGATAAATCTTTCTTCCTGTGAGTTGACTTTCTCAGGTACTTTATCACAGTGACAGAAAGCTGACTAAAACACAGTATCAGCCATGCGTACCTGGAACCAACCTTCCTACCCTGGCCTAAGGCTTATGGTTGAGTCTGACTGCATTCTTCTATTATGAAGGTCTCTTTTTCAGGGTCTTCAAATAGGCCTTTTCTGTAACCTAGTTGTTATTAAATAAGGATCAATATCCAAGATGTTTCTGTATGCTTAAAACCAATGTTTATTTCCAATCATAGCCTTTTTAATTTCTATGCACCTATAAATACAAGTGGATTTGAAGAGAAAAGGGCAGGATCTGACTTCAGAGCAGAACCATTGATGGCCCAGTGCAGGATATATTCAAAAGTGGAAGGCACTGTCTCACTCATCGCAGTATAACCTCCTGTTTTTCCCCTTTGCAGTTTGCTAAAGTCCAATAAGTTTGAATGCAATGAACACAGCAAATAACATACTGACTTTCTCTTACTCAATCCGTATGTTAAGAATCTGTGCTTCAACTCCGTGTTCTTTCTTCTACGAGTTCACATCCTTTTAGCTTCTCTTTTTACCTAAGTGTTTGGGAGGTCTTAATTTGTTTAAAAACTAAGCATCTATATTCCTATTTAAACTTTCTGTGCCTCTAATTGTGGTGACCAGGAGCCAAATTCTTTTCTCAAGACAACCCAGTTGGAGTTGGTGCTCAGCCCACGTCTCTGAATTTGTTGGTACCCCAGTGTGTACTTTCAGAATAACCCCATGTGAGTCATAAATGAGTAATTCAGTATTTCCAACTCCTCTTCCTTTCAAAAATCTAATCATATCAGGAAGAATAAATTCTGCTTGACACATTGATAAAGATTTACAGGGGAAATATTTCGAAGGGCAATGGGGCTTTACTCAGCAGCTCAAGTTAAACCACCTTCATCTTTTATAAGAATAGTAGCAATCAAATTTGTTCTCACATTTCTCAAAAATGTAATTAGAATGTGGGGAGAAGTATATGAAAAGGGATGGGATTATTTATAAAAGTTTTAGAATAAACCTTTCTGGGTCAGGAGATTGCCCAGTGGCAAGAACTTAATACATAAGCAAAACTCTTTGGAAAACTCCTGATCTTAGGGATTTTTTTCCTCCCCTCAACCAAGGGGAACTTGAGGAAATGAAAAATTTCAAAGAAATGTTAGAAGTTTATTGGCAAAACCCAATTTGCTCTCCACCGTAATGGTATTATTCCATTTTTGCATTAAAGAATAATATCCATAATGTGAAGATTATGCCAACTACTCTATAAAAGGATACAAACCTTGAGGCAGTCATCTCTGACTGGCTTCCAATTGTGCTTGGAAAGACATACACAAAAAAATACGCCAAGAAGTGCCAATTCAGCAAAGCATTGGGGATGGCAATATGAAGAGGTAGGAAGCTGTGTTCTAGCCCCAAAATAAAGAAACCAATTTTATACAAGAGAAAAATGCAGATTAGAAATTAAAGACTGCATCTACTTAATAACTATACTGGTAGTAGGAATGATTATAAATTTGACTTTCTTTGATTGAAAAACAAAGTTGTGGGGTGTGTGTGTGTGTGTGTGTGTGTGTGAGCGCGCGTACATCTAGCATTGTGTATCTATCCTTTGAGAGAACTGTAATATAGACACTGAAGATATGTTGATATTCAGCAAAGCCCTCTGTATGTAAAGCTCAAATTTCACTTTTGTAACTTTTTCTGTTGACCTATGTCTCTGCTGCTTTCCAGAGAGAAAGGTCAAAGGCCTCCCCAGAGGTAGCAGTTTAGTTTAGTTTTTTTTTTTTTTTTTTCCTCATAGACCAGTATAGTGACTTCCCAGAGAAGAATCATGTGCAGTGTCTGGGATCAGCATTAAGGATCACACTGATTGATTAGTGATGCCTGTCTTAGGACACAAGGGAAATTGTTATCATAAACATTCCATCTCTGTTTTGGACTTAACGTTTGGGAAATAGATGGAAAGAGGCAGAAGTTATAGTTCAGAAGTGATGGATGCTATGTGGCTGTCATGGACGTATACGACCTCCCTGGTGACCCAGAGGCCACTCTAGAGGCTACCCCAGAGGCTCTGAGATCCACAGAAGCATTGGTCCTGAGGCTGCTCCTCAGGATGGAGCATGATGGAGACCCTGGAGCAGGAGTTTTCTACTTGGTGCTGGACTTTTCTAAGGAGGTCAGTATCCCAGGGCTCCTTATTGGTCTGGGCTCGACTTTTCTCAGAGACACACTTTAGCAGGAAGCTCTTCTCACTCAAACCTCCCTTGTCTCCTCTCCTTTCACAAGTGATACCCCTCAGGGTCACCTGAAGTCTCTCCCTGACTGCTTCTGTACTCTCCCCTCCCTGTTTCTCCCATTCCCTTCACAGTTGATTTCAGAATTAGCATCTTGTCCTTCTGATTCTGTCCCTAGCAGCTTATTCCCATATCCGTGAACTCATGATGTCAGAATTCTCCCCCACTTGACAGAATACCTCAACAAAATGAGATTTACTCCCTGCTTCCCTTCCACGTTCAATAAAATTGAAGCAATGTTGATATTAATTGATAAGTAGCTTATCACAGAAACTGCTTTACATAAAAGTTTCATAGAAACAAAGTCGAGCACTAATACTATCCACCAATTGTCCTGTTGTACAGAGTGACTTTGGGTTTAAAGACTGTGGGCTTGTGACACTTGACCCAGCCTGACTGTAAGTAATGAAGATCCTCCAATGATTCGACTTGGTGAAAAAAAAAAAAAAAAAAAAAGAAAGAAAGAGAAGCCTATCCTTCATAACTACTCAGTTCAGTTCCTAAGTAACGGCTGTGAAGTATAATTAAGTTAAGCTTTGAATTTTACCTAAATTTACTGTGACAGAGGCAATTTCTGAATCTTACTGTTGACACAGAGGGCCTTGGTTTGGGATCTGATATTTTGCATTTTTAAAACATATTTATAAGCACACACATATTTACATGTATACTATACAAACCTATTTCTTGTAGTCTTTCTATCACTTAAAACAAAGGCATCGAAACAAGTCTAATTAATCCAAAATAAACCCTTGAACACTGAGTCAGTAGATGGCATGGAGGCTGCAATGTCCCCTCTGTTGCCTACACCTCTGCAGCCCTGGTCTTGTATTTGTCGGGCTGGCTAAAGATGGAGGAGAGAATTTCTTTCCTGGATTATTATTCCCACTGTGATTGGCTTCTTAGGCTTGGCCTATATTCAACTGTATTGTGACCCTTTCTCCAGACCTTGATGCTCACTCACTCCAGCAATATCAATCTATATGACCCTCTGATTTCACAGCCAGCTGTGTCTCTGTGTGTATAAGTACAGCTATGAAATGACAACACCAACCCCAAACTTTTCCGTCAATTCTGGAAGCTATGACTTCACAATATTAGGAAAGCCCTTTCATAGAATACCTTTATTTTAGGGGCATTTGTAAGGTATCTAACTCTAAGTAGCAATTTATTTAAATATTCTTCAGCGTCATGGAATTATTTCGATGTATCATCTATAAAACCTCACATAAGGAAGCCAAAGAAGAGACACCCTAAGAAAGAAGCTCACACAATAATGAAAGAAAAAGCCTCATCTCTTCTTCTCTTGGGTAAAATTACATCAGATCCTCTGTGGGGAGAAAGAAGTGCCTAAGTAAGGTACATGTGTTACAGGCAGACAAAAAGAGTAACTTTACCACATAGTGGGACATAACTTAATGATCCATTTCTTAGGTAGCAGCAGGATATTTTCCTGTTAGGATTTTAAAAGCCTGTTCTTTCCTTTTCTTGTGAATGATTTATTTTTTTCCCTCATTCCTCTCATGTTATTTCAGTCCACTGCAGATGCTTCCAGCATTTTTTAAAAGGATTGAATTTCATTCTAGTTCTGGTGATAATGATAATAATACATATATAGAGAGAGTAGGTTCAGTTTCAGGTTGTATTTTTGACCCATGACTAATGTAAGAAATACTGTTTCAAATACTATTTAATACTGATTTTAAAAACTATACTCTTAGGTAAAGGTTGTCTCTTTTTTTTCAGTGAGGGTAAAGGTAACAGTCTCTGTACTTAGAAATTTTGGTGTCTGCTCCATAATTCACTTTTGGGATTTCCATTTTTCCATCCATTGTCCTTTGATGAGACCCCCACTGAAGGATAGACATGTAAGTTTTTAGGGCACATTATTGTACATTTTATTTCATTTTCATCATGGCAATTTAACTGGTGAGCAGCTACGATGTGTCATTGAGATCTATAGTTACTGCTTAGTGCAGATTATTGGGAGGAGAATGATCTCCACACTTGAAGAGGAAATCAGTGAATTAAGTAAGTCTGAAAGAAAGTCCTGAGGGCTCCTCTTTTGACATATATGCTCATCCATTAAATCAATAATTAATAGAACCTATACCATTTGAGCTGCCGACATTATCCACAATCTTTTCTTTGTTCAAAGGAACAGATGATAAAGTGAATGTTTTAATATTACTCAGTAATTTCAGGGAGATATAGAGTCTGTGAGGTTTCCTATATAGACCAGAACACTATAGTCAAAAAAAGAATATTTTTTCAGTTTACAGAGCATCAAGATTGCAAATCTGAATAGTCAGACTCTGTGTACATCTTCTTTGGGGACTATAACTTGTAGTGGGATTTAGCTTCTCATTTCTGATTTTCTGGTTTGGGCTCATTTCCAGCTTTATCCTTCTGCCAGCTGGGTGATCTTCAGTAAGCTACTTCACCCCCCAAGCTTGAGATTCCCTACCCACAAGTGGGTTAAAATGCCAAAATCAGATATAGGAGTTAAGTGTTTAAAAAAAAATTGTACATAACATGGTGGGCAAAATACCTAATAAGAATAAGAAACAGCCATTATTTTATGTTTTTAGGTATGATAACCATATCTGAGATACTACCTTAAAGAAATAATTTAACAGACCGAAGGGTGCACAAAGATGTTCAGTGATCATATAAACAGAAATAAAAAAAATCAAATGAAAAGCATAAGGCTAGAGAACTATTATAGATCAATAAGTAAAGGAAATTTTATGCAATCATGGCAAATGATGGCTTCAGCTAACATAAAAATAGCAAAGTGCAAAACTAAGTTTATCATATGCTTGAATATATGAGAATATGAATGTACAGAAAGAATACACCAAAATTATATCATTAATTCTCTTAAGATGACGCAGTATGGATGAATTGGAGGTATTATTTTCTATTTTTTCAGAATTTTTATAATGTGATTATATTTCCTTTATAAATAAAATTTTACCAAGAATCTCATTATCATGATTTGAGGTCTGAAAGCCTGAGGGGGTGAAAGTAGAACGTTCTTTTCTCTGAACTGGTTTTATAGCACTAAAAGCTATATGAGTGGAGCAGCTTCAATTTCAAAAGTGGCTAAAACAGGTACAACATTAATTGAGAAACCCAAGGGTGAGGTCCAACTGTAATACTGAAACGGACAGGTCAGGTAGAAGAGTCCTTTCAGATTGCACCACTTCTGATGAAAAAATATATATATATCATTTTAAGTTTGTATAAGCCTGCCCCATAACCATTACCAAAATCCCAGAAAATCATAAGTACCAAGAAGGTAGTACCTGGATTATAAATATTTAAGCAACACTATTTCAACTGGGTCTAATGGGATTAGTTAATTTTGCATATATATCTGAAACAACCTTCAACTTCTAGGCAACCCTTCAACCTGTTCCAGGTCTAATGTCTATTATTCTGTGATCTGTAATTATTATCACACGCAGCCAGCCTCTGCACTCTGCTTTTGCCTTTGGCGATCTTACGCCTATAACCATTTTCACTTTCCCAGGTTAACTTATTCCTTGTACTCTTCAATACATTCCATGGCCACTTGACCTGAGCCCTCTGGAATTCCTAGGCTACTGGAACACATTTTCTTAAAAAGGATTTAAAAAAACCACTTCACCTTAACCCCTATTTAAATGGGCATTCCCCTTACCCTCAGTTCTCATGCAACAAAACACTTGAGAGAGAGAACCATTGCTATCACCTTCTTTTGCCTATAGTTTATGCTCTTCCTTTGATCCATAGCATCTTGCTTCAATTTCAAAGCATCCTTTTCACTATTATGCAGCCTTCTTGTATGAAAGCCAGAATTAAGACAGTCCTTCTCAACATTTTTGTATTTATTTCATTCTTCTTCTCAGAATTTTTGGCAGCAAGCTTAAAAAGGAATTATGAGATCCAAAACAACATTTAAAAGAAAACATGTATTACAAAGTAGTCATCATCACAATACCACAGCATTTCCAATCTCTATAGACACATCCGAGGCTAATGGCCCATTTACTTGATCACTTTGGGGCCATGTCATTGTTGGAGTATAATGGTTTATTACCAGGCTGAGTGAGCTCTTTTCCTCTTTAAAAGACAATGAAGCAAAGTCATAAAAATTTCTCAGAAAAAAGATCTCTCATTGGTGACCATCTGATGTCCCACGGGGCTATTTCCAAACCTTTCTATGAAGTAGGTGCACTGCATAAGTGCTTCAAAGTTCTTTGTCAATTACTTTACAGTGTATACTTGGTTGCAAAACAGCAGTTTTTACACATAGGTGTTTAAGGTCTAAAATGTGATATGCAATGTCATGGGTTTGGAAGGTGACATCAGCAAGATGATGGAAAAGGAAGCCCCAGGCCCTGTCCAAATTCCCCTATGCACACACTGACTCAAAATAATACACAAAGCAATTTCCTTTGTAAAAAATCTAGAAATTCATTAAGAGGCTCCTCCATCTCAAGCAAGCCTAAAACTAGCCTCAGCAGAGCTAGCAAGTCCTTCTGGTGGCAAAGTGGATAATAAAAAAAAATACAAATATATATTCTGCATATGAGACACACTTCAATTTTAATGACATGAATAGTTTGACAGAGAAAAGATGGAAAATGATAATCTATGCAAATGAAAACCAAAAAACAGGAGTGAGTATAATTGTACTAGACAAAATAGGTTTCAAGTCAAAAACTATCTCAAGAGACAAAGGACATATATAATAATAAATGAGTCAATTATTCATGAAACAATATCAATTATGAGTGTGTATATATATATATATATATATATATATATCCAGCAACAGAAATCCTAAACAGATGAAGCAAAAATTGATAAACTGAAGAGTGAAAGAGAAACCCCCAACTAGTAAGGGATCTCAATCCCCTGCTTACAATAATAGATAGACTATCCAAATAGGAGATTAATAATGAGACAAAAGACCTGAAAAGTATTGTGAACCAAATAGACCTCACAGCCATATATAGAACATTCCACCCAAGAGCACAACACACATGACTCTCAGACACATGCAGAACATTCTCCAGAGTAGATCACGGACTGGTCCACAAAACAGCATTAACATAATTAAGACTATTTAAATCATTCCAAGTCTTTTCAGACCACTGTGGAATAAATCTAGAAATCAGTAGCAGAAGGAAACAAAAATTCACATCTGTATGGGAATTAAACAAGAAGTAATAAGTCAAAGAAGAAATCAAAAGAGAAATTATAAAATGTTTTGAGGCAAACAAGAATGAAACTATAAAATATCAAAGCTTCTGTGAGACAGCAGAACAGACCTAAGAGGGAAAGTTGAAAAGAGTAAATAGAGATATTAAAAAATAAGTCCTCAAACAACCTAACTATACAACTCAGGGAGCTAGAAAAAGAACAAACCAAGATCAAAATAGAAGGAAGAGAATAATAAAGATTAGAGTAGAAACAAATGAAATAATTAAATAAAAACAATAGAAGAAAAATCCGTGAAGCTGAGCTAGTTGATTTGAAAATTTTGTCAAACCTAACAAATCCTAGACAGACAAATTGAGAAAATAGAAGACTCAAATTTAAAAAAAATAAAAATCACAAATGAAAGGGAAGACATTACTACTGATGCCACAGAAATAGAACAATAAAAGACTATCATGTACAACCAGAGATATGAAAAATTGTACTCTGTATGTATAGTATGAATTGTAATGCATTCTGCTTTCATATATAACAAATTAGGATAAAAGAAAATAAATAGGAAAAAGAGACTATCATGAACACTTGCATATTGAAAAATTGGATGACCTAGAAGATCTATATATTCATGCACACGTGCAACCTAACAAACACAAGTTCTGCTGGACAGAGCAGTGAAGATGCTCATCCTTGGCTTTTCCTGATCTCAGAGAAAGAGATTTTAGTTTCTCACCATGGGATATAATGCTAATTTTTTTAGCATTATGGGCTTTTCATACATGGCTTTTATTATGTTGAGGCAATTTCCTTCTATTATTAGCTTGTTGAGTGTACTTATCATGAAATTGTGTTAAATCTTGTCAGACGTTTTCTTCTGCATCTACTGAGATGATGATGTATGTGATGTGTGTCCTTAGATAATGTGTTATATTGCATCTATTGATTTCCATAGGTTGAACTATCTTTGCATCCTGGAGATAAAGGCTGCTTGGTCATGATACATGTGTTAATGTGCTATTGAATTTCATTTGCTGATATTCTGTTGAGGAATTTTATATTTATTGGCATCAGGGATGAAAACCTCTAGTTTTCTTTTCTTGTAGTAACATCTTTGGCTTTGATATCAGGATAATACCAGCCTCATAAAATGGGTCTGAAAGTATTCCTTTCTCTTAAACTTTTTGGAGGAATTTGAGAAGGATTGGTGTTAATTTTTATTTCAACATTTAGTAAACTTCCCCAGTAAAGCCGTCTGATCCTAGACTTGTTATTGGGAGTTTTTTTATTTGTGATTCATCCTCCTTACTAGTTTTAGACCTTCTAATTCTTCAGGATTTGGTGTTATTAGGCACTTCATCATTTACTCATTCATTTTTGTGGGGCAGCTCTGTTCCACCCCATGGTCCCCAACATGATAAGATGCCTCACCAAAGGCCCAAAGTGATGGGACCCGGAGACCATGTACTAAATCTTCTAAAACTATGAGCCAAACTAAATATTTTCTCCTCTAAAATGACTTTTTTTTCAGGAATTTTGTCATAGCAATGAAAAACTTACTAATACAGTGTTTTACATCATTCTCTTTTCGCTTAAAACTATGTGTGGAAATCATTGCACATAAGCACATACAGATCTACTTCATTCTTTTTAGGACCAACAATAAAAGACCTCATTTTTGCTTAACTGAATAAGTTATGTGTATACCAGTGATTAGAAGATTTATATCCAGGTTCAAATTCCAGATCTATCCTTTCATAGCTCTATTACCCTACGCAAAATACTTACACTCATCATACCTCAGTTTTCTTATCTTTAAAAGAAGGATGATTATCATCCCTACCTTGTAGGTTTATTGCAAGAAAATACTTTAGTCATACATTTAAAACATTTAACATTGTGTCAGATGCATAGTAAATATTCAACATTTTTCTATCATGACTTTTCCAGGTTCCTATTGAAATATAAATTATTTTCAATTTTTTGATTTTAGAAATCATTTTGCAGTAAATGCTCTCATATAAAGTCATTCTGTAGCTATGCAAGAATATCTATAGGATAATTTCTGAAGGTAGAAATTTCTAGGTCAAATGGAGCATGCATTTTATATATTCATACAAATTGCCAAGCCACCCTCCACTGAGATTGTAATAATTTATTCCCTACTAACAGTGATAGGATAGTGCCTCTGTCCTCTCGCCATCACCAAAATGACAGTTAAAAAATGATACTGCAGCATAATTCTAATTTCAATTACCTTCTCACATTAAGCATATTCCCAGATGTTGAAGATCCTTTTTTCTCAATCTCTGTCTCTCTTCCTTTTTCCTTCCCTCTTCAGCAAATACTGCCTCAGATTTATTGGAACAAACAGCACAAGAGGACACCAGTCCCAATCAGATGGCAGCCCAAGGGTTACGCCAGCTGCAGCCTGAGCCTGGGCCTGTTTCTTGGTTTGAGCCCTGGCTCTGGCCTTTGGCTAGGGAAGCCCAAGATATGTGGCTATGCAGACATGAGCACACTTCCTGAGCTTGGGTTGGGTAATGTGGGCAAGTTGATTGAGCTTGTGGCTGACACCCTTTGGGAACCTGGGTTTAACCTCCTGGGCTTCAAGGGCTTTGTTAGTCTCTGCAGGCGCACTCTTGTTTGCCTGAATCTTCTTTAGGCCCTTCCCATACTTCTTGTGAAATGCTTGTTCCTCAGGAACTTGGGATCTACCTGCTGAAAAGATTCATGTCTTTGTGACAGGGGTTTCTTAGTGCCATTTCTGGGTCTGGTTACATGTGTATGTTCTTAGATGTGGCTATATTTGTACCATAACCCTTGATACCTGAAGCACCTGGGCCAGAAGACACTTTGCTCTTTCTTAAGCATCATTCCATTCATATATATCCCTCCTTTGTATTCCTTTCTTCTGTCTAGCTATGAAATGTATCTGAAGTATCGGTGGCCAGTATAGAACCACTCACTCCATTTCCTGTTGAAATTGCAAACTCTATTGCTGAGAGCCATAGCCAAGTAGGAATGACGCATGGCAATTTCCTTGTCAGCCTACCCAATGTTGCTTAGAGGGAGGACTATACATTGTGGAAATGGGCTTGCCTTGGACCCAGGTCATTTGCAGTGACATTGCATGAATGTTTGAGAAAGGTGACCCTGCTCAAGGACCAGGGTGGATCCGGGTTTAGGGTGGATCCTGCTGCCTCAGGCGCCCGCTCCTTGAGTTCCTGTTGAGTTCTCGCGGGATTCTCAGAGAGTATTTGGGATGCAGAGCCCGGTGGAGGTGTGAAATTTTCCCAGAACGTGCGTGTAGAGTGCCGGTGACAGTTCGAGAATAAAGAGTTGCTGTTTGAATCTACAAGGCTTTTGTGGTGGCTTGGTTATTTGGTGCCCAGCTAGACTGCGGCACTCTAACTCAGAAGTACTCGGAAGCTACTCTCTAGAAGTCACCAGCAGCCTTCTGGTTTAATCATCTTAATCATCTTTAATCATATAATCGGTCAAAATTCTTGCTTTTTCTGAAGCGTTGACCATGTTGCTTATTGACCTTCCTGGGGCATTCAGGGGGTTTCTGCACACAATGCTTTTCCTGGGAATTCTCCCCTCTGCTACTCAGTTCTTCAAGGGCACCATGCAACACTTGCACCAGGCTAGCTTAGGGTTACCTCATAAATTACCAAACACACCAGGACACTGCTTAGAGTAAAAGAGGCTATTTTAATAGTTATTCCAGGACAACAATTGTAAGAGTTGTTCTATCCTTAGCAAACCAGGTTATATGCTCACTGTGGACAAGACCTTCAGCCATTTTCTTTCAACTCTTTCCTTCCTTCTCAACTAGCCAGCACTTTCCTTCTTAGAACATTGGTTACTTACTTCTTGGAACCCTTCTTTGCTATGATGAGGCACATAGTTGAGTATGGTCACCCCAGTACTCTGCTTTCTTACCGCCCCCAAATCAAGCATGTAATCACTTGAAATTTTAAGTACTCCTCTACTAATACCTCTAGGGTGTAAGACAGGGTATTTCCCAGAGACAGGAAAGTGTGCACATTTGGAACAGTGACTCAGAAACTACAAGGTAACAGCCTAAGATGAAACATAGGATCAAGGAGAATGAGCTGACTTCTTGAAGGTCAAGGTAGCTCTAAAAACTCAAAATGGCCATATCTTTACCATTTTGGAAGGGATTCACTCTCTAACAAATAAAACAGCCACTGCTGGAACAGGTAGTAGAAGGTGGACTTCTGATACGTGACGCTGGGCATTGGATTTGTCTGGCAGGGAAGCAGGGTGTTCACCTCACAGACCTGTGAGTCTTGTGGCTGCTTGTCATTTTCTACTAAGGCTGGATTTGGACTGCATCAACCAATCCCAGTTCCATCTCTTTCTACTTCTCCATGCCATCCTGGCTTATGGGATAACCCTGTGTTCTTTATGTAACTGATAAAAAGGATTTGTGTGTATGTGTGTACAAAAAGGATTCGTGTGTGTGTGTGTGTATAAAGGCTGAAATGAGTGATGTAAAGATTATGCTTGTGGTACAAGCATTCAGAAGTTTGAAAGGGATTCACCTCTAAAACTAAATATTATGGGGGGCCATATAGGGCTTCTTGCTATAAGCCAGATTTCTTATGCTAATAAGACCCACCATAGAGGGCTGGAGTTGTGGCTCAGTGGTAGAGCACTTGCCTGGCATGTTCGTGGGGTCCTGGGTTTGATCCTTAGCACTACATATAAATAAATAAAACATCTATTGACAACTAAAAATTTAAAAAAAAAATTTAAAAACCCTCCATAGAGACCCATGTGAAGGCAAGAAAAGTCACCCATCAGGGACAGGGAAATAACTTCCAATAGTTGACTACTGCAACATGTAAGGCTACATTCCTGTTGTTTGTTATAAATCGTTCATTCTTATTCACTCAAATGCGTTGGGTGTATGAATTTGTTAGCAGACCAGGGGAGGGTCTGGAAATGAGAGATCTGGGAGGGAGTTCATTGTAAGAGGCTTGCAGTAGACATACATGGTGTGAAAGAATGGAATATTTGTCGAAAACGGCCAGGCAGGAAAAAAATAAATGATGAGTGTGAAGCCCAAATAGGAAGGTGAGATACAACTGGACAGAGGACACAGTGGGGTTGAAAGGCAGTGAGGCAGATGAGAAGCAAAACAAAACCTGATGAAGAGATTAAGGCTAAAAGGCAGAAAAGGGAGATGTTCTGTTTTAGTTGGAGACAAATGCACATTTTCTAAAAAGTGTCTGATAGTTTAAATTTGCCACAAGGGACTGAATATGGTTGTAATTTCTGATTTCTGTTTAGGGTTCTCCAAACCAGGCTGTTAAAAAACATCTAACTTAATGATTTCATAGTGACCTAGCCCCCTGCAGCATCCTTACCCAGATCTTCTCCCTGTTGGCTGGCTCCCCTCACTGAGCACCAAGCCGACTGGTCCCCTTCTTTCTCTGAAATCCAATCTGTTCTATATAGCATGCCTCTCAATGGTCAGCCTTAATCCTAACAATATCCAGCTAAAAATTCTGCAATGATTTCTCCACTTTGTAAGAACATCATTTAAAGCATTCCTCTTTTCTCCAAACCTAGACACATTGAACTCAATTTATTTTCAGCATATGTTTGTTAAATTTTCAACTCTGTGTCATTTTCTGATAGAGCCAATAGATGCATGAAAACATTATTACCTATTTATTTATATTTTATTATATTTAATGACCCTTAAATTACACAGAAAAAATTGCACAACTTCTTAGGGGAGGAAAAGGGCAAGAATACCAAGCTCTGACTTGACTGCTAACCGCTTTTGCATTAGAGCATGCTCTCATTTTGTCTGTTAGGCCACTGAGCAAGCCCAGCTCTATTAGCATTAGTAAGACGTGGTCACATGTATGTCATCTGGGGCTTTCCTCATTGATTCTTTGGAAGAAGATGGAATTGTTTGCAAGATAATCCCATTGCATCACAGGACTCTCCAGGCACCCACATAATCCCCAAATATCCAAGGGAAACAAGAGGCAGGTCTGCCTGCATGGTGGGGATGTCCATATGAAGGATGAAGGACTGAATGCAAACCTATAAATCTGTAGATCTGTATCCATGCAGTGAGCACTTAACTCAGCAAGCTTAGCGAGTTCAAGCTCTGTACATTCCAAAGAAAGCACTGTCCTTTCCTGGCTCATGGGAGACAACTCAAATCCCATAGAAGATCTTGCCTGCTCAGTGTCCTTTTCCACCTGGGACTTCAGCCACATCACAGGGCCATACTATGTCAGTTTGACCTCTGGAGAAATTGGAGACTGAGTAACTGAGGTCAGTCTCTTGGAGTGCTTTCAGGTATATGTGATTGGCTCCCTTAAACCCCTGGACTCCAGGGCTCAGGTGAGCATCCTCTGTTTTATAATTTCACATCATTACTGTGATAATGAAGTGCTGTCTGGGCTATTCCACTGCGGAGCAGTACTGGAAGCTTGTGCAGGTCTTTTCTGGACTCTGCCTTCTGCACATTCTACCTTTGCTGAGTTCAATCTATAGCCTTTCACTGCAATAAAACATAACCACAAGTTATGAATTTTATGATTTCTTCTGGCAAATTCCTGAACCTGAGTGTGTTCTTGAGGAGTCCCCAACGCAATACCTCCACCTGCCTTATTTAGAATCGGGGAAGTTGAAAAGCATTTAGATTACTTGAAATGTACTGTATGGACATGTGAGATAATTACCGTACTTAGCATTTGCATTGATAATTCAGAGTTTACAAAGTGGACTCTCCTTTCTTTTTCACTCTATTTTTAAAATTTGTTCTTTGCGGGTATATATTTTTGAATAATATACATATGTAGAGCATAACTTCGCATTCTTGTGGCTGTACATAATGTTGGGTTACACTGTCATGTTCTCATATATGAACATAGGGAAGTTATATCCAGTTCATTCCACTGTCTTTCCTATTCCCATCACTCCTCCCTTCCCTTTATCCCACTTTAATTCAACAAACTCCTATCCGACCCCCTTATTGTGTTAGCATTCACATATCAGAGAGAACATTCGGCCTTTGGTTTTGGGTGATGGGGATTGGCTTATTTCACTTAGTATAATAGTCTCCAGTTCCCTCCATTTACTGACAAATGCCATTTCATTCTTCTTTATGGCTGTGTAATATTCAATTGTGTGTACATACCACATTTTCTTTATCCACTCATCTGCTGAAGGGCACTAAGGCTGGTTCCATAGCTTAGCTATTGTGAATTGAGCTGCTATAAACAATGGTGTATCACTGTAATATGCTGATTTTTAAGTCCTTTGGGTAAATACTGAGGAGGGGGATAACTGGGTCAACTGGTGGTTCCATTCCAAATTCTCTTTTGCTCTTTTGAACCTTCCAAAACTTTATGAAGTAAGCTTTATCCTCAGGTTTTAGATGAGGCTATATGACTTATTAGACTGTACTTCTTATTACCAAATCAGGAATGTCTGAGTGTCTTAGCAGTTTGACTTTGGCCTAGGGTCTCTCGAGAGGGTCAGTCTCTGGGGGTTTCCTCCTGGTTTTAAGCCTTGACTGGAGTTGGAGGCTCTGCCTGTGGGAAGACTCCTTCCAACAGCTGCTGGTCGCGCCCTCGGTGTCTTCATGGCCGTTGTGTGGAAGTCTCTGTTTCTGGCCCTACAGTCCTGGCCTGAGTGTCCTCGTGTCAAGGCAGCTGGCTTGCCCAGGGTGAGGGAGACAGAAGGAGTGGATGCCTCAGTCGCACAAGCCTTTCCTTACCTGGAAGTGTCTTTCGTCTCCTCTGAGGAAACTGCCAGCTCTGCTGTCTCCACTCCCTATGCTCAGACAATCCTTGTCAGGAGCCCCAGTAACAAAGCTCAGGGCAGCCTCCCTAGTTCCTTGTCAGTAATTGTGTTTCTTAAATCCTGGTCAGTGCTTCTCCAATTACAACAATAACAGTAATAATTATATCCATTCTTCCAGCAATGACTATTTGCTTCTCTAAGGGAAAAATGTGTACCCTGTTGTAATGTTTCTGTGTTTGTGCTTATGCACCAACTTTTCATTCAACACCAGTTAGAACTAATCAGCGGCAGCACTCATCAGCCATTTATCAGAAATGATGACATGCGAGACAGCTTGTTGGGAGCCACCACAGCCAGGTCAACATGGTGCCTGGCATTTTGCCAGAAGGAGCAATTCCTGCTACCTCGGGTGCCCGCTATTTTTGAGATCTCGCGGATTTCCTAGAGAGTTTGCTCTGGGTTGGTTGAGTTCCGGGCTCTCGCGGAGTTCCTAGAGAGTTCACGTGGGTGGAGTTCGCGGTTGAGTTCCTGTTGAGTGCTCTGGAGGTTCCCGAAGTTCCCATGGAGCTCTTGGGGAGTTCCTGGAGAGTTTGCGTGGGCAGCGTGTGGCATGGGTTCTAAAAATAAAGTTTGTTCCTGCTTGAATCTTCAAGTGGCTCCTGATTTGTGCCCAGCCAGACTGTGGCAACAGCTGTACACACCCAGCTGGCTGGGAGTGATTCTAAGATGCTATGCTGTTGGTTCTATAAAGAATATTGATTTCAAATCCATGAAAATCTACCTTAGAATCCACGAAATTCTATTATTGTCCAAATTTTACCATAATAATGATTGTCTGGGACAGCCTCTTGAATGTCAAGGTGAAAGTCCATCTAGAAAAATCTAAATCCAAGTCAAACCTCTTTCACCTCACTTATCAAACCATCAAGCAAAATTGCTGTTAAATTATGCTTACAATCTCCCAAGAACAAGTGAAAAATCAATTCAAAATGTAGAAGTTTCCCCAATTTAGCATTTTTAACTTTATGATGGTGAGCAAGCAATACAAATTCAATAGAAACCCTACTTCCAGTTTTGAATATGAATCTTTTTCCATGCTAGCAATATGTAGTAAGATACTCTTGCAATACTGGTTAGTGACATGGAGGCCCAGGGCCCAGCTGGCCAAGCAATTGCCAGGGTAAACAATCACTTTCCACTGAACTGTGTTGCTGAGCTGTTGCTAGGCTTGGTGTATTAAATGCAGGGTGGGAGATCCTTTGTTAGTTTTCTTTCCAGTTCTGGAGATTGAACCCAGGGCTTTGTGTGTGCTAGGCATGTAGGTGCCACTGAGGTACATCATCAGCCCTTTCTTTTCAACTTGAGATGGGGTCTCATTACATTGCCCAGGCTGGCCTAAATCTTGCAACCCTCATGCATCAACGTCTTGAGTAGATGGAATTACAGGTATGTGCCCCTGTGCCTGGCTTAAATGCAGGCTGACTTACTTTGAATTTACTCTGGGTTTATCAGGATGTAACCCTATCATAAGTCAAGGAGCATACAAACCAAGCCTGAGCCTAAAAAAGAGCTATTCATCAATGCAGCTTATACCAGTATGTGGTGAACTTTCACAGACAGCCTGGCCAGTCTCATTTAGGTAAAGTGGGAAAAAAATTGTCTTTGCACAACAGGTGACTCTCCTCAGACCAGCACTTGCAGTAATTTTGAGTAAACTCTCAGATAAAGACCAGGACTAATATGGCATTATGTAAAAATTGTGAATGTGTAACTGATGTGATTCTGCAATTTGTATTTGGGGTAAAAATGGGAGTTCCTAACTCACTTGAATCAAATGTATGAAAGATGATATGCCATGAGCTTTGTAATGTTTTGAACAACCAAAAAAAAAAAAAAAAAAAGACCAGGAATGTTTTCTGAGAACTGATAGAGTGAGACAGGATGAGAGGCAAACACCACATGGGATTATATACCCCTACAGAGTCACAACATTTAGTAGACATCTTTCATTTATTTACAATTTGTGATTCAGTTGCATGCATTTTACCTCCACCTGTGCAGAGCATGCTACGTCTTCTATAATGGTATCTCCCTCTCATCTCCTCTTCTGCCTCTCTTCCCCTTTTTAGGACATTTGTGATTTCCCTGGGCCCACTCATACAATTCAGGACCTATTTTAAGTTCAGCTGATTTGTAAATTTCATTGCATCTGCAACTTTAATTCTCTTGACTTTGTAACCTATGTATATTTCCAGTTACAGGAATTAAAATATAGGCATCTTTCAGTGGAGGGAGAGGGATGGGCATTATTCTGTTTGACTACATCTGATCTTAAGATGGTTTACTATTTTATTTATAAAACAATTGCAATTTTTTCAAATTTATCTTGGAGTGGCAAATATTTTAGGTGCACTTCTTTCACAAAGTGTATTTTTGTACTTGCCACTAATCTGATAAAAGACCATCACACTGAGTTTTAAAATGGCAATTATAATTCCTTTCCTGTTATCGTCATTCTGGGGCAAATAATATAACCTCTCTGAATCACAGTTGCCTTCTGCTAACATATGGGTAACTGCACATTTCTTACTGATCTCGAGTTATCTTGTGGGGGTGATGAGAGGAGCAAATATGTGTTAAACTATCACATTACCCTGCTAAGTAAATATAAGACAATATATCTATTAGTAGTAATGTCAATAACAATTACAATGTTCCAATTTACCTAATTTTTTAAAAAATCAGAGCTTCAAGATATCAACTATTGTAGTAGTTAAAGGGTCATAGGAAAAATGCCTCCCACATTTTCAAAGTGTGAACTCTTGGGTAGCATAGCATTTCTTTCATGAGCAAAATGCATTTAAAAGGATGCTAAAACTCCTGCAATCCCCAGGGTGTCTGGTCTTCAAAGGATCTAGTTTAAAATAGACTATCTGTAATACAGATATAAATTATGTGTCAGTATGATTGGCTACATCTTCCACATTTTGCAGGTTGTAGATATTTTTCCTTCCTTACCTACCATTGCATCAAGAAAAAAAAAAACTGTTGCTTGCTTAAGTGAGAAGATGCACACAGGTGGGCCAGGGCCCACAGTCCTCAATTTAAGGGTGCACTTCCATTTTCAATGCAATTAGCTGTCTAATTGAGCATCCAAATTTAGCAGTGCATTTGCATGTGCAATTAATTATGATTTAAAAGCACTCTGTGTTAATGGTTTCTTTTCCATTATCTACAAATGTAATTACCAAAGGATGGATTGAGTTTGGAAATCATTTGGGAATTTTTTTTCTTTTTCTTTTCTTTCTTTCTTTCTCTCTCTTTTGCATCCCCAGAGTGCGATTCTGTAAGGGGTAACTGCAGTCAGAGCATCAGGGCACCATACCCAGAGGTATGAGGCTGAAAAGGGAGGGTTTTAGGGAGAGGATCAGAATTGCTATTTTGAGTATTTGGTAATATTTTTCTTAGTTATTGGCATTCATTCAAAGTATAATCATCACATAATTTCACACAGGCAGAACCAAGATAAATTCTAGACTTTCAAAAACTGTATTTTAAAAAAAGAAAACTCATATTTAAAAAAAACTATAGGAGGAGACAATAATCTTAGTAATTTTTCATAAACCACATGGATTTCTTAATTAAAGAAAATAAAGATATGACCTTTAAAAAGTTGAGAAGAAATTAAAATTAGGAGCCATTAATAATTAACTAACAATGTTAATTAAATATCTCTGAAAACAGACACTGAAGAGAATATAAAATTTTTAAATAAGCAGAATAAGCTGAAAATTAAAATCTCCCCTTTTGTTTTCTAAGGAAAAGCATTAAGAATTTGGTAAAACTTAAACTTCTATAAATTTAAAGCTGATAGGTTTGCTGTGAAAAAAGAAAGTTCAAGAACTGTAACAGACTCCAAGTGTTTCCATCCCTGATCTCAAGGAGCTCAAAGACACTCAACAATGGAAGGCCACTCACTTGCTTGACTTCACCCCCACAGCCTGGTGAGTACAGGGCCTAGTTTGTTGGGAGTTACTGGAAGAGAAGAGATCTGTAGGAAACTCAGTGGCAGTTCAGAAATGAAAGGAAAAAGTTGGGAGATGGTACAAAAGAAAAAACATCCCTTAATCATTATGTTATTAATGTTTTAAATGTTTAAATTTCTTAAATAAACTAAATTGATTTAACTTTAAAATTATGTATTATTGAATTATCCATTAAAATTAAACAAAACCAATAAATAGTTAAAAATAAATTGTCTTAGTTGTTTAAACAATTTATATATATATATATATATATATATTGAGTCAACAGCATATGCACAATGTATATATGTAGAATATATATAAATTGTTTAAACAACTAAGAAAATTATTTTTTTAAAGGAAGAAAACCAAACAAAACAGTATAAGATATGAGTGAAAGTTTTTCTTTCCACTCAGATTCCTGATTCTTCTCACCAAAGTTGACCATAGTTAACATCCTTCATGTATTCATTCAGAAAAAAAATGTACTTTAACTTAGGATTTTACATGGTTTTTTTATATCATGTTATAACTAGTCTCTATTTTTGCTCCTGCTTTTGTTATTACAATAGCTTCCATTTCCTTGAATATCAAGACATTCAGCCCTACCTCATTATTTCTTATGGCTGCTTAATACTACTGAATCGATATATTTTTAATATTCTGTTATGATGAATATCTAAGTTTTTCTAGTTTGGTCCTTTGTACTCAATAATGTAAAGAACATTCATGCAACTATGGTGGCATACTTTTGTGTAACTAGAGGGAGAACAAATTTTTAGAAATGACAGATGATAGATGCATTTTAATTTTAAATCATTAGCAAATGCACTTTAAAATATGACAACATTCATCACCAGTAATAGTGTCTTGGAGGCTAAATTCCTCAACACTTTTAGCAATGTAGTACTGATATTTTAAAACTCTTCCCAAGGTAATAAGAGAAAGTATTATGTTTTGATTTGTATTTTTATTATTTTGGAATTTGATTATTTTCCACCTTGACCTTGACAGTTTCAATCCTTTTTTGTGAAAGGCTCATATGTTGGCCAGCTTTTTTGTTGCTGTGACAAAATAACTGAGAAAAATCAACTTAAAGAAAGAAAGATTTCTTTGTATACTCTGGATATTAGGGCTCTATCTGAAGTGTGAGGAGTAAAGATTTGTTCCCAGGGTGTAGGCTCCCTATTTACCTCTCTTATTGTTTCCAGAGTATACAAAGAACTCAAAAAATTAGACAATAAGAGAACAAACAACCCAATCAACAAATGGGCCAAGGACCTGAACAGACACTTCTCAGAGGAGGACATACAGTCAATCAACAAGTACATGAAAAAATGCTCACCATCTCTAGCAGTCAGAGAAATGCAAATCAAAACCACCCTAAGATACCATCTCACTCCAGTAAGATTGGCAGCCATTATGAAGTCAAACAACAACAAGTGCTGGCGAGGATGTGGGGAAAAGGGTACACTTGTACATTGCTGGTGGGACTGCAGATTGGTGCAGCCAATTTGGAAAGCAGTATGGAGATTTCTTGGAAAGCTGGGAATGGAACCACCATTTGACCCAGCTATTCCCCTTCTTGGTCTATTCCCTAAAGACCTAAAAAGAGAGTACTATAGGGATACTGCTACATCG
>NW_026000057.1:1093715-1119194 GCF_001458135.2 Marmota marmota marmota | reverse complement strand
TTTTTTTTTTTTTTTTTGTCTTTTTGTTGTTGTTGTTATGTTTGGGTTTTTTGTTTTGTTTTTTTTTTTTACTTCTTAAACATTTCTTCCTTTTGTGCATCTGATATACTGGATCTAGTAGGTTGCCCTTTCTGTATGCTGTGTTTATTTCCCATTCTGGTTTGGGCAGCTGGCTGGATGATGTCTCAAGCTCTGCAGGTGCTAAAATATCCTTGGTTTTGTGCTGCTCATTGCTTTTAAAAACTAATTTGGAAAAATGATTTAAGGTCTTAAAAAAAAAAAAGAGCTTTATCTAAAGAGGTTTTACATGTGTGTTACAAGGTGCCCTAAGAGTGTTGTTAGCCAAGAACAATCTGAAACCAAACTCAGACGAGTCTCCTTTTTCCCACAGAATATGACCACTGGCATATCGCTGAGAGATTTATTTTCTTTCAGAATAACAATTGATTGTGGAGAATGTCTCCATTAAAATACCGCGTACATTCCCACTCCCCACCTGGTATGGGCCCTGGGTCTTAATGTCTGCTTTTCCTCCCATGTCTGTAACGGATCTGAAAACAAATTTAAAAATTTTCGGGGATGGCAAATACTCCTCATGAAAAAATGACTTCTGAGCTCTGCTTATCCTTTCAGGATCCGGCTTTGTTTTCTCTTCTACTTTCTTTGGGTAATCTCTGCTTCATTGTCAATTATTTGATATTTTCCAAAGGGGTTCTTAAAGTATTCATTCCGCATTTTTAGTTGTAGGCTGTAGGAGGTTTGTTTGAATCCTTGGTTTTCTATTACTCTTATTGAAAGCTCCTATCTTTATGACATCCACCTTTGCACTGAGAGGGAGGTAGTGATTTTCTGCGCTTTTTCCAGTTTTTTGAGATTAAAGTTGACTTACTTTGTTTTGTTTTCTTTCTGGTTATCTGATTTAGGTGTTTGTCTCTTTGTTGTTATTTTGGCTATGGCCACTGGTTTCAATATGTAGTTAATTTAAAATAATACATTAATAAGAGTAATTTATTTTTTAACCTGAGTGGTTAAAAGGGACTCTCAGTTCAAAGCCAGACTCAGCAAAAAGTGAGGGGCTAAGCAACTCAGTGAGACCCTGTCTCTAAAGAAAATACAGAATAAGGCTGGGATGTGGCTCAGTGATCAAATGCATCTAAGTTCAATCCTGGTGCCAAATATATATATATATATATATATAAAATACATACGGTTGCCCCCGTATATATTATACTGGGGAAAATAAGGCAAACATTAATCCTTCCTACTAACAATGGGTCCTGAAGGAATTGACTGCTGTGCCCTAAACTTTCACCCTTTCCCATGGCTTAGGAGTCCTGGAAGGAGAAAAGCAACTAGTAAAACTCTAGGTAACAGTGGGTCCCAGAGGAAGAAGATAAACAATGAACTCAGGTCTGCTCTTTCATCCCTTCCCAGTCACAATAAGTTTTGGAATTATTTATAATAATTAATATAGTTATTTTATATATATATATATTAGGAGGAGCAGGCCCCAGGGATTTACCTTAGGGGTACTTGACCACTTAGCCACATCCCCAGCCCTACTTTTGTTTTATATATTTTTTATTTAGAGTCAGGGTGTCACTGAGTTGCTTAGCGCCTCGCCTACCATTGCTAAGGCTGGCTTTGAACTTGTGATCCTCCTGTCTCAGCCTCCCAAGCAGTTGGGATTTTAAGGGTGTACTACCGTGTTCAGTTAGGTTCGGACCTTTTTCAATTTTTTAACTGACTGCCCAAAACCCACAGATTCTGCTTCAGTCTCCAGTGATTAATTCACCCTCGTCGTGACCTATGAACCTCAGAGCCCTTCTGTAACCAGCAGCCATTCTGCACCCTGAAAATGAGCCCCTCTGATGCCTTACTAATTGACTCTGCTGCTGAACAAAGGAAAGTTTGCAGATCTGTTTGAGGTCCACTTCCATCTCCATTACTTGTGCTTACGGTTACATCTTTATGGCCACCTCTAATTTATTAATTCTCTACTTATATTATTTTGGGTTACTGATTGTGAACCATATGATTCATGCTTTGGGGAAGTACACATATTTACTTTTTTGCTTGATATTTAAACAGTTATTGTAACTATTACATAAAAAGATCATGTATGTTCAAAAGTTTCTTTTTTCTAAGGTTGGAGGTAAGTTTATGTTTCTTGAATTTATCATACAGTTGTGTGTTGAGGGCTCTTATATGCTGTGCTCCATCCTGGACTTCAAGAGAAGGGAAATCAACAAAACTGACAACATCACTGTCCTCTGTGGAATTGGCACTCAAGCAGAAGGGACAACTAACTCTGCAAGTAACTGCATTTTTAGTGATAATGTCTATGGACAAAAGCAAAACGGTGTGAAGGGATGGAGAGTGACAGAGGTGTGGCTATAAATAGAGTAATCAGTGCAAGTTCCCCTCAAAACACAGAAAAGACAGGACCCTGTGGAGGTCTCAGAGAACATTCCAGAAAAAATAAACAGCACATTATTAGATACAGTTCATAAGTTATGTCATTCAAATTCTCTATTCTTTAATATTATTGCTATTGGTATTATTGTTTTGGCTACTCTCAATTTCCCAGAAAGACATTTTGAAGATGTTTTTAAGATTTCTATTATGATCAGACTTTGTAAAATTTGCCTATATTTCAAAACAGGAATAAGTTGCTGTAGCTCTGAAACACAGGGTCATGTGTGTGCTGTAGGGTTCTTGTCTTAGGCACCTGCAGAATGAAGTCCAAAGACAACACAGGGTGAGGACTCAGTAGCAGATTTACTAGAAGCAAGAAAGGAAACTCCCCACAGCAGGGAGGGTCCCAGTGTCGTCCGTCCGTGGCTGTCTGTCTCAAGGTTTTTAATACTGTTTTGTTGAGGAACTAACCTTTCACTGGGGAGTCTCCCTTTATCGTTCTTTTCCTCTGACCCAGCTGAAGGTGTACATTTTAAATTTCTTCCCATAATAGGATGATTTGATGTGTTTGTTGACCTGAGTTTATCCTAAACTTGTTCCTTCAAACAAAAAAATCACCAGGATTCAAAACAACTCTTTGAGGTGGACTAATGTTGGGGTAGTCAAGGAAACTGGGGCAACAACAGAATGTATGGGTGTCTAAGCCTGAGTGGGGCCTTCCAGTCAGGCAGAGAAAAACAAACAAAGAAAACAAGTTCTGGCCTAGGGTCTTTTTTTTGTTGTTGTTTTGTTTTTTAAATCTTTTTTTTTTTTAGAGAGAGAGAGGTAGAGAGAGAGAGAGAGAGAATTTTTTTAATATTTATTTATTTTTTTTAGTTTTCGGTGGGCACAACATCTTTGTTTGTATGTGGTGCTGAGGATCGAACCCGGGCCGCACGCATGCCAGGCGAGCGCGCTACCGCTTAAGCCACATCCCCAGCCCCTGGCCTAGGGTTTTAATCTGGAGTGGGGGGATCCCATCCTCTGAGATCCCCATTTCTATCTCCAATCTCCTGCCTCAGCTATAAAATATCCTAGCTAATATTCCACTAGTCCTCAGAGTGTTTCTGGTTGAAGTAATTATATAGATGGCCTGGGGACTTGCTTCTGGTGTTGATGCAAGTCCCTTCAGCATTAATCTCTTCAGATTAGAGCTAACAGTTAGATCTTTGTCTGGCTACCACAAAGTGAAGTCAACCAGTTGACAAAGCCAGGGACACGTCTCCCAAGGATTCTTCTCGTTTAAGAGAAAGACAAAACTGGGAAATCATGATATTCGGGCAAGCAGTGGAGAAAGCCCCCAACAGCTACCAGGGAATAGTAAATCTCAAATATAAAAGTCGAACCAAAGAGAGCCTGTAAGGAAAACAGTGTCATGAAAGAGAAGGCCAAGATATATAACGAGAAGAACTAAGCCTCCAACAGTAGAGGAAAGGAATTAGGACTTAAATGTCCCAGTTATTATCCTCAGAGAAATCCATGGAGACATTGTGAATTGTGAACCATACAAGTTAAAAATATTGATAGGATACATGTCAGCAGAATATTTGAAACAGCTGGAAAACACTAGCAGATAAAAATCAAAGACATTCTGGAGAATTAGATAGAAAAGAATATACAACATATGATAATAACATTACTGACCTAGGACATTCATTGTTGTACCAATGCCCAACTAATAAGCATTACAGAAAGAAAAAAAAAAACAGAGGAAACAAGTTTATTTAACAAAAACAGAAGAAAATTTCCTTAGCTAGACACATACTGAGCAATATTATAGGGGCTTGCATGCTGTGCTGAAGAATTTGAAATTTATTACATTCTTTTTGGAATTCTCTAGTGTGGACACTGGAGACTATAGTCTACAGACTTTGATACTATATTTATTTATTGATTGATCTCTGTGTCTATCTATCTGCCATCTACTGTCTGTCTATATCTGTCTGTTTATTATGAGAACCAATGAATGCTTTTAAGCATCAGAGTAATGTAATTGATATTTCTTTTAGCTAACTATTTCCTATTAACAATGGATTATAGATAAAGAAAAAATTAAAAGTGTTTTAGGAGTTTAACCTTTACCAAATCCAATCATATTCTAAGTTTTTTTCTATAACACTTATATGGGTTGGCCAAGAATGTTATTATTCACATTTGATGGTTTTGATTCAGAGAAGTGCTTTAGCTCTTACATAACAGATCTGAGACTGAAGATCAGGTTTTTGAATTCTAATATTTCTTCCTCTTTCCTCTCTATTATTCTTTGTACTTTGGTGACATTTCACATGGATGTGGCACCTTTTCTGCAACAACTTCTTAGTCTGTAACTCATTTGGAAAATGTATCTTTGGTAAACCTAAGGACATGTCAAAAAACTGGTTTTCTCTTAGTTTTGGAAACACTGGTAGATGACATTTTCCAGACTCCTCATCTTTAGATGTTGCTATGAACTAATTTCTAGCCAATGGATTCTGAGAGGAAGCTGTTTATGCCTTTTCCAATCCTGGCACCTAGAACCTCTCACGCTCATTCCTCTTAGGCCATCTTGATCAGCCACAGAGGGAGCACATCAGAAGCCAAGTGCTGAAGATGGACAAGGGTTGAGATGGAAGGAGCCTGACTGGATTATCACTAGGAGGAGAGCTACATGAAGATCAGGACTCTTTCCTAGGAATTTGACACAAGAAATCACTTTCCATCACTTGGGGGAAGTTACAAGTAATAGTATGATTTTGTATAGTAATTATAGCTATTCATATTATATACTGTACCTATATATAGCTTAATGTGTAGAATGGCACCTACACACACAGGTGTATAGGTAGCAGCTAATTAAAGCAACAGGAAATTTAGAATTCATATATCAACAAGTTTCATCTTTTCATTGTCAAAAAAAAAAAAAAAAAGAGCCCAAAGCAAAAAGGATTTGGTTTACAAATGACTTTTGTGTCTTTGATTATTGTTTCCTAGAATGAGTCACTTAGTCTTTCTGAGCATCAACCCTTCAGGAATACAATGCTTACTTCACAATCTATGTAAGATAAAATAATAATACTATTCAAGTTTTTAAAAACCTCTCTCACAGTTGTGCCTGGCACAAAGTTGGACCTCAGTATATTTTTTTTTACAGCTCTGCATGTTGCTACATAAAGTCGCCCAAGACCAAAAACGCCATAGTAAGAATGCAAGAAAAATACATCTGCATTCACGATGTCCTGGTTTCATATGGCTCAACACCTCCCGTGTTTTCCAAAACCTGAAGTGAATCACAAAGGCATCTGTTTGTTCACTGTAGCTCAGTATCTTGCCTAAATTAGGTTAAAACTTTAATTTTCTAAAACAAATGAAGTGTAAATCTACAAATTGAAAAAAATCCATACCTTAATAAACTATATTTTATTTGGATATACTTTCCTTTCCTGTTTACACTCCAAGGGCCTCTTAGAATACAGCCAAATTGGAATTCTTAATTGTAAGTAGCCATTTGAAATTGCTTAATCAATGCTGACTTTCAAGCAAATGCATAGACAAACTTCATTATCACAGCACTTTCTAAATGAATTCTTAAGTGTATCATGTAATTTTCTTTTAGATTTCTCCAGATAATGCCAATAAAATGGATTAAAAATAGGTCTAAGTACCTTAAACACATTTTCTTGTAAGTAAAGAATTTATTTCTTACAAAATATTTACCCTGGATAAGTCCAAGCTCCTTAACAGTCTCTTAAGAACCTTATACCACCCACAAAGTGAGGGCTAACTGTGGCAGTGCTTGACTACATCTGATTGAAAGATGGTTTACTATTTTATTTATAAAACAATTGCAAATTTTTCAAATTCATCTTGGAGTGGCAAATATTTTAGGTGCACTTCTTTCACAAAGTGTATTTTTGTACTTGCCACTAATCTGATAAAAGACCATCAGACTGAGTTTTAAAATGACAATTATAATTCCTTTCCTGCTATCATCATTCTGGGGCAAATAATATACTAGATGTTAATATATCATTTTTTAAAACTTTAGTTTTATAATGAAAGGATCTGGATTTTATATCCAAGTGACATCTTTTGTGTAGTTTTCTAATGATCTTTCTATCTCGTTGGGTTTGTTGTTTCTATACAGTTAACTGGTAAGGTTTTGAACAGGGCTGTATTAGCTGGGTGAGGTTTCCCTTGTCTACCTGAGTAAAACAAGAATACTATGTTTTCTCAATCAGTCATGTTTTCCTTTATAAAAATAAAACCTTTTACTGGAATAAATTAGATCAAACACTCATTTAAAACTAGGGAAATCCTTTATTTCACTATGTCACTGGGCTTGAGAAAAAACACATTTCCTAAAGCTTTCAATTAGTAATCAAAACCTTTTTAAAACATATGTATCTTATAATTTAAGTTAGACACTTCAGGGCAACCCCAGAATCTAATTTCTTTCAGCATCTTTATATTTTCATTAAAAATTCCAATCCTTGGTGATGTAAATAAGATTACTCTGCAGATAATTGTCTAAAAAAAAAAAAAAAAACCAAATAAAAAAATAGCATAGTTGAATCACATGAAGGTGCTATGGTTTGAATGCAGACCGTGTTTCTCCAAAGGTCCCTGTGTTAAAGGCTCTGTCTTTAGCGGGGCAGTTTTGATAGGTACTGTGAATCTTTAAATGGTGGGGCCTCTTGGGAGGCCTTTAAGCACACACCCATTGGGGGTGTGTCCTTCAGTCCCTCAGTCTTTCTCTGCTTTGTGACTTGTAACTTAACCAGTTGCTCTGACACATGCTTTGCCATTGTCATCTGCTACTCCCATTGAGGTCAAAACCACAGGTGGCCCAACCTTGGATTTGAACCTAAGTACACATTTTCTCTTTTTATTGCCTCAGGTATTTCACTGTAGTAAAAAGATGGCTAATAGAGAAGTTTAAAGGCTTTCTTCACTTGATAAGTATCAGGAAGCAGCTGAAGACTGAAATTTTAGGTGAGAAGCATTGTGACTGGGTTGCAGTTTTTAGTTTTAACTGCTGTGAAACTTGCAGTTGGCGATTTTCTCAGTTTTCTTCCATCTGCTCAGCATTGTTAGTGCTATTCTATCCTCATACCTGTTTTAAGAAGTACTTCTAACCTCAGTTTTTGCATCTCTGTGTTTTGTTGGTTAAGCAAAATGTGAAGAGGGTGTATGAAGGTAGCAAAAAACAAGACAAGGAAAAAGGGATCTGTTAGGCTGCAATCATATTAAAAATGATAAGAAAGCAGTATGGAGATTTCTTTGAAATCTGGGAATGGAATCACCATTTGACCCAGCTATCCCTCTCCTCGGAATATACCCAAAGGACTTAAAAATAGCATACTACATGGACACAGCCACATTAATGTTTATAGCAGCACAATTCACAATATCTAGACTGTGGAGCCAACCTAGATGCCCTTCAGTGGATGAATGGATAAAAAAATGTGGCATATATACACAATGGAATTTTACTCAGCAATAAAAGAGAATAAAATCATGGCATTTGCAGGTAAATGATGACTTTGGAGAAGATAATGCTAAGCGAAGTTAGCCAATCCCAAAGAAAAACACATGCCTAATGTTTTCTCTGATATAAGGAGGCTGACTCATAGTGGGGTAGGAAGTGGGAACATGGGAGGAATAGATGAATTCTAGATAGGGCAGAGGGGTAGGAGGGAAAGGGAGGGGGCAGGAGATTAGCAAGGATGGTGGAATGTGATGGACATCATTATCCAAAGTACATGTATGAAGACACGAATTGGGTATCAACATACTTTATATATAAACAGAGATATGAAAAATTATGGTATGTATGTATAATAAGAATTATAATGCAACAGAAAAACCCCAAAGTACATGTATAAAGACATGAATTGGCATGAACATACTTTATATATAAAGATATGAAAAAATTGTGCTCTATATGTATAATAAGAATTGTAATGCATTCTGCTGTCATGTCATGTATTTAAAAAAATAAAGTCAATTAAATAAAAAAAGAGAACATAGAAACAGATATAATGTATAATTAAGTAAAGAAAGGTCAAAGGTAAAATAAATAAATAACTTCAAGTTACCAAATATATATGAAATATCTGTATATGCACATAATAGATTAATAAAATTTGGAAAATTTTGTCAAAAAATAAAAAATAAAAATGATACTTAAATATAAATTTAAATGTAATGTAAGGAAATATTATTGATGGGGGAAAAAAAAACAACAGGGAAATATAGTGGAATACCAAATAGATAGGAAAATAGAAAACAAAAGCAATATGGCAGCCATAAATCCAACTATATTAATAACAACATTAAATGTGAATTGATCAACAATGGATCCAATGCTAGAAATTATCAGACTGAATAATAAATAAGATTCAATTCTAAAAAAAAAAAATGAAATAAAGGAAAAGAAAAGGAGACAAGGAAAATTTAGGGACTTTTTATCATGTATATCTTAGTCCTTTTAGACAGTGTGGTGTTTTAGTCAGCTTTTTCTCTCCTGTGACTTCAAAAAACCCGAAAGGAAAAATTTTAGAGGAGGAAAGTTTGTTTGGGTCTCTCGGTTTCGAGGTTCCTGTTCATACAACACCAGTTCCATTGCTCTGGGCCCAAGTTGAGGCAGAATGTCATGTGGAAGAGGAAAGCAGCTCAGGATGTGGCCATCAGGAAGGAGAGAGAGACTAAGCTTGTCTCACAGGGGATAAAATGCATATCACAAAAGCATGATCCCCATGACCAACCTCCTCCAGCCTTGCCCCACCTGCCTGCAGTTACCTCCCAGTCAGTCCTGTCAAGGGATTAATGTTCCCATTAGTTAAGACCTAATCATCTCACCTCTGAACTTTCTTTCATTGTTTCACACATGAGCATTGGGTGGGGGGGGCACCTTGTTTCTAAACCATAACATGAAAAACAACATACCTCCTATTTCATACACATTTTCACCTATACCTTCCTTTTTTTGATCCATAGCAACAAGAAAAATATCTTTATCATGTAACATATCTACATTTTTACAGCATGAAAAAAACATGATTGGTTCATAGCAACATAATTTTCTATTCTATCTTTCCTATAAGCAAACCACATCTTTGTTTTGTTTCTGAAGTTTTCTATTTACTGTCTTCTCCTTAAAATTTTTGCTGTGATTTGCTTATCCTGGTTGTTTACACACTGAATTCTTCCTTAACAACATTCTTATATTTTGAAATTTTCAAAATCTCCTTTTTGACTTTCAGCAAGAATACTAGTTTAATAATGTTGGAATTATAATATATTGGTAATGTTAAAGTATGACTTTATAGGTTAAAATAAATTATACATTTTTAAAAAGAAAACACTGGATTTCCTACAGTACTAATTGTAAAATCTACACTGGTAGCATTTTGGGTATTAGTATTCAGGTAGTATTCCCTTGAAGCTCAAGAGATATTTGGGCTATCTCCAGTTGGAAGTTAATTTTTTAAAATATCTCATATTCATACAAGTGAAACTATCACTGCCTTGTAGGAATTCAAATGTATAAATACAACCTTGAAATTAGCTTAATTTTTTCTTTTTTAAAAAAATTCTCCTTCTGGAAAAACATGGCTTAACCCACATGCATGGTATTAAATGTGGATGAAAGTTAGTAACCGTATTATTCTTGTTATTAAGGTCTTTAATTCATTGGAATTTTCCATTCTTTTTTAAGAGCAAAAACTCTGAGAGAAGATTCTATTGAAATTTTAAGCTTCTTGTAGTAATAGAGATACAAATGTCACCCTTAATAGTTGATTTGTGATTAATGGATAACATATTAAATGATTTTATTGTGATATTTATTTGGGTATAGTCATTTTCCTCCACATTCTAGAACAGGCATAGCTGACCATCAAACAGATGAGCCTAGCACTTTGCTGGATTCAATAACTATTAAGTCAATCAATTGCTCTTCTGATGCTCAGCCTTCCCAAGAAGGCTTTGAAATATTCATTCCACTCCTTTAAAGTCATTCACAAGAGGCTGGCTATTTTTATGTCCTATTTCAAAAAGGTACCTAGGTAGAGAGAAGCTGACTTTTGGCAACTTAATAGTAAATCCCACAAGCATAAAAGAAAACTACTTGTTAGATCAGCACTATGCATCAGACTCCGGCCATGGAAATCCATTCTCTTCAGAGTTTTATTCTCTTCTTCCAATTTTTATGGTTTGAACTTCTTGTGCTGCCACCCATGTTTCTATAAATGGAATTGAATCACATTATGATTGTCATCAAGGACAAGTGGGGATGACCTGGAGAATGTAGGTGGTTGATGGGTATGTAGGATGGATGGGTGGCATATGCCCTCAGGTCAAATAAGACTGCTATCAGTTGGCCCCCAAGTGCTTTTGATAATTAAAATGGTGTTTTGTGATCATTTCAGTCTTAGTAAATATTTTCTACATTCCAATTTAAAGTCATTTTTGTGCCCAAATATGTTCCTGGGTCCCAATTGCTTGGGGTCCTGTTATTTTGAATTATGATACAGAACAGTGAGGGAAGAAATAAGAATTTTTCTATTTCATTATAGGGCACTGGTTATATGACTACTGACATGAAAATAAACTACTTCTCAGTGCTTTAAAACTAGAACACAGTAAATAATACTATCAGTGTGATTTATTTATGTCTAGACCTTCAAAGATGGGGGTTTCTACTAGATGCTTTAAAGATTTAAGGTTTATCTTAGTTTTAGTGAGAAATGGAATTTTTAGATCATTAGGTTGGAACTGTTTTAAAGGTCTCAATGATTTGCCAAACATCATCAAGCAGCAGTAGGACACCGTAGAGATCTCTGGCCATTCTGTAAGGACAACAGAGAGATGGGGTGATGGACAGGGAGAAGAAGAAGGGAAGGGAGTCAGGAAGATGCAGGATGGAAGACGGCAAAGAAGACAGGAAGGAAGGAAGGGTGGGGAAGTAGGAAATGGGAAAGGAGGGAGGTTAAACATGGACGAAGCCGCTCCATTTTCTTTTTTAAATATTCATTTTTTGGTTGTAGTTGGACACAATACCTTTATTCCATTTATTTATTTTTATGAGGTGCTGAGGATCCAGCCAGGGTCTGGTGCATGGTAGGCGAGTGCTCTACTGCTGAGCCACAACTCCAGCCCCAAAGCAGCTCCATTTTCTCATCTGTGAGTTTAACATTGAGCTTGAATGCATTCTCAGAGGATAAGGTTCCATAAGCTTGGAAGGGCAAAACCTATAAGAGCAAAACATTTTTCCCTCACCTCTTCACTTTCCAAGTAGGCAGTTGTTCATATCCTGCTCCATGGAATAAGACGACACCAGTTCAGTTATCCCTAAGGTAAAGACAGAACCTCTAGATTCAACATCATTTTTCCTCCCAAGCACTTGATCTTCCTACTTGCACATCTGCCCTCTTTCCAAACGCCACTTGATTCAGTGACACAGCCAAAATGGCCTCATCCACATTAGGTCGGCTTTTGAAAGAGTCAGATGAGAAGAAAAAAATCAAGCACATTCATTCCGAATTTCCTTTTAGGGGAGACAGACTGACGAAAATTCATCAGTAAAGAGGACCAGTATTTAGGGTAATGAAGTTTGTGCTGAATGATGATTTATAAGTGTGTTCAAAGAAAGCTTCATATTAACCTGAGGTACTGATCTGGGCTTTTGGTCCAATGAGGAATTGAGTTCATTGGAAAGTTTCAGGAAATGCATCCTCTCCAAAATACCATTATACTTGGAAGTTAACAGCCTAAAACTGTTGCACATCTCAAGCTGTTTGCTGAATCTGGAAGCTTTGTGATGCAGATTAAACCCTTGGTGGCTTCCTACACCCCCACTGTTTTCTCTATTAGGAAGCAAAGATTCCCATATGTTTCCTTGTAAGACAGAATGACTCAGTCATTCTATATTTAATGCACCCCTTGGATAGCTGCTTTAGATTTTATATGCTGGTACAAGAACACAGCAATCAACTGTGACACCGTCTGTTGATGAAATGAAGAGAATGGCCCTGGAGACAGCAAGTTTTATGTTCTGGTTGAAATATGTAAGAAAATCTGAACCCGTCCAATCCTCTTATTTGCCAATATCTTTCAAATGGACTCCTGGCTCCAGCATTAACCCTAATCAAATGATAAAAGTGTTGAGATTGTCTGGATTGATACCGAGGCCAGATGCAAGGTGCTCATCTTCTAATACTCCGCAGCAACCAGTGACAAACTGATGAGAATTCATGGTGGGCACTGAAAGGCAGAAGAATTATGTTTCCTCAAGATGAGGCCTGTCAACATTACCTACTACCATATTCTTTCCTCTATGGACTGTACCTTCAATACATGTAGGGAAACTTTCCCTGGGGTACATGGTATGTAGTTGAAATGAGAAAAAATGCACTTACCTCTTTCCATTTGGATACTTGAATGTGTATGTTCTTTATTGATAGGTTTTAGCACCATTTATCCAGTCAGAAGTTTTGGTTCTTGCCCTAAACCTTAGAACCGCTGTTTTTTTCTATTTGTTCTAGTTAGTTATACATGACCATAGAATGCATTTTGACACATCATACTTACATGGAGTTTAATTCTCATTCGTCTCGTTGTGCATGACGTAGAGTTACACAGGCCATGTAATCATATAAGCACGCAGGATAATAATGTCTGATTTATTCTACTATCATTCCTACCCCCTTGTCCTTTCCTTTCTTTTCACTCTCCTCTGTCTAGTTCTAAATACCTCTGTAGAATCACTATTTTTATCATTAATCCAAGTTCACTAAGTCCTATAGATTTAACCTTCCAAATATTTCTTATTTCTGTCTCTTTATATATGAATTCTTTAATTTAGTCCCATAGTTCTGCTTGCATTATGGTAATAGGTTCATAATTAATCATCAACACCCAGGGTCCCCTTCTTCTTATCCTGCTAAATGCCTGTACAAACTGGTATTGAGATAGGGATTTAGAATAAAGAGAGAGAAATAAGGAATCTTAAAGGAAATGTCCACAAGCCATTGAGATACAGAAAGTACAGTGGTAAATCTTGAACAACATGCCCTTGGCCCATGCCCTTATAAAATGAGGGAAATATACAAATTCAGGGAAAACTGCATGAAATTGTACAGCTCCACCCTGGCTCCACTTCCAGTCTGGCCCCTGATATAGCCCTTCTATAGATATTGGGCCCTCAGCCCAAGTCAGGGTGCTTCTCACTCTGGAGATAGCCCACATTCTCCCTTGACTCTGTATTTTCTTCCTAAATCAACCTCTGACTATGCCCTTGTCTGCCTCGAGCTGAAATTCTTTTCTATCACAATTGCCAAGGACCTGCCTGGTCCTGATTTGAGTTCCCCTTCTCCTGTGGGAACTCCTCAGACCCTTCCCCAGAGACATCTTTTCTCCCATGACAGTATCACAGTCAGACATTGCACTAAACACAGTTAAATGGATTTTTAACCATATTTAAGACTACTATTTGTTTAGTCAAGATTAAGGCAGGAGGATTGCAAGTTCAAAGCCAGCCTCAGCAAAAGTGGCATTAAGCAACTCAGACCCTGTCTCTAAATAAAAAAAATACAAAATAGGGCTGGGGATGTGGCTCAGTAGTCGAGTGCCCCTGAGTTCAATCCCCAGTACCTGCCCTCCCCCTGCCACCCCCCAAAAAAGATTATCGCAATAAGGAAAAGAGAGTGAACTCTAATCTTGAGTGTTTTTAGTTTTATCCAAGGGGTGCATTAAATATAGAATGACTGAGTCATTCTGTCTTACAATTTGATGTTTGTTTGCTGATTGTTTTTACACAAAAGAAAAGTAGACTTTCCTCCCATCATAATGACAGAAGATAATTTCACAACTTGGAGCAAAGAGCCTCTTAGTTAGGCTCCTACCCTCTGGTGGAAGGTGAGAGATGGAGGCACTGTATTCTCCACAATTACATTTCAAAGAGATAGCGTTTGGGTCCTTGAAAAAGACATTCTCAGGGTTGTAAAACTGGCACAGGCTCTTAAGGAGATTTATACACATTCTAAAGTGGCAAAAAAAAAATACAATTACTACATTGTTAAAGTAAAGGCTCTAAGAGAAGATCTGAGGCCTAGAGTCTGTAGCTGAGTTAGCTTTCTGTCACTGTGACAAACACCTGAGACGAGGAACTTTATAAAGAAATAAGGTTTATTTTGGCTCATAGTTTTAGAGGTTTAGTCAACACAGTCAATTGGTCCAGTTGCTTCTGGGCCTTTGGAGAGCCAACACTACCATATGGGGCCATATTGTGGAGTAAAGCTGCTACCTCATGGTCAAGAAATGAAAAAGAAAGAGGAAGAGGAGGGGCTTTGGTCCTACTATATGGGTCTCCACCTTTATGCCCCCACACATGCTATTCTTTCTATTGGGGATACTTTTCCTGCCTTTTTACCTACTGAGCTCATATTCCATCTTTGATACCACTTGTATGAAGCTCATCCCAAATGAACATATTCACTCTTTCATTGACCACAGGCTACCTGTTATATAGTCCCAGCTTGAACTGATCAGATTGTATTATTCATGGATGTTTCTCTCAGGGCTAGGCAGGAATGGTAAGACATTGTATATATTTCATATTATTTTCCTGGCAGCCATATTAGGGTCAATTACCTTTTAAAAGACTCCTTTAATATTTTTCATCTAAATTAAGGATTGAGAAAGGATTTAAAATGTCACAAGAATGAAGTCATGAAATTCCCTAGCCCAGGGGAAACATGAAGCAGAGCATTGCAGTTGCCAGGTTTTGCCAACTCTCTGATGCCATAGAGACAGGAAAGAGCCCCAGTAAGTCTGTCCCTGCTTATCGAAATCCTCCCCCTGGAATCTATAGCTCAAGTGAGCAAGGGACAGTCAACAACCAGGGCTAACATTGTGTTTGCAACAACCAACCTGCTGCAGCCCCCTTGTCATTCTTTCTGATCTATAAAATCAGACCCTAGGGTACCATTTTGTACATTAAGTGTCAACTTGCTTTTAGGTTGACAAGGTTCAGGTTTGTTTTGTTTAATTTTTTACAAATGGAGCTCTTAAATTTCCTCAATGGGAGTAAATCACCATCTTTTGAGAGTAGTTTTTAAAAATAATAACCAAGTGTCATTTTGAACTATATTTAAATAAAGAACATGATAAAGCCAATTTTATAAAACCTGTAAGAAGTATTTTCTCCTGGAATTTTAAAAATGAGCTCTCAAAGTATAAAGCAAAAAACGTATCATTGAAATGAAGACCTAGTTTCAAGGACAACACTGACTTAGGTAAATGAGATTGATGTGTTTACTCACTAGTTAGTGTTAATACTCCCCTGAAGTTTACATAGCACATCTGGTTAGGACTATGTTCACTATGAGTTCTTAGTAAATATATGTTGACTAAATATTTTGCAATGCTCCCATTGTTTAAGGCACCATGGAAAAATAGGGATTAGGTCCCCTGGTTCACTTAGTTTCAGACACACAGCAAGGTGAAATCCTGCTCCACTGTGATAATGAATCCATTAGTCAGACTTGTAAATGTTCAGGCCCTTTTCCACTAAACAGCTGCTGTACACCTGCCAATGAATGAACCTCATTCATTGAGTGTGCTTAGTTCAATTTAAAGTTGCATTCATACCTGTGAACATGAATTATTTAAATCCCCAAAGTCTTTGGCAGAAAAAAGACATTCTTTAAAAATTCTTCCAAAGATAACTGAAATCTGGCTTACAAGTTAACTCCACAGAGGGAGAAATATATTGGGTCATGACTATTTTATAAAAAATAAAATTGGAAAACTGAAGAATTTACATTTTTGTTGAATATAATTTATATAGCATGAAATACCAAAATCTTAAGAGTACATGTCCAAGGTTTTGGCAAATGCATGCATTAGTATAATTTGTACCTCTACCAGGTACAGAATATTTTCATTACAAGAAATTCTTTCATACCAGTTAAAACCCAACCAAGGAAAACCTTCTAGATTCACTTTGCCTGTGTTAAAACTTCATGTGAGTGACATTTTACAATAAGTCCCTTGTTAAATCTCTCTTCTTTCAGCCAAATGGTTTTGGGAAATTTCCCAATGTTAATATCAAGATTGACATATGTTGCTGCCTATATTATTAGTTTTTTGCTTTTTATTTCTTAGTAGTATTTAATTGTATGATTACATCACATTTTGTTTATCTAGACCCATTTTTTGAAAGGGGTGGGCTATTCTTGACTGTTTCTTGGATGGAACTATAATGAATAAATCTGCTATAAAAATGATTGTACCCTTGAGTCCAACTCAACTCAGTTGTTGAGTGGTAGGGAAAGCATATGCTGAACTCCCCAAGAAATTAATTGACTATTATCCAAAATTGTTTTGCTATTTGACCTACCCAGAAGGAACGAGTGAGAATTCTAGTTGCTCTACAACTTCTCTAACAATTGGTGTTATAAAGTTTTGTCATTGTAACCATTTGTGCTGGTGTGCAGTAGATTCCCATTGTGGTTTTGATTTGCATTTCCTAAATAATAAATGATATTCAGTACTTTTCCCATGCTTATTGGTCATTTGTGTGTATGTTCACTGGTAAAAGAGCCATCAAGTCTTCTGTCCATTGGGTTATCTTTTTATTTTTGGTCTTGTAAGAAGATATATATATATATATATATATATATATATATATATATATATATATATATATATATATACACACACACACACACACATTCATTCTTGGGGAAAAATCTTTTGTCAAACATTTGGGTTCAGAATATTTTCTCTAGTCTCAGGCTAGCTGATTTAATGGTGAATTTTCATGAGCACAAGCTTTAGTTTTGATGAAGGTCAGTTTATCAATTTTTTCTTTTATGGTTAATGCTTTCTGAGTTGGTTGAGAAATCTTTTTTCAACCAAAGTAGTGAAGATTCATTCTCCTGTGTTATCTTCTAGAAGTCTTACGGTGTTAACTTTAGATTTAAGTCTATAATCCGTCTCAAATTGCTTTTCATTTATAATGTGAGATGTTCCTTTCTTTGTAAATAAGAACATACGATTCTTTAAGCACTATTTGTTGAAAAGATTTTTGACTTCTCCATTGAATTGCTTTGGTTTTCTTGCTTAAAACCCTTTGCTCTTACATATGCAGGTCTATCTCCACACTCTTCAGATGGCTGAAAGCTATTGCCCAGAATCCATGTAAGGCCTGGGATGTCTTATAGGATTTCACTCAGATTTCCTCTTAACCCCTATGCCTCTGGAGCTATGTGGGCTGTTTCTCTGGGCTCTCTTGGTCTTCCTCCTGTGAATGTCTGTCATCACTCAAAGTTAGGGTGAGGCTTAGAGTTTCTGCAGAAGGTGTCTCAGGGTTCTTTCTTGCCATTCTATCTAATCAGGCTCCTATGCATGTGCTTTTTTAAGCTAGGCTCCATTCTAAATGATGGGCAGCTGCTGTCTCCTATTTGGCATAAGCCTGGAGTGTGGGAGGGTTCCTTTCAATTCCTTTGCTCTTCCTTCAGTCTACAGCAGGCTGGGGGCAGTTGTACCTAAGAAAATTCTTCTACTTCTCAGGCCTTTCCAGCAATATTTCTAAAGAGTACTCACTGAAGTCCTGGGTTCTGATAGAGGGTTGGCAGGGAGTATAGATTCCCCCTGTGTATGGGACCCTCAGAGTTTCTAAATTTTTAGACTGAGCTATTCACCCTTTAAAAAATCCTTGCAAGTCCACTGTATTTTTTCTTACTCTATGACAGCTTCTTCTTCCCCTGCTATTCTCCCGAATATAAAAAGAAAGGTCCATTGGTTCCACCTCCCAGAAGAGGACTCTGCATTGTTCATATTTCAATTCATTATGTTACTTTGAGACTTTAAGCCTTTTGTGGGTTTAAAATAATCATGATTTTTTTAAAGATTGTCTTTTTCTCGTTTTGTGGATGATCTACTTCATTGAAATTAAAAATATGATATGGAGTATTCTTCTCCATCAGCAAGTGTTTCCAAACCAAAGAAAATGTTCCTGCACTTAGTTTTCCAAAATTGACACAGTAAGCATGTAGTAAAGTTTGATGCCACTAAGCCAGCAGCTCTGTGCACCAAATAGAAAGCATTTTACAGGATTTTCAGCAGTGTGTTGAAGTACTTGTATACCCATAAAGCTTTCTTTTAATCATGAGATCACTGATCTCTCATATCCTCAAAACATCAGTGTAGAATGAGAAATGTCCAGCAAGGCAGCTTGACTTCTGAGTTGCATTAACACCACTCCTTGTTACAGACATGATTTTATATCTCAGGATCTACTGGCTCAGGAGTCACAACATTTACACAGTCCCAATAATTAAACTCTGAGAATGGGTTTTATCAAAAATTGTAGTGTTGATATATTGACACGGAGCAAAGTGAATGGTGGGGTCAGAGTTGAACAAGGGGATAACACTCTCATCTGCCCGAGGAGTCAATGGACAATTTTGTTTCATTATGTTACTTTGAGAATTTGGATTTTTTTATGGATTTAAAATAATCATTTTTTAAAAGAGATATTTAAAAAAAAAGAAATGAGTATATGCTCAGTATTTAGAAATATGAGGAAATAGATGAATGTGTTAGAATTTTTGGTAGTGATTGTCATCTGACAGCTGGACTCAGGCATGGGGCAGGGGACCACTTTTGTTCCAGCCATAAGATGTTATGTATTATTTGCCTCATGAAAAATTATGTACACAGATTATTTTCATAAAAAAATAAGAGACACATTATTTAATAGAGCAAAATAATCTCTATTTGTGGGTCCTATGGACCACTCTAAAGTTATCTTTTCTCCCTGATGCATTTTATGCCAAAACATAATTTCTCAATTTTGAATATTAGTGAGATGTGAGTGCTTTCATTTTAAGTAGGGGGAGGAAAACCATCTGCAGGAAGAAAAAATTCTCACAATTAGGCTGAAACATGATTTTTTTTTTTTTAAGAATACCAGCTCCCAAGTTTAGATAATCACAGCAACAGATTGCTCCAAATAAATGGCCTTCTCTTTCTAATGCCCAGCACAGGTGGAAACACCATTAAGGGCAACATTGGAGGGGACATAAGTCATAAAGCTGGCTGAGAAGGCACACGCAGAGGAATGGCATAGGATGCTTGGAGAAAATGAGAAAAGAAAGGAAAAGGTAGAGTCGTAAGTTGGAGACCTTTCTAGCATCTTGGGGGTACTGCCAGCTGTGATGAAGCCCTGTGCCTCCCCCACCTCAAAGTTTTAGACCAAAGAATGGTACCATACTTCTTTTAAAAATATTTTCGACTTTTATTGGATCACAGAGAAATGTCTTTGAGAGAAGAGTAATACTTTTTGAGCCATTACTTTGAACTAAATCATCTCAAGAAATAAGAAAGGATTTGAAATAAAATTCCCTTTATTTTTTTCTCACCTCTTACTGCCTGAGGCATGAAAACTGCAGCCGGTTAGAGCCACATGTTTGTTTTTCAAGATTTTAAAAAGCAAATTAAGTAGTATTTTTGTACCTACTGGCTCCAACTTTTTGTTTTCCCTCCGAGTAGTCCACAGATTTTTACTTAAACATGGAGATCTTCTAGAGTTGGTACAATAAAAGTGGTCCTGGTGATGTGGAATTTTCTCAAACTTTCTAAGAGGAATTAACACATTGTGAACTTGAGTATACTTTCTCAGGGGCAGATAGTATCTGGAAGTTCTTATTTTAAATCATCCTTCAGGTCATTTGGCATAATTAAATGGGAGTCCCAGATATCCCTGTCCCTTTCCCACTTAAAAGATATAAAAAAGTAAAAACAGACCCTAATCTATGGATGTAGAGAAGGTGGGGTTTTTTTTCTTTCTTTTTTGATGTGTAAATTGTTCTGTTCACTTGAGTCCAAGGTTGAATGTCTGATTTTCACATAAAAAAATGTTAGCTCTGCTCAGAGAAAAACGATTTGAGTCATTGAGCTGCTACTGCATGTGCAGGCTCAAATTTCAGTGCCACTGACATCAAGCTCACAAGAGGAGACTGTGTACAAACACACAAGATTTATAATTACCAAGGAACTACAAGCATGCACCCTCAGGACAAGCCAAACAAGAAGCCAGAGTCTTTCTGCAGAGGTCACTCAAGGAGCAGTGACTTCCAACAGAGAGCAAGAACTCAGATGCTCAGGGCAGCTGAGGCTGTGGTAGTGAAACTGGAGTTTTGAGATGATACTATCCCTGTTTGGCCAATTTTCTTCTGGATTCTTGACTCATAAAATTTGAAGAATGAAACCCACAAACAACAACAGAAGGGAAGAAATGTAAATAGAGCAGGATTTATTTGAGCAAGAAGAAAGTTCCTACCCTGTGGGAGGGGGGCCTGATAGCAGAAAATCCCATTTTTGTGTGCCAGCTTAGGAGCTTATATATGGTTCTTGGTAGAGCATGGAGCAAAATCTATGTTAAACAGGGGTTGAAAACGGCATCAAAACTATTAATCAAAATCTATGTAAAACAGGCATTGAGAATAGCACCAAGGCTTTTGAGTTTAATTTTTACTATGGACTTCCATCTGAGTTCCATTCCACCTCCCACTCCCCCACTTTCATTTTCTCACCTCTGGGACACAGGAGGGAGCAAAGGAGGAGTTCTCACAGGTGAGCTTCAAGGTCTTTTACATTTGAAATAGGCTTTGATAGCACCCATTAATATTTCTACAGATTGGCCTGCAGGTATGATTTCTGCATTTGAACAATTGGAGCCCAACACTTCTGATTGCTGACCATTGACTATCCTTATTAAGTAGGCCAGTACAAGCCTGGAAATGTACAAATCCAATCTTCAGTCAAGGAACCCTTTTCCAGGGAGCAACACATGAGCTTTCCTGGTTGTGTGTGCTTGTGATCTCCTTTATCCTTGCTGCCGCTAAGACTACATCTCCTTCTTTTCTCGGTTGTATGAGTGCTATCAATATAGTTATCTTCCACTTGGTGACTCTTTTCCAAAGGCTTTGCAAAATGGATTCACCAGAGACTGCAAGATGGTAGAATAGAGGGAAGAGGCACTTGCTCTGCTGTTTGAAATTGAAATGACAGGAATATGGCTTCATAATGAGGTGGATGACTGAAGAAAACCATTACAAATCAGTATCTGTCAGAAATTCAGAGAAACCCAGAGATTCTGGTGCAGTGAATGGAGAATATAAGGAAATACACCTGAGCTTGGCAGCAGCTGAGGTGTGTCAATCAAAGGGGGAGAGAAACAAGAAGATAGATTTGGCCCATAAACACCTGTGGAGGGCAGTCTGTACTTGGCTGATACAGCGACTGCACAGTGAGATGCTGTTTAAATATGCTCAGTGTTTCTCAGCTTCTAAGTGAAGACCTGAGGTGGAGATCCAGCTCCAGTAGCTTGTTCCTATGGGAACCCAAGTCCTTGGCAAATACTTCTGCTCTGTCTCAGCCAGTGCTCTATTTGTGACCTAAAGCACACTTGGTAAATTGTGATCCCAAAATGGTTACAGAGAATGTGGATCCAGGGGACTGAAGACAGAGGTATAGAGGGGAGTGCAAGTCGCTTTCCCTTTGAGACTTGTGATGTGAACAACCAGCTGAAAAGGAAGAGAAATTGACCAGTGGGGCATGATTACTTTGAGACAGGAGAAGGCAACACGATATGCTTTTGAACTCTGCAGCAGGACTGACCAGCCAAAAAGGATCAAGAGAAATTGATCTCGTGGGCAGGATTGACCTTGAAGACAGAGACTTGGAAATTCATGTTTAGTGGTGGGTGAGCTACAGGAACCCTTCCAAGCACCACATACTGAGAGTGGTCTGTCACCCTGCCCTAAAAGTAGAACTATAGGAAGATGCTAGAAACTCAGTCGCCCATCTGAGATGGACTCAGCCCTAAGGGTGCAAGGATTTAACTGCTCTGAGGTAGATACCCAAACAAAGGTACAGAGTTCCATTTACAGCTCAACCCAGCAGCTGCAAGTTACTAAATAAATCTTTGCACTGCTTGCAACTAGGAAGGACTGCAATCTGAGACATCTGGACAAAACTCCAATAGAAAATAATTCTAGTACCACCCCGCTCCCCGTACTGTCCAGCAGAGAAACTGAAAGCATCTCAACCACTTCCAATCCACTCCAGCAGGCAAAGTGGTGAAAATCACAAAAGGAATTTGGGTTTATTATCACACAGCCCTTTCTCTAAGAGGTGAATGCATAGTCCAAGAAGTAGGGACAGAATAGAAAATAAATACTCAACTTCAGCTACATCAATGGAAAAATTCAAGCATTTTTAAATTAATTTTTTTTCTTTTTCTTTTGTTGTAATCAACATTTTTTAGTTATTATTCTAGCTCTGTTTGCAGTTGATTCATGTGTATACGTATACATATACACGAGTGTTTCTTTTTTATTTTATTATTTCTTTTCCTTTTATTATCTTTTTTTTCTATTTCATTTTCTTTTTCTAAGAGGTACTGATTTTTTTTTCTGGTGTTGTTTTGTTTTTAAATATATTTTTTTTAATTGTAATTGGATGCCATATCTTTATTTTATTTATTTTTATGTGGTGCTGAGGATTGAACCCAGTTCCTCACATGTGCTAGGCAAGCGTTCTACCACTGAGCTACAACCCTGGCCCTGGTTTTTTTTTTGTTTTTAATGTTGGGATAGTGGTGTTCCTTTGTTCTGCTTGTATTTGCTTGTTTTATTACTCTTTTTTTTTTTTTCACCTCACCCTCTCATAGCAGAATACCTTGTTTTCTCCTCTTCTTTAGTTCCTCCCTCTTTAGGGCCTTCATTCACTATCTTGCTTCAAATTTTCTTCCCCTCACCTTTTGAACAATCCAACCTTCCCTCTGCCTTCATTCCCCAACTTCTTTACTCTTAATGAACTATGTTTTTAACATCCATGTTGAAATGTTAAAGTGATTGATGGAGTGGAGCCCTTTGAGGAATGGAGTAAGGTAGCTCTGAGGAAGCTACACTATCATAGCAGCTCCCCAAGTGTGAATCAAAACAGCATTCAGCACTAGCAAATGGGATTTCAAAGCTGAAAAGAGCAAAGAACTCTTTCACTTGAGACAGGTGATCTGAGCTCTGGGATAAGGAACCAGGCTCACATGAGGAGTAGTGAACTGAGACCAATTAAATTCAGACCAAATCTGGTGATCCTCGAGTCATCCTGTCCAAGACTAGAAAGGATTGGAAGATAGGCTGAGGCATTTGACTCTCTCTCACCTCAGCACATGGTGTGATACTCACAGAAAGAGGGACATGTCAGAGCTGGCTAGCCAAAAAGGGAGTGAAACCCTACAATGAAACTCTCATACAGACTCCCCTAACAAGTTTTTCCACTTTGGGTCAGAGCTGAGAATAAACGTCCTGTGTATGTAGAATGTTTAGACCCAATACAATATTAATGAGTGATTGCAACACTCCTCTTTTACCAATAGATAGGTCATCCAGACATAACCTAAATAAAGACTCTTCAGAACTAAAAAATACAATTAATCAGAAGGACCTAAAAGATATCTATAGAAAGTTTCATTGATCAACAGATTAATTTTCTTCTCAGCTACACATCAAACCCTCTCTAAAATAGAATATATTTCAGGACACAAAACAAGTCTTAGCAAATACAAAAATTAGCATTCATTGGATCCTATAAACTATAATAGAATAAATTAAAAATCAATGAGAAGATTAAAAAACATAAGATTAAATAATACACTTTTAAATGAGGAATGAGTCATAGAAGAAATCAGGAGAAATCAAAAAATTCTTAGAAGCAAATGAGAACAGAAAGATACAACATATCAAAATCTCTGGGATAGTGCCACAGGCCATTTTAGAGGAAAGTTTGTAGCACTTAATGCCTACATTAAAAAAAAAGAAAGATTCCAGATAAATAATCTAATGTTATACACTATAAATGGAAGAACAAACTAAATCAAATTCAGTAGAAGATAGGAAGTAATTAAGATCAGAGCCAAAATTAATAAAATTGAGTTAAAAATACAAAGGATTAATGAAACAAAATAGTTGGTTCTTTAGCAGGATAAATAAGATTGATAAACTCTTATCAAATTAAGCAAAGGAAAGAGAGAGAGAGACTCAAATCAACAAAATTGGAGAGGAAAAGGCGATATCACCACAGAAACTTCTAAAATCTAGAGGATCATGAGAAACTATTTTGAAAATTTATACTCCAATACACTGGAAAATCTAGAAGACATTGACAAATTTCTACACACATATGACCTAACCAACCATGAGGATATAGAAAACATAATCAAACCAAAATCAAGTAATGTGATTGAAGCAAAAATTAAAAGCCTTCCAACAAAGATAAACTCAGGACCACAAGTATCCTAGTCATCTTCTACCAGACCTTTAGAGAAGAACAAATATCAATCATCCTCAAATTATTCTATGAAAATAAAGAGAAGGAAAACTCCCAAATTTATTTTAAGAAGTCAATATCACTCTGATTCCAAAGTCAGACAAAGATACATCAAGGAAAAAAAAAAAAACTATAGACCAGTATTCCTGAAGAAAATAACTGCAAAATTCCTTCTTTATGAAAATTGCATTCAAAAGCACAGTAAGAAGATAGTACATCATGATCAAGTAGATTTCATCCCAGGGATGCAAGGTTGGTTCAATATATGCAAATTAATAAATGTAATTTACCAATCACATAGAATTGAGAACAAGAATTACACGATCATCTCGATAGATGTAGAAAAAGCCTTCTACAAAATTCCCAGCACCCATTCATGTTAAAATTATCGATAAGCTAAGGATAGAAGGAACTCATCGCAACATTATAAAGCTATATATAAAAATCCAAAGCCAATAACATATGAATGGAAAAGAGACTGAAAGCATTTCCTCTCAAATCAGGAACAAGAAAAGGAAGAGCAATCAGGCAAGAGAACAAAATTAAAGGATAAAAATAGAAAAAAGAAAAAGAAGGCAAATTATCTCTGTTTTCTGATATATGACCTGGTATCTAGAAGACCCCCCCCCCCCCCCCCCA
>NW_026000057.1:1050028-1093698 GCF_001458135.2 Marmota marmota marmota | reverse complement strand
CTTCCCCCCCCCCCCCCCCCAAAAAAAAACCTCACCAGAAGACATTGAAATCTCATAAATTCAGTTAAGTAGCAGAACACAAGATCAGAATATAAAATTCAATAACTTTTCTATTCTTGAGTATTGAACCTGCTGAGAAAGAAATCAAGAAAACTATCACTTTCCCAAAAATCCTCAAAAAAATTGGAAATAATCTAAGAGCTTGAAATACTTCTACAATAAAAACTACAGAACACTGAAGAATAAATTTAAGAAGATCTGAGGCCTCCCATGTACTTAGATAGACAGAACTAATATTATCAAAATGGCTGTAATACCAAAAGCATTATCCAGATTTGATACAATCTCCATCAAAATACCTACAACATTCTTCACAGAACTAGATTACACATAACTGTCCTAAAATTCACTTGGAAGAAAAAAGACCCAGAATAGCCAAACAATACTGAGCAAAAGGAACAAGGCTGGTGGTGTCACAAAACCTGGTCTCAAATTATTTTGCAGTGCTATAGTAAAACAACTATAGCATTGAATTGACATCAGCATCAAAACAGACAAGAAGACCAGGAAAAAAGAACAGGAGACACACAGATAAATCCATATACTTATAATCATTTCATACTTGACAAAAGTGCCAATTATTAGAGAAAAGATAGCCTTTTAAAAAATGATGCTGGGGAAATTGGATATCCATATGCAGAATAATAACACTAGATCTATATCTTTCACCCTGCACAAAAGTCAACTCAAAATGGATCAAAAATCTAAGAATTAGACCAAAACCTTTACAACTTCTAGAAGAAAACATGGGATCAACGTTTCAACGTATTGGCACAGGCACCAACTCCTTAATAAGACCCCTAAAGCTAAGAAATTATAACCAAGAATGAATAAATTGGACAGCATCCAGTTAAAAAACTTCTGCAGAGCAAAGGAAATGACTAAGAAAATGAAGAAAAAGACTAAATAACGGAGAAAAAAAATTTGCCAACTATTCCTAAAATAGGGAATTAATATTCAGAGCATATAAATAGCTCAAAACATTCAACACCTTAAAAAATCCAATCAATAAATGGGCAAAAGAACTAAAGAGACATTTCTTGATAGAAGAAATACAAATGGCCAACAAATAAATGAAAGTATGGTCAACATTTCTCACAAACAGGAAAATGGAAATCAAAACTACTTTGAGATTTCATTTTACTCCAGCTACACATCAAGAATACAAATAATATGTATACCTGTACATTGTTGGTGGAACTACAAATTAGCACAACCACTTTAGAAAGCAGTATAGGAATTTCTCAAAATACCAGGAATGGAACCATCATATGACCTGGCTATTTCACTCCTTAGTATTTATCCAAAAGAACTAAAATCAGCATACTATAGTGATACAATGTTTATAGCAGTGCAATTCACAAGAGCCAAGTTACAGAACGGACTCAGGTGTCCATCAAAAGATGGCTAGATAAAGAAAACGTGGTATGTTACATTAACACTGGAGTTTTACTCTGCCATAAAGAAGAATGAAATTATAGCATTTGCTGGTAAATAGATGAATCCAGAGAATATCTTGCGAAGTGAAATAAACAAGACTCTCAAAGTCAAGGAAGACATGTTTTCAGGGGGAAACTTATGCAAAATAAGAGGGAAAAAAGAAGGGAATGCCATGAAAATAGAAGAGAGGATCATGGAGTAGAGAGGTGATGGAAGGGGAGGGGACAATGGGAAAGGCAGGAACTGCAGTCACAAGTGAACCAAAATATGATACGTACATTTATGAGTATACTCCAGTAAATTTCATCTTTATGTCTATGTGTAAGGCATGAATTAAAAAGCAGTAAATAACTAGAAGGAAGACCAATAGAAGAGAGATAGGTAGAGGTAAAAAGGATACTGAAAAGGGTAAAGGGTACTGAAATAGAGCAAATTATATTCCATGTATGATTATGTCAAAATGAATAATGCACTAATAAAAATATATTTTTAAAAACTTACATTTCTCATTCTGTGAACAGTGAAACTTTCCCTTCAAGTTTTATTCACAGCCTATTCATCTTTAATTTGTTCTTTTATATATACATCACAGTAGAGAGAGAGAGAGAGAGTGTGTGTGTGTGTGTGTGTGTATATATATATGTGTGTGTGTGTGTATATATATATATATATATACATATATATATATATATATATATATATAATTAGGATCCCGTTCTTGTGCTTATACATGATGCATGATGTGGAGTTTCATTCTGGTGTATTCATATATGAACATAGGAAAGTTATGTGTGGTTCATTCCACTGTCTCTTTAATGTCATTTTTCAATTCATGTGCTTATTAGAATATTGCTAATACCAGCAGAGGGTTCTTGGTCTGCTCAAATAACAAGAATAACAGGCAGATCAAGAAAAGGTTGGATTCCAGGAAGGGGGCTAAGAATATATGTGTGGGAATAATAACTTTATAAAATGCAGTTGGTCTTTTGGGGAAATGATTGAGATGCCTGCTTCATACCTTGAACTAAAGTAAGTATCAAATTATTTCAAAATAAAAATGAAACCAAAACCTACCTGGAGGAAAGCTACATAGACTTGCATTTGGGCTGGGGAAAGTCTTTCTAAGTGAGATGCCAATGGCTAAGAATCATAATAAAATACTATATAGATTTGACTGCCATTATATGGACATTAAAAACTTTTGTAAAAAATGTCACAAGTGTACTTGATAATGTACCCTGGGTCTTTGAGTGCCCATATTTCTTTTTGAAGGTAGTAGGCTACTGGTTAACGCCACTCCGGCCTCTATCTACTCACATGAACATGGACCCCCTAGAAAAGTTGAAGATGTGGCTGAAACCCAGAGAGGAGTCTTAGGTAGAACTGCTCATCTCCTACTCCCTCACCTCTGAACTCAGGTTCATTTACCTACCCAACTAAAAACCTGGAGGTAAAGGAGAGAATTGTGTTGTCAACTCACCCTCTCACCCAGTCGTGATCACATCAAGAAGCCTGATTGCAGATAGTCTAGAAGCAGCTAGACAGAAGGCTAGTCAGTCTCAGACAGAAATACAGGATGCTGGCAGTTCGAGAAAGGCAGGAAGCCCTGATGTACTCCAATCTGATTAATAATTTAAAAGTCTTAACTATTAGTGGACAGAGGCCTCTTAATGTGCCCTCTGATCAATTCAACTCGCCATTGTAGTGGAGGATGGGAAGATGGAGAAGGACAGAAAATGGTCAGATGATACTTAAATGTGTAAGCTGAGGCATGATCAGTCTTTCTTATGGGCAGAAACAAAATATGAGAATAAAATTCCTATTCAACAATAAGGTGTCCTTAAAATATGTGTATTATTTGATTAAAAGACTTGTATCTTAAAGGAGTAACTGAAAGTAGGCAAAAAGATTTATCTCAGGGATACTTATTGAAGAGATAGTTTATAACAAGGTATAAAATAACTAAGGTGCAATGATAGGAAAAAGACTTAGAAAATATAGTATATTAAAATGATATACTGCTATATGGCTATTAAAGTGAGGTTTACAATACATCAGGTAAAAATGACATAAAATATTATCTACAATGTAAACTCGTTTTGTATTTTAGAAATGCACATGCCAAAAAATGGAAAATCTAAAAAAAAATCCGCAGTGATTAAGCAAATAATATTACTATGTATGGCTTTAATTGTTTTTTCTTTGTTGAACTCTGATAATTATAATTATGCAAATTGGACTCAAACATATCTTCCCAACCCTGCAGAAATACCCTTAAGCCCTAAGACTCAGCACCACTGGACTCAAAGATATTTTGTTAGACCACTGTGCTCAAAAGGACTTGTAGGTTTATGTGATGGGGAAAGGATTAGACATCTGAGTCTCTCTCTCTCTCTCTCTCTCTCTCTCTCTCTCTCTCTCTCTGTGTGTGTGTGTGTGTGTGTGTGTGTGTGTGTGTGTGTTCAGGAAACAGGGAACTCTTCTATTGGGACTCAATTGTTTTCATGAAGCTATTAATAGAAGCAACCCTAAGAATTCCTGGGCTGGGTAGCCAGGTATCATGAGCTGTCTGTGGGCTGTGTGTGGACTACATTGCACATAGTAGCCTAAAGAGGGGATAAGTCTGGCATTGGTGAATTTCCCCCTCAAGCTATGCCAGAGATCCCACACAGCACCTGAGACCTGCCAAGACCTGGGTATGACCTGCCAAGATGTCAATCAACCTGCTGACTGCAAGACAACACAAAGCCAGACTCTGCCCTTGAAACCATATCCCTACCTTTGATGTCCTTGATATAAATAAAGCAAGCCTGGGCTCCAGTTTGCCCGTCCCACCCCTGTGGTTCTTTCGCCGTTCTATTTTTCTTAGATTTTTTTTTTTTTTGTAGCCAGCCCATTCCACCAAGGGGAACCTCATTTCCGCAGCTTGTGCTGGACACAGATGAGAGCCAGGCTAATGCTCCTCTAATCTAACCTCTTCATTTCAGTTTTCAGGAAATATTTCACCCTTTTTTTTAATTATTGCATTTTTTTAAATTGCAGGGTTTTCTTACATTGGTGCTGGGTGCTGAGATTTGCCCCTAGGCTTACAGTGTGTCAAAGGTAAGGGGACCATAGCTCACAAACTAATAGTTTGAAGGGGCTCAAAACCAAGCTGGTGATAACTGTTTATACAAATTCTTGTGTCTACTTTGTTCTGTTTTTGCATATCTTTCTCAGTAACCTCGCTGGAAGAGGTGGCACTGGTGGCCAGAATTTCTGTTCTGAATCCCATTTGAAGTGTAAGTGGCATTGCCTTTAAGAGGTTGTACAGTAAAGTGGTTTCAAGGACCATGGAGTCATACAAATGTGAACAACAGGCAGGTGTGATGAGACCTGTGACTATAGATGATTGACGTAAGAAGCCCTAGGCTAAGCTGAGTATTTCATGGAATCCCAAAATGACCTCCAAAACTCATCAAAATTTGAAATGTCACAAAGAACTCAGGCACTCTTAAAGAGTATTAGTAATGTCTGGGGTCATGCTTACTTGATAATTCTTCCCAGACTATAGCTGCCTTCACATTGAGAGTGAGATGCTAGAATTCCCCTGCAGATTGCTTACAACCAGTCTCTCTGTGAATCTTGGTTTCCTTTTCAAACACCAATCATCATTTCTGTTTGATTGAATTTACCATGTATGATTGCTCAGACATTAAAACAAAATCAACCAGAGTAACAATTTTGTTTTTAAGTTATATGGGGAAACAGCTGTACCAAAAAGATCAAATTATTAGGCCTTGAGGAAAGTGATGGTGGGAAGAAAATGAGAAGTAATTTTGTCCTTGCTCTAATGGAGAACAATCTGTGCAGCACTTAAGGTCAGAAGAACATAAAAACTTTCCCCAGTATGAGCCCCAAATGAGAGATTTATGCACCGAATAGGGCGCTTGCCTTCTCCCATACGAGGGGGGGAGAATGATGGGGATGGTCACAACACAGGAAGACAGCATCCAGGAGGAAAAAGTGGGAGGTCAGAGGGCAACGGACAAAGTCCAGAGCTCAGAGTGAAAGTATTGGGATATCCTTCTTCACTCACTTTTGGGGATAAACTTCTACTAATTCAATTATGTCACCTCCTTTAGGAGACTCTTTTCAAGCCTAAACCTCGTAAGAATATATACCTGTCAGTGTTAGAGAGAGAAACTGGTTCAAATTCTTCCTCTAGTATTAAATTACATATGAACTTGTATAGATTGGCTTTCTTGGAGAGGGAGTTCTAGTTTGAAAAGGAAGAGAAATATTAAACAGGAAAGATGTAATCAACCAAGTATTCCAAAACATATATAATAGACCAATACATCATGTTATTATAAATGTAAATTATTGTTCCTTCTCCCTCTTTATTCCCTCTGAAGCAGAATTCTGGGAGTGAGAATGAGCAGGGTGCATTAGTTTCTAAGTCCTCCAGGTAAATTTAGTATATGGTAAAGTTTGTGAGCCACCGCAGTAGACAAAGATAACTTTATAAAAGTGGTAGTCAAGCTGGGTATAGCAGTAGATGCCTATAATCCCAGCAGCTCTGAAGCTAAGGCAGGAGGATTGTGAGTTCAAAGCTAGCCTCAGCAACTTAGTGAAACACTAAGCAACTAAGTGAGTCCCTGTCTCAAAATAAAGCATAAAAAGAGCTGGGGATATGGTTCAGTTGTTAAGCACTCCTGGGTTCAGTCCCTAGTACCAAAATGAATGAATGAATGAATGAATGAATGAATAAGTAAATAAATAAAAGAGGTAGTCAAAAACATGGTATGATAACTGAAGGAAGTGAAGAAAAATGGGCAGGGCCCATCTCTTGCCCATCTCCTATAGGAGTCCCCTTAATAGGTAGGCCCTTCAAGCCTACCCTCTCACTCCCTACCCTGTTCTTTTTGAGTAGCTCTGCAACGTGGAAAACTTGGTGTTGTGACATCCAGGGTTCTACAGTACACATTATAGACCCAAAAGGTTTCCTCTGATGTTGTACTTTTGCATTTGCAAAGCATGGCCAATGGCAAGGAACCCCTAAGGTGGTCAACTTGTGGGAATTTGTTGGCCAGGCAACAGATTCTGTTAGCCATCCTAGCAATCATTTCCAGAGACTTTAATCATTTCTGGAATCAAAGATTATTCTACTGCCCCAATTTAGAGCAAATAAGCAATCATCAAGTTCATTTTTGTTATCTAATGGCACAGCCAACACTTACATCCTTGCTTTATTGATTTAATACTTGAGCTACTGTACTGAAAAAAATCATACAAATTTTCTTTAAAATGTTGCTTTTCTAGAGATTTGTTCTTCAAACTATCTCTTTAAGGTCCAGTCAGTGGCCTTTACTCTGTTGTACTTCAAGGCCTCTAGCTGCCCATGGCCAACCAGAGGTACCTATTAGGTCCAATGTTGTGTTTCAGATACTAGTACAGATTTCTTCAATGACATCTAAGCAGTCAAGCTTGTGGAGAGTTCATCTCATGGAGTTACACAATTCACTAAAGGCAGTCATGGACCCTAAGGAACATCAGAACATCCCCTGGGCTGCAGGAGTTGAGTCCGACATTCAAGAGTTGGAAAGATAAGTCAAGTGCATTTTATATAGAGAAGCTAAAATTAAACCATAGTATCAGAGACCAAAAATGCTTTTTATCCTGGGATCATCACCCAGAATTCCCTTCAGGAATAGGGAGAAAAGCACTCTGATTCATGTAGCTATAAAAAGGAATTCGTTTATTGGGAGGTGGGGGGTCTGATATACAGCAAGGAGGTCAGAAGCAAACTGTATTGTCCCTGATGTACTTGCTAGCTCAGGGCGACCTGTGGAAAGGGTGTCTTTTTTTAGCTAAAGTAAATTACACTGCCTGTCTTTGTCTTTTCATGATTTGAAGTGACATTCTATTAAAGGTGTTCCTGACATAAACAGGATTTTGTGGTAATGGGAGAATTAAACAAGAATTATGCTTGGCTGGTAACCTTGAGCCTAATAGTCTTTAAGAATAACACAACAGTCTTTCTTTCTTTTTTTTTTTTTAATAGTGTGATCTATTCCCACAAGCAGCAACTTTTTAAGAGTTGAAAAATTATAAATCAGTACCGATGTTTCCCACCACATTTATTTACTACCATCTGTTCAGAGACTTTGTTAATGATGAGAATTTGGTAGTAGGTCAAATTAATGGAAGTTCCATGTTAACCATGACCTTCATACTTTGCTAATAAGAAAGTAGTGACCAAATCGCCTTGCCTTTGTAGCTTAATGATGAGAACATAATATCATTTGTTAGCAAGCAAGGACAGCCAAGTAAACTATGTGAAGAAACAACCATGATGTATTCCAAAGCTTTCAAGCTTCCGGCTCACCTGACACCTAAGAGTTGTAATGCAATGCCATCTACACAGGCTCGATTCTTGACTAACGGGAGAAGGATGAAATGAGAAGATGAGTACACAAGGTCATATATCAAATCAATAATCAATATAAATGAGGCAAGCAGCTATACTCAGCAGAGGTAGTATTGCAATTCTATTGTAGTGAGTTAGGCCAAATAACTAGTTTCAAGTTAGTAGAATAACTCACATCAGTCCTGGAGTCAATATCACTAACGCCTTCTTAACCAATAGAAAGCAGGCTCTGAGGGGTTCAGAGACTTGCCTAATATTAGATGACTAAGACCACACCCACTCTTGGGTCTCTCTGGGTGGTGTCCATCCAGTCATGACTGTGGCTTGCCTGAATAGCTCAGAGGTAAAAGCTCTCTGATGTCAAACTTAGAAGTTTTACACCCTTACTGCTCAAAATGTGACCTGCCTGAACCACAGCCTCATGTCTCCTGGGAGTTAGTTACTGAGTCAGAATCTTCATTTTAACAACATCCCTAGATGAACATGAAAATATATATTCAAGTTTTACAACCTATAATGCTGCCTGAACTTTTGGCTTAGTAGGAAGGAATGGGAATTCCTAGAGATGCATTCTTAAGCCCTTTTGATATATGGAATACTCTAAGAATCTGACAAAAAACTGGGGACCCACTCCTGAAAATGAATTATGCAAAGTGATAACAAATTTACATTTATTTTCTGAGAGCTAAAGCCTAAATTCCATGTATGGGCAGCCTAATTAGGTGTAGATACCAGGTTAAAAATGCTTTTGAGACATGACTAAGAGAGTGGAGAAATCAAAACCAGTATTAAAAGTTTGGAAAAGTAAAAATACAATAGCAAAAGCAAAAAATACACTTTTTCCATTAGCAGCACAGATACTATCAAAGTTGAGTTACATATGCATTCCTAGAACCTGGCAGGAAATTTTATTTAAGTAACCTATATAGACATGAGGGAGTCCTCTTTAATTATTTCTCTTAACTCACTTCTCACAATAGACTTATTAGTAGTTAATTGAAGTTTTAGTCCTACTAAACTTTGGATGTTACATGTTCTTTAAAGGTCCATGTGTTCAAGCCAAGGTCATGAGTCTGGTGCTGTTGGGAGGTGGTTCAGCTGTGGAGAGCAGTATCTTGTGGGACATTAGAAGTGTTCCCTTGAAGGGGACTGTGGGACCATGGTTTCTTCTTTTGTCTCTTGATTCCTGACCAGGAAATGAGCTGTTCTGCTCTGCCACATGCAATTACCATGATGTGCTATCTTGGTATGAGGTTAAAAACTGTGAGTCTGCCTGATGTTCAACTGGAACCTCCCAAACTGAGACAAAATTAACCTTTTTCTCTTTCAGAAGTTAATCATCTCCCATACTTTTTCTTTCACTCTGGAAAAAGAGTAACACCAATCTCAAAGAAAAAGATCTTTGATCTTTGTTTCTAAGAGAACATAGGAATACCTCATTCCTTGGGACGCTTAAGTACAGTTTCAAATATGTTTTCAAAAACTTCATTTCAATAACTTCATAACTATTTAGATAGCTATAAACTTGAATATTCCAAAATTTTGTCTTTCATAACTATGGATTCTGAAGCAAAATTTTAAAAAAGTTTTTTTTTAATCAACTAGACGCTTCAAGATCACTTAGGGAAATTTCAAAAAAAACCACAAATTCACTATGGATTGAGTATCTAATTTATGCTTTTCTTCCTGTCCTTAGATTTGGAAGGTAGTCCTATGCTTATTGTGAAAAGATTCATTTCTTTGCTAACCAGATTACCTCTCAAGTCACCTGGAAGTAGTTTTGTCCAGATGGTGACATCAAAATAGGTTATCATCCATTCTCCCTCTTCAATACAGTCTTGATCTTGCTGGAGTCTTTACTAGAGCCTTTAGTGTTACTTGGTATTTAGTAGTACTTTTTCTTCTCCATTATTACAAATGCAAATCCTGTTGTTCGGAATTTTGCTAACATTTCCTCTCTTCTTCAGTGTCTGTACCCTTAGGACAGGACTCATTATCAGTGTAGTTTCATATTGCTTTGAGTTCCTCATGCAAATTTATTTACAAAATTCAGAATAATCATGAAACAGTTGCAGTTTAACAAAAGTACTACAAAAAATAAATCCTTCTAAGTTTATGGAGAACTAAAACCACAACTATTTATTTTGTTTACATCTACATAACAGCTTAGACTTTGTTTAATAACAAATTTGATAAAATAAATAAATTATGCGAATAACTAGAAACTAGTAAGTAAATTTTAGCAAAACTGAAACATCTGCAAAGGATGCATATCAGGCAACTACAAAATTATACCACTAATATAAACTTTTATTTTCTTTGTGTTTCCTTTAGTTTTAAATCCAACAACTCATTTCAAAGTCAAAGATACTAATTGTATTTAATAAATTATCATTTGAGGAATGAGCCAACATTTGAATGGACTAAACTATTACACCACCAAATTTACTGTTTTTTTCCCACTATTTTGAAAGTTAAATACAAATTGAAATTTCTAGCAAACACAAAGAAAAATAAATTGAAGCAAGAATTGAGGCAAGATCAGTTTCCTCATCTTCACAGTCAGAGTGCTATGTAATTGTTTATTCCAATCTATTTAAATGCAAAACTCTGCAGGACCAGACCAGTAAAAACAATGCCAACCTGTCCCAAGCTGGTATGAATAAATCTGAACTCTGTAGAAATGAGAGTTACCCACCTAACCAAGGTCACCAAATGAACTTCTCTGTAGAGCACTCATTTAAGAATACATACAAAATATCCTAAATGGGATTTTACATGTGTATCATTTTAAAAAATGATAATCTGAGCAATTGCTTAAAATTTAGAGCAAAAAAAAAAAAATTCCTTTAGGGAGGCGTCCTTACCCAGTCAGTGTCCACACATGGGAATCCTGAGGCAGAGGATGAACCAGTTGCAGAAAGGCAGAGAGAGGGCTGAGGCTGTGGCTCAGCAGTAGAGTGCCTGCCTAGCACATGCGAGGCACTGGGTTTGATCCTCAGCACCACATAAAAATAAAAACAAATGAAAGTAAAGGTATTGTGTCCAACTACAACTAAAAAAGTATTAAAAGAAAAGAAAGAAAGGCAGAAAGGTTCTTGGTTTTATTATCTCTGCATTCTCCTCAGAGAGTGAACTTCCTTGAAGTCTTCACTGGGAACTTTCATCCCTCGTTCTAGGTGTCACTGCTTTCAGATATTCAATCCTTTGAGCCTATATTATGTTTGTTGTTAGAAATAAAATAAAGGTGATTAAGAAATGAAGGGAATTCTTAGAGGTGATTGGGTTCTGCTGAGAAATGGTGTCCTCTCGGAAAACTAAGTTATTTCACACGGGAAGTTGGAAGCCCCACCAGAGGCCCAGGAGTCTTGATTTCATCACGGGGACAAGGGCTCTCCTTCCTCTCACCTTTCCTGGCTCAGACACTAGAAGGCCTCTTTGTGAGGGTAAAGAGCTCTTCTGCTTAGCAAACCACTCTCTCTTAGCAAACAAAACGTCTCTTCTGGAATGGCATATACCCTCTCAAAAAGCCATCCAACTGAAAAGCTGAGAATGGTATCTTGTGGCCCTTTAGAGGAAGGCTGTGGGTGCCCGCTCACTGTCTGTTTGTAGGGAGAGATGCTTGGCTGTCCAGATTCCGAACATGCAAGGCACTGAAGAATCAGGGCCAAGGGATCAGCAAAGACAACAACGATTTAAAAGTGTACTGTCTCTGGTTTGCTGTTTTGAATTAAGTACTTCAGAGACAGTGTGACATTTTTTGATGCCACAGTGTGGATAACAGGTCTGTGGTTTTCACTCTTTAACAATCTCTGAGACACCAAGAGTTTACAATATATTAAAAAGAACAGATTTCTTTTCAGATGAAATGTTTGAAGCGATGCTATTAATAATGCTGTGTATAACAGCTGCTTTCATTTATTCATAAACACTGCACAAACATCTTACTTGTCAAAAGGAAAGGATTTTCTCTTACTATAAAAAGATAATTAATTCAGGCTGGATACACTTAATGGTGCATTTGCCATCTGGGCAGAACAAACAAAACACTAGAATAGAATTGTGCGAAGGAAAAATATCAAAATAGGGCACAAAAATATATACTTAAACTTTATTTTGATTTCTGGAATAACAAATAATTTCCCCTCCTGAGTATTACACTCATGCTTATTTAAAAAGAAATATAAAAGGCAGGACGGTGTAGAAAAATACACAGCTGAACTTGGGCACAATTTCAGGTCATTTCTTTCTTTTTTACTGTATACATCAGTGACAAAAGTAAACAATTTCTGAGGCTCCATACGTCTTCTCCTCTGTGCCCAAGAGAGATAGACAATCTTACTGAATAAAATAACATAGATAAAAGTGTTTTGTGAACTTTAAAGAATCACAAATGACTATTGGCCGGGTCCTTAGAGAGAAGAACCCACAGACATGTTGGGGGCTTTGACTTAACAGTTGAACTCAGGAATCTGAGCTTGTCTGATAACCACGATCTGGAAAACCTTTGAAAACACTGGTGCTTGTCCTGCAGGACTGTCACCAGGCTGACCCTCTCACTTCACCCTCAGAAGGCCAGCTGTCTCTTCTTCAGAAACTCAGCTTCCTGCTTATGCTCTCCATGAAACCACCCACTTTGTCCCTTCTGAGCCTCCGCAAGGCCAAACTCTGATTATATGCAGTGTCATTGTGCTTCTAGAACTTTCTCTGCCTGGCCACATCTTGGCTCTGTCCAGCTCCCTCTTTAACTTAGCAGAACACTGTCCTCATGCTCTTGAGCCTTCTCCTCTACCCTTTCTCCTGATGAGAAGAATTGGCTTCCCTTATAGCAAACCGTTCTCAGTGAAGAGTGATGTAAAAAGTCCTTCTTTCAAGAAGTCTTCCCTGTGGCAAAATCTGGAGCAAAGACCAATTCTGAAGGTCCCCAGAACCTCACAAATTAACCCTGAGGACTCTCACGTCCAGTGTGCCGTGAACACTAGGGTGGATGGAGAACGAGTCATTACTTGTGAGGTTGCTTTCCATTAAGAAATTTATTAAATGACTGCAGTGATGGGACTCGTGTGAGATGACGCTCTTAGACATGATTTAATGAAGCTGAGATTAAGTGGTGAGATTTTTTTACTCTTCAATTCTTCCCTTGACAGTAGAAAATTCTGCCTCCATTTTTTTTTTCTATGCATGTCAGAATAAGAGTCCTATTTGTTTGGGGATGTGTAGCAGAGCCTGTGACACCAGTAGATACTGAGCTTGCCAGATGTCCCTTTCAATCCTTTCTCCTGCCCTGGACATTCTAGACTTCCTTTCATAGAACAGGCAGCAACCCAGCAAACACTCAGCTGGTTAGGTTGATAACGTGACTTTCCTGATGAAATGGAGACGCCATGGGGGCTTTTTCACAGCTATAACTGTATCCCTGTTAGAGTCTGTAAATAAGTCAAAATAACACCTGGCATTTTGTCAGGGGAATGTTAAAGTTCGTAAACAAGTCTGGATGGTGCCTGGCAAAATGCCAGAGGGAGTGGTTTGAGAAGTAACAAAAGCGAGCCATTAGGTGTAGAGATTCCTGATTGGTTGACTGATGTATCTAGTTTATGCTAATTAGATAAGCTGTGTGGAATGTATAAATACTGCTCCTGTCCTGCAATAAAGGGCTCCCACTCCTGCTGTATCAATCTACACAAGTTGTTCGTCACCCCCCGGTTATTTTGCCGCAGCCGGACTGCGGCATATCCCTAGCAAAAACTTTCCATGTAGTAGGCTTTCAATATACAAGGTTCCAAAGTGATTGAGAGTGAATTCCTTAACTAAGGAAGAACATTGATAAAATAATGATGATGAAGACGAGCAACTTGCAGGCTGACCCCAGATTCCCTGATGATAATATTCTGACAGGGTTGACACTGTTTACAAAAACCAAATGTACAAATTTTATTTCTGCTTCTGAGTAGCCATTTCTTCTCCAGTACCTTTGAAGCTTATTTTAAAATTCAGTGCTGAAGAAATAAAATGTAAGATATAAGCATGGCTCTTTATTAATGATTGGTTAATTTTTCTCCTCTGTTGCACCAGAGAATGCAGTTATGATTAGGGGACTTCTTTAGGCAGTAAGTGTATCTTGCATAATAAATTCCCTAGTGAGGACCCAGTTGTCAAGAGACACATTCAGAAACACTGAACCAAATCTCTATGGAAATGGGGTTTCCTTTGGGCCAAAGATTTACATATGGCATGCATTGTTAATCATAACTCACCTGTGTGTGCAGAGAGCTATGCTAAGCCTGATATAACAGGAATAATAAATAATGCATTCTCTAATATTTCTGTGTTGGGTAGGGGCAGAGAGGAGGGAACAATCACATTATTTGATTTTATATTGTATATTTTGGTTTGATATTATGAATTATTGAATCTGATGACCATAAACAGTAACACATAAAAATAATAACAGTAACACATGAAAACATACAAGCTCATTTTTTCAACTACATCATCATCATCATCAGCAGCAGCAGCAGCAGCAGCAGCAAAACAATCCCCTTGATTCACTTTTTAAGACAAAGAATAAGATTATATACAAGTAATTGGGTTTTACAGATTCTCCTGACTCCCTAACTATGCACTGGTTCTGCTACGTTTCCACATCCCCTGCCTTCTAGTCCTTTCTGTTTATTGCCAGGGAGAGTGTAGAGATGATTTTTTTCTCATATATCTTTTCTTTGCCTGCAATTAAGAAAATGCAAGAACATAATTCATCAATGTGACTTAGAACTGTAAATCTAATTTTTATTAGGCTTTACCTTTACTATTTGAGGTTCGATATATGATTTTGTACTTTCTTTATTATATACAGTGTGTGGCAAATATTTTCAGCATTTAGGGCAGTGGGCCAGTAAACACAAGATCCTCTAGGCAAATGACACTGGGCAGGTAAATCAGGGTGGAGATCCAAAAAGGGAAGTTTTTAAAATAAGATTGATTTTTTTAAGAGCACAAAGCATGAAAAATAAAATTTAGACTGTGGTAGATGATTGCTTTGTTTCTTATGCTAAGAGGGTTTTAAATAAATTGCAAACTTATGCCCTGAGTTTCCTAAGATCGATGGAATTGATCCAGACTAAGTAGCTAATTTGAGAATAATTCTAATTTTGAGCACTGGAAAATTCCAAATTTTATATCCACTGTATGTATATATGTCCAAAGTGGCCTCTATAAAATATTATGGGAATACAACTGGTATTACAGGTTTTCCTTCCCCCATCCCAATGAACTTCAGGTGGAGGACTAACCTTTATCTAAGGATTAGATTGGAAACTTAGAATTAAAAATGGTATTTTTTAAAATTTTTAATACTTTGCACCAATAGAAACACTAGAGAACTTGCTAATTTTACATAGTAAAATGCAAAGAAATTATAATAAAGTGTCAACAGAAAATTACAAACCATTATTTTCTGTTCAATAACTTTGACTCTTACAAATCAGCAGTTTTTTATTTTACAACATAAAATGCCTCTACTTGGGAAAGCATGAATATAAATGTTGTTGAAACCATCAGTTTTCTGTTCACTGTTCTGCCTTTCAGTGAAGGTGTGTTTATTACCACTACCACCTAAGATTTACTGGTACACACTGTACACCAGGCATTGCAATGTCTTGCTTTAATAACAAGTGCTGTATATATCTATAACTAAATTACAGCATAAAGCACAGGGTGCTCATATAGTTCCTCTTTTGTTGGTAGCCAGTTCCTTCTCTGGGTGCTACAGTGACTGGAGAAGTAAATGACAGCCAGTAGTCAGTGGTTCCATACATGCACACCAGCCCAGCTATGGCATTGGTCAGGCCCCGCCATGCTGTATAATTAGACTATACCCTTTAAACAAACACTGCCCCCCAACCCCGTTTTCCTATAGGAGGTAAAATATCAGTGCAATTTCAATTGATGAAAAGTACACAATTTTATTCACAATTTTACATTATGTTACAAATATGTACAATTTCAACAATAAATTAAAAATAAATGAGGAAAATAAGTCTGAGAAAAGTGCATAGTTAACTTTGTCACTGACATTTTCCTGCCTTCATTTCTAGGAGTTCACATGATCCAAGATCCTGATCATCTTCTTGCTGGAACATCTTGTTTTGGCAGCACATTTGAAATGCAGAGTGTTTTGTTGCTTCTAAGCATCGGGGAAGATGTTTGTTAATAACAGAAACACTGAAGAGGACCAATTGCAATCAAGGAGGGTTGATGAACATTTGTACAATATGTTTAAAACTCTCCAAAAATTCTGTAATATTTTTTTCCTCCAGTTCTTCACATACTTTGCATCCAGATTCTGTTATATTCTGCCAAATAAAAAGGAAGAATTACATTGGTGAGTCTAATATACTTCTTTCTTGGAATATTACATTATCTAAACTATATGGTGAGGTCTTGAGACATGAGAGCTTTGACAAATTAATATCATAGAAAGAAGAACTATGAGAAAAGAGAATTGGGACTTTTATGATATAGCTTATTTTTCCTATAATGGATTAAGGTCATTGAAAAAAGTAAGCCATGCCTATCAGACTTCCTGCTTAGAGTGCTTCCACGGTTTCTCGTCATCTCCTCCTAGCATGTTATAGGGCTCTTTGCTTCCCTGCATCCTGCATGAGCCCTCCAAGAGCTGTTCCTATTCCTGTCACCTTTCCCCACTGCTTCAAATGTTATGCTCTGAGAACATCAAGTGAGCTCCATTACTCCTCCCCAGGCACACAGCATGCTATTGAAGGCCTCTCTGCTTCTGTTTTTCTGTTAATTTCTTCCTATTTTAGCTACTGCCATGTACATCTAAGAATATTCAACTGTTGTCTCCTTTAGGAAGGTTTTTCTGAATCCCTGAGCTCGCTTAGGGCTCTGCTCCATGTCCTGTCTCTCAGAACTCCTCGTTTAGACCTCTCTCATATCCACTTCCCATTTTCCATTCACTTGATGAAGATTTACCCCTTTTACACTACTAGACTCTAAGCTCTCCCAGGAGGGCAAGGTCATTCATTCCTGCTTCTCCAGCATTAAGCATAGGACCTGGCACACAAAAATCACTCAATCCTTATTGGTGGTATTAATCCAAGTAGGCAAATACTACAAACGCTTGTAATTCCAGCACACTATCATCAATAACCAGAATGTTCCAAATGTAGCAATCCTGAACAAACATTTCAGAGGTCATCTGAACCAACCATGAAGGCTATGCCAGCAAAAATTAGAAGTAGATTTTATAATTAGGCACTTGGAATTCAGATTCACCAATATTTGTCAAGCACATACCATATGCTAAGTACTGTCAGATTATATATACTACTGTCCTATTTGATCTTGAAAATAATCATCAGAGAGGAAGGCGAAGATATTAAGTGATCCAGCTCCGTTGACATATTCAATTGAAATTCTCCACATCCAGGTCTTTCGATTGTGCAGACCTGCCCCCTTGAACCACTACACACATTCCACACCATGTCCTAAGGGAGCTGACTGTCCACAAACACTTTAAATGGTTCCACATTGATACTGTCATGGGTTATCTGTTGTATGATTCACTTTCTCCACTGATAAGATGGAGGTAACATCTTAAGTGTTAAGCAGCCATAACTGTGTTTGCAAATGTATTGGCTATTGAGTACATGTGAGCCATTATTCTGAAAATTGGCATAGAACACTGAGAAAAATGCCTTACCCTTTGAAGCTGACATTCTGAGGGGAAAGAAATGGACACTATTCATTAAGTAAAGTGCATGATATGTCAGGAAGTGGGACATACACAGGAGGGGAAGGAGACTGCTAAAAGGGGGAAGAGCTTGCATTGAAAATAGGTGACATTTAAGCCAAAGACCTAAAGTAGCCTGGCATTTTTAGGGAAAAGTCAAGGTCTCCAGCCACGCTCCCTCTGAATCACTATTCTTTCAATTGCCTCTGCCTGAACATACTTCCCCAGACAACCTGAGGCTCATTCCTTCCCATCTTTGTCACAGGTCATCTTAGGGAAAACTTATCTAAGCCTACAGCCTTTACCTGTTCCCTTTACCTGCTTTCTTTATTGCCACTGGACTTAATGAACAACTGACTTTTTACTCATTTGCTTCCTGATTGGTTGACTTCTATTTCCTCCCTCCTTAAGAGCAGGGGTCATGGGTGTTTTTTCAGACTGTATCCTGAAGGCCAAAATGAATTTATTAAATGGCCTAATTTGACAACACCCTCTCTGTTTCTGTCATTTTGCCTTTGCCACAAGTGTTCTGCCATGAAAGCCATGATTCTTTGTGCTTTAGGACTCTGCATGGCTGGTTTCCCCATCTACCATGGCTCCATAGCATCAGTTCTCTTAGAACCCTCTATTGCTTACGTTGCCTGGCATGTCCTAAACTGTACTCCAGTCATTAATCATTAATTATGATTATCCTTTTCCAGCATAAGGAGACAGACTCTGCTTGCTTAGAATTCTGGCTTCCCATTTTACTAGCTACACGAATTGGAGCAAATGATTTAAGCTCCAATACTCCAATTTCTTCACCTTTCAACTAGAAATGAGGTTCACTGGATTTTAAAAAAGATATAAGGATAATAATCTCACAGATTTATTTTGAGGAGTAAATGAATATCAGTTTAAAGCTTTAAGAACAGTGTCAGGAAGTGGGACTGAGTACACAGTAAAACCCCAATGTGAGTTACTGTTACTGATGTTGAACATGTGATTATGTAATTAGATTAATGCTTATTTAAAGCACCTGTTTGGTTCACCACTGTGACTGCAGCACTGAAGCACACTGCCTGGCATTATTTAGCAAATGTCTATTTATCAAATCAGTCAATGAACAGTTGAGGACCATGTGTATATGCCAGCTATGGTGCCACTTTTGGATGCCACTCCAATAGAAATGAATTCTTTCTCCTGAGCACTGCTGAGAAAGACCTGCTTGTCTACTAATAACTTTTTGCAATCAAGCCAAAAACATCAGATGTAGCGCTGTAAAACTATTGGATAACTCACCCCATTAGAAGATAAACTACTGTTTGCTAGGAGGATCAGGTTTTTTACTGTTTCCTCTATGTCTCCATCTCTGGACTCATGTGAAATGACTTCTAGCTCCAGGAGAAAGCAGTTCATCGCTGTTACTTTGCAACGGGGCTAGAAGTAAGAGTTACAAAGAGACATTTTGAAAAAAAAAATTGCATTATTCATTTTTACATTGATGTCATTTTGATTATATAAAAAATCAAGCCAAATATTTTATAAAGACATATGATACTCATAAAAGATTTTACATAGGAAGCAGCTTAATTTTTTTTCTTTTTGGCTTTGAAATCAAAACCAAACCAACCAATCACAAATAAGAAAGATGGTGCTATTATGCAGGAGAAAGAACTTAATACCAGAAAACATGAATGTACTCAGCACATTTCCCTTGTGGAAAGCGTGATAACACTGGCCCTAGACTTTCTAAACCTCAGTACAGATAGTCAGTGAGAATTTTGGAAACAGACGTATGTTAACATTTTAAATAGTGGTAGCTGCTAATCACACTATTCCTAAAATTTCCCAAGTTTTAGAGGCAGAAGGGACTCTAAGAAATATAAATATAAAGCAGGAATAGTGTTGATTCAAAAGTTGGACAAATCATAAAGGGATCTCAAAGTATACTTTCCACGACAAAAACCTAAACTTAAAAGAACTTTTAAGGTTCTTAAAGGTACCCAATGCCTGGTACAATATCTATATCCCTGCAAGCGCTTATTAAATGCTCACTAAATGGATGAATAAATGGACACCCCATGTGCCCACCCCTCCAGTATCCTTACCTCCCACTGCAGTTGCTCATGATTGAAAGGTAGACCCTATTACCATATAAACAATAATAAAACTGAGGTCCAGAAATGTTAAGTGACTTCTGAAGTAACACAGGTAAGAAGTGGTTGAGTCAGTTTAAATCTAAATTTCAATTTCCCCACAGCCCACGAGTTGCAAGCTTTTCTTCTTGCAAAAAAGTAACCCCAGGATGCTGAGTGTTGGTGGTTCTCTGACTGATTTCTGCTTAGAAAAAAAAAAAAATGCAAAGAAAAACAGAAAACGTGCTGAAGCCAGGGGAGGGAGACAGGAAACAATTTCCATGTTCAGCAGCACTACCCAAGTGTTTGATGGGCATCTGCTTTTTCTGTTTTTTAGCTACAGATTCTTTTCAATGCACATGAAATGTTAGTGGGGGAAAAGATTATTTCAGCGAATTTCTAATTGAAGAATAACAGAGAGGACACTGTTTTGAACACATACAGCATGAGTGTGTTTTTTCACAAAGTGAAATTGAGAACTCATTTCTTGGTTTTAGTGATAATCCGGGGAGAAAGACTAACAGCAAAACCAAAAACCTACAAGCCCCAGGCAATGTCGGTATATTAATGAAACCAATTCATCATTTTTGAATTCTGGTAAGTTTTATGAACTATGTGTATATTCCCTCATACAGAGAACTTAATCAGAGTGCTTTTCTGACATATGTAAAGATCCATGCAAAATACGGAACACGAATGCTCCTAAACAGCTGGTACAAAATGTGATTTGAGATGATGGTAAATGACAGCCTAGAAATAACTGATGTGGGGATACTTTTAAATTGAATCAGTTAACCTGACTCTAGCATCATGATTTGACCACATCACAAAAGCATAGGATATATTATGTTTGACATTGATGGAAAAGGCTTTTGTGTATGTGTGTGTGTATTTTGATTTGGCACCATTATAAAAACAGTATTTATGTAGCTCTTTGTCCCCAAGCCCCACAACCTCAACAATCACTTGTAAAATTTGCAGATGTTAAGGACATAGCATATGTTATAAACACACATCAAAGTTATATTTAAAAGCTATACACACTTCAATTTTGAAAATATGCTTCTTAGATATTTGAAAACTGAAAAGAAAAGCAATTTTGAAAAAGAAAAGAACTACTTACATGGACATCACTCTCTGTATATAAAGTAGCATCCATATGTAAAGACTGAAAAGAAACAAAATCACATAACATGTAAAACTTTGCACTGATTCAGATATCATGAGAGCAATTTACTGAAAACAGTAAATTAAGCCATTTAAATCATTTTTATAACTTTGGCATAATTTTAGATTCCTATGCAATTTTGAGAGAAAACAGAGGGATCCTGTGTACCCTTCACCAAGTTTCCCCCAATGGCAATATCTTGCAGAACCATAATACAATATTACAACCAGGGAATTGATAATGACATAATCTACCTTCGTTTTTCAACTTTACCAGTTTTATGAGCAATAATGTGTGTGCATACATGTGAGTGAAGTTCTATGTGATTCTGTCTCAAAGGTTCACATAACCATACCATAGTTAAGATACAAAACTATCACCATTAACCCAAAGATCTTCCTGCTGTTCTTTAATAGTCAAACCCTTCTTCCTTCCCACATATCATTATTCAACCCACTACAGTATGATATGTTTTCTTCTATTCTGTAATTTAAGGCTTCCTATGTCATTATACTTGAAGAAGCTTCTTATAGATAGCATAGCTAGCCTGTGTTTCCATATCAACTCTGCCTTTACTTGGTGGAACCTCTCCTCTTCTTCTATGAAGCCAATATCAGGAATGCTGGATTTTTGTTGTTGTTGTTGTTGTTGTTATTGTCCCCAAGGTCCCTGAGCCTCCCTGCCTCCTTTTCTCTCTCGTATTCTATCTTCAGGTTAACTGTCTTCCTTTTGTCATAACCATTCTGCTAATGAGCCTTTCTAGTTTGTTCTGTGGTTCAGCTATCCCAGTTTTTAGTTTTATAATTTCCAACTGGTTCCTTTTATATTTTCTAGTTATTTGCTAAGGCTTTCTATTATTTTTATTTGTTTCAAGGATATTTATAGCTGCTTTTTGAAGCACGTTTAAAATGGCTGCTTTGAATCCATGTTATATAATTCCAACATCTGGTCCAACTTGATTGTGATGTTTCTCTTCTTGGTACAGTGATTTTCATTGGTATTGTGGCATTGTGACTATTATGTTAAGAGACCCTGGTCAGGTTTAAATCTATTTTAACATGCAGTCAGCTTCTTCTGATTTGGCAAATTCTGACCTATTTCTGTATGTTGTGATTCCAATGGCAGCTAAGTTTTCAGGACCTTTTTGGTGTCACCTGCTGCAGTAGGGGGAACTTTTCTTGGCCAGGCTGCCTGGTTTCTTAGGCAGAAGATGGGATACCCGCAGCCCCTGGGATAAAATGTACCACTTCAGACTGTTGTTTTGTGTGGGGCCCTTGCTCATCATAACTGAACTGATTCTGGTGGTATTTCTAGGTGGAAGACAAGACATCCTTCCTTGAAGTCAGGTCCATCCTGTGTTCCCTTGCAGGTGGCTACCAAGATACCTGGCAGTCTGACCTGTGAAAACTGGAACTTTTCAGGTAGACCACTTATAAATTAAATTTTAAAGATAACCAGAACCTAAAAAAAAAACTATGGAAAAACATGTATTTTCAGACTCTAAAATGCTAATAAATTTACACAAAAATATTATTCTGTAATGTGACATTTTTCATTAAGGTTGATAGAAAAATATAAGGAGAAAAAATACACCATAGCAATTATACCAGCTATTTATGGAAAATAAATGAGTACTCACTTGAATAAGATTTTCAATTTTTTGCAAATCCTTTCTTACATCTTCCCAGTTAGCCTCTGTTTTAGGAATACCTGCACTAATACAGCTGGGGGGGTGGGTGGAAACAAAGCAAAGCATTTGAATGATATATTACTGTCTTACTATAAGCAACAGAGCAATCAAAATGTTTTTATTCTGACCAGTGTGAAGGTCAGTGTTATCCCAGTCTCTGTGCATTCAATAGTCTTGTAGATGAACTTAAGCACTGAATACAGAGTGCACCTTGACACTTTAGGTCAATTCCAGGACTGGCCAACCTCAAGGATTACCAAAAAGTCAAATTAATGAAGCAGAAACAATGCAAGATGTATGGCCATGCTGTTCTTGAATGAGTTACTAGTTTTCTTTAGGTAGAGGCTCCATGAGCCTACTATGCAGATCTTAAAACAGGCAACAATCATTTTCATGTAACAGCTGTATCAGTAAATGTTCTTTCCAGTATGTTCAGTTCCATGGTGCTCACACTATTCTTATGCTTGTAGCAGTTTCCTTCATACACTTTGCAAACTTTAGCCTGATCTGGGCTAAATGATTATATTCTTAGTAACTTTGGTAAAATTTGAAATTTAATATCCAGATGAAAGATACTGACCATGTAACTGTGGAATAATTGCTAGAGTTTTGGGAAAACAGTCCTTTTTGATGGATCTTGTACAGAAGCATGATAATCAAGGCTAATCTAGCTTATGAGGAATATTTACCTGAACAAACCTATGGTTCCCCATACTATGAAGGTATTAGTGGAGGAAAAGTGAACTGGGATAAGATTAGACAATAATAAATTTGGTGCTGGTGGCCAACTGGGTGCAGTTGGAAATCAAAGGTGAGGGGAAAATACTTATTTGGAATATTAGGAGAATAGAGAAATGCACAGTTGGCTGATCACCCAGCCTCCTCTGAATTGCTATAATCTAGCCCATTATACTACAAATTCTTCGTTCCTAGAGATAAGAGCAAACTGACCATTTTTCTGGGGACAAGTTTCATGGGGAAGACATTTAAGGACAATAGTCATAGCCTTTGATATGCTGATTATGATATCTAAAGGTAAAATTACCCCAAAATGAAGACACGAATGCCAGCCTCAGTTAAAAAATGAGTATTTAGAAGTAAACACACATAGCACTGGATGGAAGTGATTCTCAAATGTGGTTTCTGAAAAATATAATCATAGACAGATATTAAAATATTTTTAGTTGAAAAGTTAAATGTAAAATAATATTTTATATTTCTAGATTCAAAAATGTAAAATTATCATTTCACAATTAATATTTTGTATCAAATCATGAAACTAGAATTTATTTTTTTCTTTATCCCCCACCTCCAAATCTATCTGTATGCTCAAAATTCTTTTTTTCTAAACATTTATTTTTTTAGTTATACGTAGACACAATATCTTTATTTTATTTTTATGTGGGTGAGTGCTCTTCCTCTCTGCCACAATCCCAGCCCCTCAAAATTCTTTAATAAGTATTTCTCTGGATGCACGTTTCTGATAATCATTTAACAAAGTTTACATATTTAGTACTATACTTATATACTAACGTCACTTAATTTTTTCTATTATCTTTCAAATCCTGTCATCCTTCTCTTCTTTTTAATAGACCAACATATTTTATGCAGCACAGATTAATAACGTGCACTGATAACAGGTACACCAGTTATATATTAGTTTCATGCCACAATTTGAAAATTAATAACGTATTAACATGTGATCACTTGGAAAAAACACATATGAATGGAATCAAATAAAGATGCTTTATTCTATTCTGAGAGCCTCAGTATAATAATTTTTCTCGGTGATTTAGGAAAATCATTTATCTCAGACATTCCCAAAGTTTCAATACTTTTGCCTACTCTTTGTGTTTTCAAAGCTTTTATAGTTCTGTGCTTCATTTGGTCTCCACAGAAGAGATGAATTATTCTCAGACCTTGCCCTCAAAGACTGCACAATTTACTGCATAGACAGACATTTTAAGAACAAAATAGAGTGGAATGAGTGAAATAATGCATTTACAATGACACGAAGGGCCTTGCAAAATTGTTAATCTTGTTTTGAAAACTCCATTTAACATATTTTCAAAATAAAGACAATCCTAGGTGAACAGATATCTGTGACACCCCAAGGTCTTTAGCAACTAATCGTATAGCTTGTTATGAAGTGTCTGAGATTCAAATGACCTTTGAAAGAAAAGTGCATATGCTATTTTCCTCCTTTTTTTTTTCTTACCGAAATTCTCATTACTCAATGCCAGAGTAAGTCCTCAGGTATTGAAGAAGAGCCTGCTATGGTAATGGGTTTCCAGCAGCCATCCATCCAGAATACCTCCTGTAATACAATTCCAGGTGAAGGACAATCCATTAAAGTCACGAGGAGACGTTTTTGGAAAGAAAGGGAAGGAATTGATGTTTACTGAGCACCTACTTTTTAAAATGAAATTCCCTGCTATATGCATCACATTTAATCTTCATGAAAGTCCTGTGGGGTAAGGTAAGCAGTTTGGGTAAGCTGCCCCAGCCCCACATCCTGTATGTGACAGCCAGGATATGGGACCTGGTTTGTCTGATCATAAAGAGCGAAACATTTTTATTATATTGTGTTCCTGAACTGAAAATTTCTGAAATAACATTAGTGAAAAGTAGATGCATGTAAATTCTTAGATTTGTATGACTACTCTTTGACAATCCAATTTCCAATAGCAGTAGCTACTTCTACAGACATTGAACAGATGTGTTCAGTCATTTGAGAATTTCTTAAGTATAAAGTTCTACTTTTTCTAATTTAAGGTATGGGAAGAATGCAAGAATCAAAATATATTCACCTCCATTTTATTAAAATATTTAAAATTAAAAAATAATTCATTGTTGTCCTATAGAAATAATATATAAAAATAATACAAATTTATTGGCCTCATCCACAAAAATATCAAAATCTGCCATATCCCCTGAGATAAGTATTTACTACAACTATTTCATAAGGTCAAACAGTTAAATTCTTACATTTTTAAGATATTTCCAAAACATAAAATGATTGCTTTAAAATCAATAATGTACTAGTTTAAAAGGAAAAACTACCATTTATCAAGGTATTAAACAAGATACTACAAGGATATGTTTGAGGAATATTTTCCTCAAGAATGTATTAAACCTAATTTTCCTGTACATCTGACCTAACCGGCCCATTGATCGATTTATTTAAAACAATAAAATTGCTGTTCTTATTGTTCTCATTTCATAATCATACTCTGTCTACATTATTTCAGAGTTCAACATTTCTTACATCATTTTCACAATTATTTTTGTAATTTCATCCAAATCATCTTAAACTCTCTACATTTTTTTATAGTATCCCAAATTCTACATTTAAAAAAAATACTATTTATTGTCTTGGGATTGAATAATGAATGCTAAGAGTGATGTAATGTTTAGTAAGGCCTTAGGAAGCTACTTTAATAGACAATGAGGCTTTCTTTCCCTCCTGGATTTCTGTAGCAGTGACCCCCTCTGCCCTGTCTGGCTACCTCCTGCTGACATGAAGAAAAGAAGACTAAGTGCTTTAGCCAGAATGTTCCACAGTTGCAAGGGGTTCTCAAGCATGACCATGGAATGCGGTAGGAATGTCCTCAGAAGCTTCTAACAACATAACCATAACAGAAAACCATGTAGCTGAAAAAGGAAAACATGTTATGGCTTTGTCTGGCATCTGGCAAAAGGATGTAAGTATCTTTGTGGTTTGAAACAGCAAACCTGTCTTTCACCAGCAGCTTTGGAGGTATTCAACTTGCCACATACTATCATTCTATGGAGCACCAATTCTCCTAAGAACATATGTGTTTGTGAGTGGATGTAATCCCTGGGGGTTAAAAAAACAAAACAACAATTTTTTTTCTTTTACTAAAATTTTTATTTATTTATATTTTAAATTGTTCTAATTAGCTACATATGACAGTAGACGGTAGAATGCATTCTGACACATTGTACACAAAGGGAGCACAACTTCTCCTTCCTCTGACTGAACATGTTGTTGAGTCACACAGGTAGTGGGATCACACAGGTATCTAGGGTAATAAGGTCCGATCCATTCTACCATCCTTCCCCACACTCCCTCCCCTCCCCTCTGCACAATCCAGAGTTCCTTCATTCTTCCCCACTCCATCCCCATTATGGATTAGCATCTGGTTATCAGAGAAAACATTTGGCCTTTGGTTTTTAGGGGATTGGCTTAATTTGCTTAGCATGATTTTTCTCCAGCTCCATTCATTTACCTGCAAATGCCATAATTTCATTTTTCTTTAAGGCTGATTAATATTCCATTGTGTATATGTATCACAGTTTCTTTATCCATTCATCTGTTGAAGGGCATCTAGGTTAGTTCCATAGTTTTTTGTGAATTGAGCAGCTATAAACATTGATGTGGCTGCATCATTAAACTGAGGAGTGGAATAACTAGGTCAAGTGGTGGTTCCATACCAAGTTTTCTGAGAAATTTCCATACTGCTTTCCATAGTGGTTGCACCAATTTGCAGTCCCACCAAAAATGTATGAGTGTACCCTCCCTCCCCCACCACCTGCATCGTTGTCAACAATTATTGTTGCTTGTATTCTTAGTAATTGCCGTTCTGACCAGAATGAGATGAAATCTTAGAGAAATGCAAATCAAAACTTCGCTAATTGCTATAGATAATGAACATTTTTTTTCATGTTTGTTGTTCAATTGTATATCTTCTGTGAAGTGTCTGTTCAGTTCCTTAGCCCATTTATTGATTGGGTTATTTGTGGGGTTTTTTTGTTTGTTTGTTTTTTGGTATTGTTTTTTGAGTTCTTCATATATCCTGGAGATTAGTGCTCTATCTGAGGTGCATGTGGTAAAGATTTTCTCCCATTCTGTAGGCTCTCTCTTCATGTTATTGTTTCCTTTGCTGAAAAGAAGCTTTTTAGTTTGAGTTCATCCCGTTAATTGATTCTTGATTTTACTTCTTGGGCTTTAGGAGTCTCGTTAAGGAAGTCAGGTCCTAAGCCAACATGGTGAGGATTTGGTTGTACTTCTTCCTTTGTTAGGTGCAGAGTCTCTGTTCTAGTGCCTAAATCTTTGATCTACTTTGAGTTGATTTTTGTGCAAGGTGAGAGATAGAGGTTTAATTTCATTTTGCTTCATATGGATTTCTAGTTTCCAAGCACCATTTAGTGAAGAGGCTATCTTTTCTCCAATATATGCTTTTGGCACCTTTGTCTAGTATGAGATAACCGTATTTATGTGGGTTTGTCTCTGTGTCTTCTTTTGTGTGCCATTGGTGTGCATGTCTATTTGGGGGCCAATACTATGATGTTTTTGTTACTATAGCTCAGTAATGTAGTTTAAGGTACTGTGATGTCTCCTGCTTTACTCTTCTTGCTAAGAATTGCATAGGCTATTCTGGGTCTCTTATTTTTTCCAAATGAATTCCATGATTGTTTTTTCTAGTTCTATAAAGAATGTCATTGGGCAAAACTATCATTGTTTTATAAAACAGAACATGGTAACCATTTTCAATAAAGAGCCAAATAATAAACACCTTAGGCATTGCAAATCTTGTGGTCTTTCTCATTATTACTTAATAAGACCACTACAGTGAAAACAGCCATAGACAACACATGAATGAATGGGTTTGACCGTCTTCCAATACAACTTCCTGTGTCAATGGGTGATTGGGGCCTTGGATCTCCCAACCACCTACATTAGTAAAAAGTTCATTTGTTGATGATCCCTGAATCTTATGCATCCCTCCATCAGCCCTAATTTGAATATAGCTGAGAAAGTATATTTTTAAGTGTCATGAATCGTACTGGCATTTTTTTTACACTAATTGCTTCTTTCAAATAAGAGACTCCCTCAAACACATTCTAAGTACAATATTAAAACTAAAACATAAATAATTATAAACTATGTTACCAGGGACTACTGCTAAATTTTCAAAAATTAATTCATAAAATTAAAAGACCTGAAGTGGGTATTTAATTATTTTATAATGTTGCACAACATATTCAAGGGCCTTGCTATGGTCTGCACTGTCCCTCAAAGGTTCAGGAGTTGGAAGCTCGGTCCTCTATGTGACAGTACCAACAAGTGGCTGAGTGTTTAAGAGGTAGGGACTGTGGGATGTGGTTAAGTTGCTGAAATTGTGCTTGTGGAAGGGGCTGATGTTCTCAAGGCCTCCAGCTGTTTCTGTGAGAGTGAGTTATTATAAAAGAACAAGCTTGACTCATGAATCCCTTGGGCTGAAAAGACGCTTTTTAGTTTGAGTTTCAGTTAGTCTCACCATGTGATCTCTTCTTCTTTAGGGCACCCTGCAATTGTGATGCCACCTACTATGAGGCCCTTGGCAAATGTCAAACTGATGGGACTACCCAATCTAAAACTTCCAGCCTCTGAAACAGTGAGCTAAATAAACCTCTTTTCTTTAGTAGCATCCAGCTTCAGGTGTTTTGTTTTAGCAACAGAAACAGACTATTATAGGCCTATAAATCTCACAGTATTAACAAAACAACAAAAACAAATGACAAGTCAGAATGTTTCTTCCTTTAAAAAATAGTATTTCATACATAAGTGTATAAAATACCTAAAAGCATGCTAAGAGTAGCATATATTACATAATTTTGGATTTAACTACATTGGGCCCATTCTCACAACCACCAGCTTCTTAGCTGAGCTTGCTTCCCCATACCACAGGTGCCTTGGTCCCTGCAATGCTTTCCCAAGTAGATACTAACATCCCAAAATACTTTGTCTTTCTCCAACATTCATTTTGCCAATTTCAAATTCCAATCTGTTAAGTATTTGTGAAAAAAAGTAATGACTTTATCATTTCATGAGCTCTAAAAATTACAAAATCTGAAATCATGCCTGCTACATTATATGATTACAAATCAACAATAATAATATCAATCTACTGAATGTTGAATTACAGTAATTTCAAAAATACTGAGTCATCAATCTCTGCAATCTGTTAATTATTTCTTACTCTCCCTAACATCCATCCCTACATCTTTAAGTCAAGTTTAATCAGGGTACCATGTCAAGATAATGAAATATACACAGTTTAAGCAAATAGTATGCAGAGTTCTAACAATCCATGTTTTCATGAAATCAGCACCACTACCATAATATGGACCGTATTGATAATCACAAAACATTCTCTGTGCAGTCTTTCCATCTTCAATCCCAAGTCAGTTACTGATTTAATCATGCATTTTCAAATAGCAACGTAGAAGGAACATCATGGATAATGATGTGGAAAAAGGAAGAAGCAGCAAGTCAGGCAATGGTTATTGTTTTATTTGGGTATTTGAAATATATTCATACTGATTAATGGGAAAAGTCAAGAGAAAATGTAACTATGGAAAGAACAAACAATTTCCAAACTCATAAAAATAGAAGAAAAGGTGAAGATACCTTGAGCAATCTAACAGAAGGTGGTAGTGGTGGGTTGTGGCAATCAGAGAAGGAGAAAAATAACTCTTAGAAAAAAGCACAGTAGGTGGGTAGGTAGGTATGCAGTTAAGTATATAGATGATAGATAAGTAGCAATGTGACCTATCTCAGAAATACCCATATACTATTAGTTCTCTCAACTCCTGTTGGAAAACTCTTGGCTTCAGGACTTCCTCTAAGGACTCCCTAAGTTGTCCACCTTCTATATAACAAGAACACTCTAAAATGGTCCATGTATGCTATCTCCAACTCTCCTCCTCACAGAATTTCCTTCCTTCCAGAATAGTGCTTAGAACACAGGATGTCCTCATTATTTTTTCTGGAGTAACTAATGAAATTTTCTTATTTGTTTAATAGACATAGTGTGTGCTGAAATTAATATTAATTTATTTTGTTTACTATTCTCTAGAGGTAACATTCATATAAATGGCTCAAAAAATACTTACTGAATGAATGAATTCTAAACTCATCAATTTTTACAGGGATATTGAAAATATCAGAAGTAAGACATGAAATCAGGAAATGCACAAGGATCCCAGAATCTACTGGTCTTAGTGCTCCCCAGCAGAGGAGTATCTGGTATGTGCCAGGTGCTAGGCCTACAGGCAAATCGTTATAGCTCCTGTCCTTTAGAAACACAGCACAGGCTTTCGTTGTAGTCTTATAGGTTGAAAGGAAACATTCCAGAGATGATAAAAATAAATTTCCTTACAGGATGATCAAAGTCAGGCCAACAAAGGAGAAAAGGGCTCTCTGGTCACAGGCAAGAAGGCATGGAAGATAATGGGCCAAAGTTCGGAGGCATGAACAACAGGAGGCCCACAGGGAGACGGGAGCACTCCACCTTGCCTAGCACATCAAGGTGGAGAAAGGGAGTGGAGTGGCGTGGTAAATGAGAAATGGGAGTCAGTCATGCAGGCCTTGGCTGAACCTGACCGAAGTTCCTTTTCATTGCGCTCATGCATATAATGGCATGATTAGGTTTGCATTTAAATAGATTGTCTCCACCACTACACACAGGATATGTTTAAAGGAAGTAAGGTAGGGAAATGAGCATTTATTATTGTAGAATCTCAACCAAGGAGTGGTAATAAGAGTTGAGGGTGGCTGGGCCTGGGGGTGCACGCATGTAATCCCAGTGGCTCAGGAGGCTGAGACAGGAGGATGGTGAGTTCAAAGCCAGCCTCAGCAATGGTGAGGTGCTTAGCGACTCAGTGAGATCCTGTCTCTAAATAAAATACAACATAGGGCTGGGGATGTGGCTCAGTGGTCGAGTGCCCCTGAGTTCAATCCTCGGTACCAAAAAACAAACAAACAAACAAACCAAAAAGACTTTAGGGTGGAGGTGGAGCTAGTGGTGGGGCATGTGCTTGGCCTGCAGGAGACCCTGGGTTCAATCCTCAGCACCAAAAACAAAACAAAGAATTGAAAATAGAGGCCTGGCTGGGGTAATTCTTCATAAGCCAAGTGGAAGATCTTGGTGGTTGTGTGGCTATGCAGCATGAAGGAGGGGAAGAGTCTAGTGTGACTAAGATGTTATGGCTTGGAATATCAGGATAGTGGTGCCACTGATGGACATTGGAAATAAAATTGGTTTGAGGGGAAGGTGACTCACTTGCTGTTGGACATGTTAAGTCTGGGACATCAGAAGGATATCAAAGAAAAGGTTCTGACAGACAGATGAATAAGTAAACCAGAACTCAGGAGAGGGCAGGACTGCAGATGCAATGCAATGGCCCAGAACCATGAGTTCAGAAGAGATCAAGCCAGGAGCACAGGTAAAGAGAAAACTGCAGCAAGGAGAGGAGAGATCAACAGTCTTTAACCTTTCTTTAGATAATGGCCTAATGAAGGCTTCTAGTTGCTTCAAGTGGTTGGTCACAGCTAAAACGATCATGCAGCAAGCAATTATAGCATTCTCATGGTCTCCGAGAGCTTTTTTCCTTGAAGGTAAGAAACATGTTTTTTTTTGTTTTTTTTTTTTGCAGAGGGGGAGAGGTACTGGGGATTGAACTCAGGAGCACTTGACCACTAAGCCATATACCCAGCCCTATTTTGTATTTTATTTAGAGACAGGGTCTCACTGAGTTGCTTAGTGCCTCACTGTTGCTGAGGCTCACTTTAAACTCGCGATCCTCCTGCCTCAGCCTCCAAGCCACTGGGATTACAGGCATGTGCCACTGTACCTGACTTACAGGTTGTTTTCAATCTGTATATTTCTGAAACTGGGTTGCATATTCTAAAGGATCTTTGCTTTTATCCTCAGAAAAGCAACCATTAAAAAGATTGTGCTTCCTAACAGTGGTTCTTCAGGAATCTGAGACAGTTTTTATGCATGTGAAGTATATGAGGACATGTCTTAAGGATATCTGTGTGGAAGAAGGAAGATAGTTCAAATGGACAGAAGGAAGAGAAATGAAGTCACTGTGCAATCATTAGCAAGAGGCTCTGAGGCTGGGATGGAGCCTGAGAGTTGTACCAAGGTGGTGTTCCTTTAGGAACCACCCCCCACCCCTCCACTTCCACCCAAGGAACACTGGGCAAAGGCTGCCTCCAGGGAGGTGTGATCTTGGGCAAGAAGAGTTTGTCCTAGAGAAACTCTAGGACGGCTAGAGTTGTCATCTGGGAACCAGCAAGCAGCAGTCCCTGGCAACTGGCCTAACAGATTCTTCATCTTGAAGGGGATAATGGCCACAGAATGGTGATCTACATGTGATATTTAAGGATAAAGGGAATGTGGCTTTTAAAATCTCAATATGATTTGATCTTAATTTGATCACGAAGCACGAACCTAAATTTGTCCACTCATCTCAACATGCACTTTAGGAAAAGGCTGGGTCACCTGAAATCCTACCCTGTTCAGAATAAAGTAGAGAAAGAGAATTATTCCTCAAAATAAAATCATACACAAGATCAAAAAGGCATTTATTGCAAAATTCCGAGAGACTGACTGAAAAACTCTTTGGCAAGGAAAGAGTAATAAGGGAGAGTGTTAACTTACTGAACTCCTAGAAACAAGGCAGATTTGTCACAAAACCGGAGCTTAGATTTCAGCTCTACTCTCCTGCGAGCTTGTGGTGAGAGACCACAGCCTGGTACTATGATGGAGGCATGGAGGGCAGCCCCGCCTGGTGCTCATCTTCTGCTTCCTGAAATCATCCTGGGCTTGCAGCCAGTAGTACTGGCAAGGAGATGCCGGCATTTCCTTCAATCTATCTACACTCCAATGACAGCCCGACCCCAGTAGACCTCAGGCAGAATCAAGACCTGACTTGTGATCTTAAGGATATCAGGGAAAAGGCTTTGACATCGCCATTTCTCAGGCCCCTTGGCTATTTTCTTCTTCTTCTCCTCATCTCTCCCAGCAAGACCTGCCCAGAATGGTGAGGATGGAGAGTCAAGAGGGAGCCGCCAGTTGCACCTCCTGTCTGAGATCATGCCCAGGGAGACCCAGAAGCTGGATTTCTCCATGGCTTCTCCCTAAACAGGCATTGCTTGAACAAAAAGCCACAGAGCAAGTTAGGTATGTGATGTTTCTGGTCATTATGGAGGTGAGTGAATACTTCTTAAACCATCAATGACAAAAAAAAAAAAAAAAAAAAAAAACCCAAACCCCCCAAACCCTCAATTCACTGTGCTAGAGTAAAGAATGATTTTTCTTTATATTATTTTATGGAAAATATTAAAATCTATAAATGTATGAAAGAGAAAATTTGAGTATAGGTATCTTTAAATCATTATAAATATGATTCTGAAACTTGGTGATAATTTTTGTTATGTGTGGTATTTTTCAATTTTCAGATATCTGCAATTTGTGATTTCTTTTCCCACTCTGAAGAGATACCTAAAAAGTGATCCAGTTAACTAATTCTGCAGTTCTGATTTGGGAATCTTTTGCAGTACTGAGGACTGAACTCTGGAGTGCTCTATCACTGAGCTACATCCCCAGTCCCTTTTGTTTATTTACTTTTTTTGAGACAGTGTCTCCCTATGGTGCCCAGGCTGCCTCAAATATGGGATCCTCCTGTCTCAGCCACCAAAGTAGCTGGGAATACAGGCAGGTGTCACCATGCCTGGCTTTCTTTTTCTTAAGGAGCCTGGACACAATAAGTGCTGGAGGCCCCTCTAATTGGATCATCCCTTGCTTATGAAGTGCAAGGGCTCTTCCAAGTAGCCAAGAAGAGACAAAGAACCAGCCTCATAACTCCGTGCATGCCTGAACATGTCTTATACTAATTCATTATCTTTTTTTAAATGACATAATCATTGCCACTGTGGGCACATTTTTATAGTGGAGATAAAATAAACATTCAACTACAAACTCAGCATACTAATTGATGATGACTATACATGCAATAAAAGTTTATGGTTAGGAGAAGACAGTACCTATAACAGAAGGGACTCAGTATATATTTGTTGTATGATTGGGAATACATGTATAAATGGGTAATAAATAATATTTAATAAATGCTGTTGCAAATAGAGAAGGTTTTTGGTTTATGTGGAAATTGAGGTTAGTTTTGAGGAGTGGATGAAACCTGAATAGAAAGGAGGTTATCGCAAGCTAATATAGACCTGCATAAATAATATTATATTATGAGAAAGCCTAAAAGATGCCACTCACTGAAGAGCATTGAAGGAAGTCAAAGGAAATACACATGAATAGCACCTTGGAGACAGATTGCCCATGACCTTCAAAGCCGAATTGAAGAATCTAATTTGATTTGCTATGCAATGTGAAACTACTTCAGATTCTTAGTGATGTTATCTCACAATTATAATTGACAGGAATTAGTTGAGAATTAAATGAATTAGTTGTGAATTAAATGAATGATTAAAGAGCAAAAAAAATTATGTATCAGCTAGTATAAAAACTCAGGCCAGATGTGTACCTCTTAGAAAACTATGACTCTAATCTTCTCAGTGGCCTTTCTACTTGAAAGAATTACTTTGTGATTCTTGGCTACCCATGATCATTCTTTTTACAAGAAAGGAGAGATGATCAATTATTGAAGAATGAAAATTTATAGTTGACCACATGGTAAATTTACATGTTAATTATTAGTTCTGTAGGTAAAGAATTGGGTAATAATTAGTTGAAATCTAATTAGGCTTGAAATCTTTCCGCCTCCCCAACATATATGTCCAACAGAGGCTTCTATTTGGACGGTGACACTGTTATGTTTTGAATATGAGGTGTCCCCCAAAAGCTCATGTGTGAGACAATGCAAGAAGGTCCAGAGGAAAAATATTGGGTTATGAGAGCCTTAACCCAATCAGTTAATCCCCAGGGAATTAACTGAGTGGTACTGAAGGTGGGTGGGGTGTGGCTGGAGGAGGTGGAGTATCTATGAGGTCTGTGCCTTTGGAGTATCTATTTTGTATTTGGCAAATGAAGTCTCTCTTTCTGCTTCCTGATCATCCTGGGAGCTACTTCCCTTGGCCACACTCTTCCACCATGGTGTGCTGCCTCACCTCCAGCCCTGAGGAATGGAGTCAGCTGTCTATGGACTGAGACCTCTGAAACTGGGAGCCCTCAAATAAATGTTTTCTCCTCTATGATTGTTCCGGTCAGGTCTTTTAGTCACAGCAGTGATAAAGCTCACTAAAACGGATACTATTTGTAACAGTGACTGTGTGGTTTTGAAAACATTTGTTTTATCAAGTATTTATACTATTTTTGCACTTTGGCCTGCCTCCTAAAGCTGGACATTACTCAGACCCCTATAGACCATTAATTGTACTCTCACCATAGATAAAAATTAAAAAAAATAATTGCCCTAGAAAATTTTTAACATTCTCTTTCCCACCCAAATGTCTCTTTTGGTCCTTTAACTTTACCTTCTCCATTTTAAACCATTATTCTACTAGATGAGAAACTAAATTTTGGAACTTACCCTTATACATTCATACTCTAGTACCTGGAGCCCACCGTGGATACCAACATCTGTAGATGCTCAAGTAAATACAGACTGACATATCACTTACATGACCAATGCGCTTCCTCCCAAACACCTACTATCATCTCTAGATCACTTATAATACAGTGTAAATGCTACATGAATAGCTATACTATTTGTTTAAAAAATAATAACCAAAAAAGTGTTTTTACATGTTCAGAAAAGACACAATTTTTTTCCAAATACTTTTCATCTATTGTCAGTTAAATCATAGATGTAGAACTCATTCATATGGAGGGATGACTGTAAATGGACAAGATAAAAGTCCGCCAGAAGTTATTAGATGATTTGTTACAGGCTCCCACAGTAAGGTTAGTAGAACAACCAAGGGAAGACACTGATTCTACTTTACTCACCGCTAACAAATGTTCCTATTATAATCCCATTGTCTCTCAGCTTTCCCAAGTTGTCCAGAGAAACCTTACAATTTGACTTTGCACTCGCTATGTGCCACTGTAGAGAACAAAAGGAATGAAATCCCTTTCTTCATACATATTATTTATTTCTCAAAGTAAATGTACTCATACATATTATTTATTTCTTAAAGTAAATTATTTCTCAAAGTAAATTCATATATTATGAATATATGTCATGGACCTATGGAGAAAAAGAGAAGTGACTTTCTGGTAGATATATTTTAGTCAGAACTTAATATTTTAGATAGGGGCTGGGGATGTGGCTCAAGCGGTAGTGCGCTCGCCTGGAATGCGTGCAGCCCGGGTTCGTCCTCAGCACCACATACAAACAAAGATGTGTATGCCGAAAACTAAAAAAAAAATAAATAAATATTAAAAAATTCTCTCTCTCTCTCTCTTAAAAAAAATATTTTAGATAGTTTTGATCAAAAGATTGAGGGGGTGGTGACACATTCAGTTACTCAGGAGGCCCAGGCAGGAAGATACTAAGTTCAAGGACAGTTTCAACAACATAGCAAGACCCTGTCTCAAAGTGAAAAAAAAAAAAAAAAAAAAGAAAAAGATAAAGGGTTGGGGATATAGTCAGTGGTATTATACCCCTGAGTTCAATTCCTAGTTATCACCACCAAAAAAAAAAAAAGTTTGTAGTTTGTACTATTCTTGATAAATTTAATTTTTTATGGTTAAATTAAGAAGAGGGAAGTATCTAGAAGTATATAGGTAGAAAACAAAGGTGGATGTTAGTGGTTAAGTGCATTAATCATTTACATGAGGATAATAAATTACCTTGGTTTTGTTGTTAATAAATGTTTATGAGAAAACACAGATCAGCAAAACCCATTTCTGATAGAGAAAGGAACACTACAAGAAGAAGTCTTCCCTGAGGAGTCTTCATCTTCCAGTACACCAATTCACACGTTCTTTGTAATGCCAACTCTTTAAAAATTTGAATTACTCTCTAGAAAAAAATTGCTTCTTAGCAGACATCATTTCAAAAGTTTGTGAATTAAACTGAAGTTTTCAATCAGTAAACTCCAAAAGAGAATAATGATTCTTGGCCTCAGGAACAACTAAAAGGGTCACTTAATTCTGGGAGTAATGGACAGTATAAGCTTTCTGCAGTCAAGTACCCTTAGTCAAACCAATTAATGACTTAACATGAGCACCTAACAAGATACTGTACATTACTAACTAGAAAGGATGTCTTTCCATAGGATAGAAAGGCTATGCAGGGTAATTACCTTTGGGAGGAAAAAGTGTTTTCTCAGTTTCTGGTAGAAATTTGTGAAACATAAATTGTATGGGAATAAAAAATATGCTAAGAATCTTGTTATTTCACTTTAATTCCCTTAGGCACCTATTATCATGCCGGAACGGAATGTTTATATCAAGTAAAAAACATTAGCAGGAAAGAAGATGAAAGAAATTCTTTTCTTGCTTATAGCATTTCAACATATGGGCTACCATAAGGAAGGAAGGCACAACTAGCTAGCCTGTCTGAGCTGCCACTTGCCTTTTTATTTATTTATTTTTAAACTAAAAAGTTCTTGTGTAGTTTAGATCCCCTTTGGACACTGAGCAACCTGTTCCCATGCAAAGCAGAAGATTACTATTGACTTATTTTACCCTTAAAAAAAAACATTTTCTCTTCCTTCTTTTTACTCGAGGTAATTAAACATGAGAATTCTATTAGCATTCTCTAGAGGAACAGAATTGTTAGGATATATGTAGGTCATATATATATATAATTATACAAGGGAATTTATTAGATTGGTCATTGGCTTATGTGACCAGAGGCTGGATAGTCCCACAGTGGCCATCTGCAGCCAAGAGAGCCAGAGAAATCAGTAGCTGTTCAGTATAAAACGTTGGAAGCCTCAGAACAAGAGAGACCAATGCTGTGGCCTCAGTCTGAAACTGAAGGTGTGGAAACCCCGAAGAGTCACTGGTATGAGTCCACGTGGAAAGGCTGAAGATAGAGTCTGATGTCCACAGGTAAGGGCAACAGCAATAGATTCTCCTGCTCAATAAGACTGGAGCTTGCCAGCACTGGTAGGCTTCTCCTCCTTCTGCTCCATCTGAGCCTCCAGTCTACAGGATGATGCCACCCACCTGCTCATCATCTCTGGAAATACCCTCACAGGCACACACAGGAATATGGTTTACTATTTCTTAGGTTCTCTTAATATAGTGAAGTTGAGAACCAAAGTTAATCATAGGTATACCTTTGTCAAATGGACATCCAACTATATCTCTATAAACCATGCTTAATCTTCAAATAAACACAGGAACAAGGTCATAACTCCACCTAACTCGATGTCATTATTCTGTGTAATGACATCTGTGTCTACCACTGAAAATACACTAATTCCTTTCCCAGTATGGGAAGCAAAGTTTTTGAGTGATGCTTTCTCTTGTCTTGACAGTACACAACTTAAATCTACAATAAATATTTAAAAACACTTAGGAATTGATATTAAATCTATTAATATTATGTTACCTAACAAAGGAATAAGAGCAAGAAAACAAAGATATCCACTTAAACGTTTCTGTGCACAAACATATTCTTAATAAAATAGGAAAGAAACACTCATGACAACTACAGTCCTTGGTTCAGTCACTGGCCACATGGCCACAGCGGTTTTGCAGCTACCTTCTTCTACAACACTTTCTCTTCACTAGAAGAGTGACCCACACCTTCATTCCTGAAAGGTCTAGTCTATGTGTCATCCTGACTGGATTGGGTTGTTGTACTTTCCCATTGACCTTGATGACAGGACTGGTACTATTAAAAGATGGATTTCCTGCACCCAGGCATACTCTTTCTTACCTCCATTGTGGAGTGATAGTCCAATTTCCCCTTGGTAATCTGGATCAATCACCTTAACTTTCTCCCTTATTAGCCTGTTGACTCAGAGGCCTGAGGAGCTCAAAGTGGCCAGGGAAAGTCATTTCTTCCAGTTCAATGGAAACATTGTTGCACCTCCTGGCAGAAGTATTCTTCTTCTGTAACTAAGACTTGTAGTTCAGCAGAACAGAAGTTTGTGAGACAAGAAGAAAAAATAAAATAAAACAAAAAAATAAAAATAAAAAAAGAATTGTGCTAGTGGGTCACTAGGGGTACTGGTGAGTCAACTATACCATTCCCCTTTGCACCCCTTAATTCTTGGACCTGCAAATCCTAGCCATAGAAGAAAGAGAACCATACACTGAATGCTAACTCAGAGCACATGCAGTCTTCTGGAGAGCTTTGCCCCAGCCCTGCAAGGTACTGCCACCTCACTGGCACTTAAACTGCATTTTCAAAAGGCTATTCCACATTCTATCACATCAGCTGCTTTAGGATGGGAGGGAACACGGTAAGACCAGTGAATCCCATGTGCATGAGCCCATGGCTGTAATTCTTTGGCTGTCAAGAGACTTCCTTGGCCAGAAGCAATGCTGTGTGGAATAAGATGATGATGGATTAGGTATGCTATAAAACCAACATGAGTGGTTTGGAAGCATTACACGCAGGGGAAGCAAATCTATTCCAGTAAGAACAGAGTCCTATCCCTTCCATGATGGAGGTGGTCCATTGTAATCAACAGCAACCTGATTGCTGGCTGATCACCTTGGCAGCTTAGTGCTGGTCTCTGCTGCTGGCCAACTGGGCACTCAGCAGTGGCCATAACCATGTCACTGGACGTAAGTAGAAGTCCATGCTGATGAACCCATGTATAGCCTCCATCCCTGCCATAGTGGCCACTGTGTTCCTTAGCCCATTGGTCAATAATGGGGAGGTGTGGTGTGGCTGTGGAAAGACTTTGACTGCTATTCACAGACATGGATGTCTTATCCACTTAGTTATTAGGGGGTTCTTCTCTATTGAAATCATTTTTTTTTCTGGGAATTTAGATGGCTCACAAATATCTTCACATACTTCACCTACTGGAGAGGTCCAGCCACATACTTCTTCCCCAAATTTCTTGGTCACTAATTTTCTAATAATGTTCCTTCAAATCCCTGAATATCCAGCCAAACACCTGACTAGTCTAGGCATCAATATATAGTAGCACATTTGATCATTCTTCCTTCCAAATGAAATGAACAACCAAGTTCACTGCCTGAAGTTCCGCACACTATGAAGACTTTCCTTCATCACTGTCCTTCAGAGATGTCCCAGAAAAGGTCTGTAGTGCTGCAGCTGTCCACTTTCGGATAGTAGTACATATGAAGCAGAAACATCCTTAAACCAGACCCTGGTCTTCTCTTCCTATATGAACCACTCATATGGTATACCCCATGAGGTTGTAGGTTCAGGAAGGGGGACAGAGGTATTGTAGTAGAGGTAAGAACCATGGACAATTAGGTCACTTCTTCATGCAAATTACTTATGCCTTCAGTATCTGACCACAGCCCAATCACATATGTACCATTTCCATTTGAAGATGGATTGCTGCTGCACACATCCACTTCTATGGCTTGGTGTGAACTTGCTCTCAGGGCAAGTTCCATCATGAAAAGAAAAGCAATGATAAAATTCTTCAAGGCTGCTGGTGCTCCCCTCACAAATCCGTTTGTTAAAGTATTGGTGGAGAACACATCTTCTGAATCCAACCAGTATGAAAGAGAAGGTTGTATGTGGAAAATCCAGTATCTCTCAGAGCTGTTGAATCCTGTCATTAAAGGTAAACCGAGGGCTATCAGGGGTATATCTCCAGCTCATTCAGTGTGACATCTTTTCATCCATGTTTCAGATAGCCAACAAACCAAATAAACTATTAGAACCTTTTTGTTTAAACCCCATGAGCTGCAATATCAAATTAAAAATCATTGCTCATTGGGCTCATATCAATAAATTCAGCATGGTATAATTTTTCTGTTCCTTCTATGATACTCCCACACTGTTAAATCCATTCACATGCATGTCCCTCCAGACTTTTGCTGGTATGGACTGGAAAAATCAAGAAGTTTCTTTGGGGCATAGTTACCTCCTTGTGGAAAACATTGTGTGCCCCACCTCCAGGGGTCTGCGTAGACTTGTATCTAGTTATAGGTCTAAAGGAAAACGTTGAGTAGTGAGGGCAGGTCCTGAGGAGTATAACCATTTTTTTGCTTGGCAACTCCTTCATGGAAGGTCCTTACTGCTTCCATAGGCAATGCAGGATTGGCTCCCTGAGAGAGGTGGAGAGGCCACTCTCACAGACAGTGGGGTTGGGAATGCCACTGTCACTAAGGGTGGTAAGGACACTTCCTCTGGCCAAATAAACCCATCAGAAGGTAGGATTTCAATGTCCCCAGCCTCTTCAAGGTCCTCCCAAACATCTCCATCCGAATTGACAGGATCTCATTCTTTTCCAGCTTTTAACTGGGGACATCCTTTGAGACTGAGAGTTAAACTCGCATTGTCATTCAGCCAATTGCAGGATTTGAGCTGGTGTCTGGTTTTCTGCAACTTCAGCCCTGTGGCTACCGGGGAGAACAGTCCCCTGCAGGGCACTCTGAGAAGCCTTTAGGTGGTTTATGGGCACCTGAAGGTGGGAAACTGAATCTCTGAGCTTCTTCTTTTGCTTTCTTATCTGTCCAGTGACACCAGGAGTAACCAGCCAACATCATTCCATTTCTAGTTTTCTGGAAATATTCGAAAGTATCATGTACAGAGCCTCTGAACTCCTTGAGCCTCTCATGAGTGGTGAATTTGGAGTACTAAATGCATTCATTTTGCATATTGCTTCTAATAGTTCATGCCATGCATTGTCAGCACCTTCTATACCCTCAGAAAGAGATTGTTTAGCAGCTTTAGATCAAACCAACTTAGAGAGCCAACTCCAGACACCACAAAACCAATTAAGGAAGGAAACTCATCCTTACAATTTGGTTTCTCTAGAACCACTCCTGGTACCAGAATCTGTAGTAGTCAGGGTTATCTATCTATCTATCTATCTATCTATCTATCTATCCATCCATCCATCCATCTATTCATTTATTAGATTTGCTTACAATATCAGAGACTGGATAGTCCCACAATGGCTGTCTGCAGGCTAGAGAGCCACAGAAATCAGTAGCTGCTCAGTCGAAGAAGCTGGACCCTTAGGTCAAGAGGGTATGATGATATAGCCCCAGTCTGAGGCTGAAGGCCTGAGAGCCCCTGGAGAATCAAGGCTGACCATATTGAAGGACTGAAGAAGATGGAGTCTAATGATGGAAGGCAATGGAAGCAGTGATAGATGCACCTACTCAGGAAGAATCGAACCTGCATGCAAAGAAGGGCTTACTCCTCCCACTCTTGCTTTTCTGCCGTCCAGGTCTCAGCCGATCCTACAGTGCTGCCCACATGTGAATCACCTCGGGAAGCACCCTCACAGACACCCAGAGGCATGCTTCTCCCAGGCACCTCTCAACACAATCAAGCTGAAAGTCAAGAGTAACCATTAACTCAGCAGAGAAGAGATAGGAATTCTGTTTCACAATGCATCGAATAAAAAAATTCAGAGCAGGAATCAAAAGATGTTCTGGGGGAGAAGGGACAATCTATATAGTGGAAGACAGGCATTCTCTCAGAGTCAGCTTAAGATAAAGCAGATCCACTAGTAAGTCACTACAGGAGGAATGCAGGTGTGTATTGGCTCAACTAAATATCATAGATTTCGGCTGGGGAGAATACAAAGATAGGGTAAGTGGCCACAGAACAGGAGGGGAGAACAAAAGGTTTTAACAAGGAAGAGCTGGCATAAAGCATGCTCATTGCAATAGAAATATCCCCCAAATTGACAGCAAATATTCATTGAAACACTGCTTAACAGCTATCCCTGGGGTGATAAAAGAGGTGAATGACTGAACCTAAATGGCATGTGGTCTTTGGCATTGCAAATATCCAAAGAAGACACTCCAAGCCTAGAGTACAGCAAGCAAGAGTCAAATGTGCCAGGGAGGGTGTGATGGGAAGCTGGTGGAGAGCGAGTCTGCAGGGAGACAAAGGACATATCCAAGTACTCGAGGCCAACACAGCTCCGAGTTAAAAACAGCACTCAGGTTCTGGGCTTTTAACACACACAGGATGGCAACCCATAGAGACAGTTTCTGATCAAATGTTATGGAACTTTATAGTCAAGACATAAAGCCATCTCCATGGAGGAAGCTTTACAACAAGACTTTCTATCAAGTGTTTGACAGAAATGAAACCATCTGATATTAAAAAAAAAAAAAAAAAAAAAAAAA